>NC_136411.1:34142500-34705000 GCF_051521515.1 Lactuca serriola | reverse complement strand
ATGCCCTGAGGTCACCTGCATCAACCACCAACCTTCTCATGCCTTGGGAGATTTCGGTGGTCTCAAGAAACATTATTTAAGGAAACACAGTAACGACAAAAAACACAAGTGCGACAACTGCTCCAAGACTTATGCAGTTGAGTCCGATTTGAGAGCACATTTAAAAAATTGCAGCACAAAAAGGTACATTTGTCAATGTGGCGCCCGATTCTCGAGGTATGACTTAATCAACTTCCATTTGCTTCATACAGTATAGATTTTATGATCTATAAATAACTAAAAGTGCACTAGTTTTCTAAGAATGGAAGCTTTTTTAAAATGTTTTATTTCTTTAAAAATGCCGTTCTTTTGATTATTTTGCGTCCATTTTTAAAGATAAAATTTTGTCTAAACTTGTCGAAATGGCATGTCTAGAAAGGAACTCATTAATTACTAGTTTATTAAAAAAATTAATTACATTAATTGAGATACTTTTATTGCTCTCGTTTTAATTCCTGAATGGGCTGTCGGGTCAAGAAACAAAACTGAGTTGTATGAGAACGGGGATGTCGTTACTTTGATTCTTCTCCAAATGATAACTGTACTTATGAAGTCACAAATTTCCATGAATCATTCTCTTAATAAAAACCAGCTATGTAAACGGAAACGTGCTTCTGTTGTCTGCTAACATCCCAAAATCTCTATTATCCTTTAGACAAAGACTAGAAAAAGACAGTGAGTGGGTAGATTAAGGTTTGCAGTGTAGTTGGACACCTTTAAGAATAAATGAAACCAATTTATTTCTTTCTTATGAGAAAATATGTAGGAAATGTTGAAAAACAAAGAGGATCTTATGTGTGAGGGAGCGTGATTCAGGGCTGTAATCCGTGATGAGGAATTTGGAGTTGTGGAAGTAACCGTGAAAGAGAAGGAAGGAAAAAGATTCACTCCAATTAAAATGGGAAAACAGCTTACAATACACGAGAGGGAAAGGTGTGTTATATACATCCAACTAATTGGTGTAGCTACTTACGTATAAAAGGGATGACTAGTCAAACTCCATAAACGAAGAAGGGAGTGTCTCCGTGACCTCAGCACGCAGCGCCCGGGGGGGGGGGGGGGGGGGACAAGAAACCAACAGCCAGCGAATGTTATTTTTCTCAACGGAAACATCTGCAAGAAATGGTCGTGTCTAGAGCTCGTTGTGTTTAAGCTTCACATTCTCCCTCGTAACCGGATCAAGATTGGTGTCCGTTAATCTAGGCATGTTCACGTTTCATCATGCTTCACTTGCACCAAAGTCGTGATAAGAATATATTCTCTTTGGTACATAAATATTGACGTGTCCCACTAAGATTTGTCGGTTCCAACAAAATCCATTATAAATTGAAAACGGATATAAATATGTTCCACCATGAAACATGAGATTCTTCATAACGGCCTAGCTAATGTTATTTTTCTTAATGACGACATCTGCAAGAATGGTCGGATCCGGAGCTCTTGGACTCAACCGAGTCCTATTTAAGCTTCACATTCTCCCTCCTAACCGGATCAAGATTGGTGTCCGTTACGCTAGGCATGACATTTCATCATGCTTTACTCGCACCGAAGTCGTGACAAATATATATGCTATTTGATACACCAAATTGGCGTGTCCTACTATGATTTGTTGGTTCCAACAGAATCCATTATAAATTGAAAACAAATATAACTATGTTCCACCATGAAACATGAGATTCTTCATAACGGCGTAGCTAATGTTATTTTTTTTAACGGCGATATCTTCAAGAAGGGTCGGATCCGGAGCTCGTGGAGTCAACGTCCTAGTTAAACTTCACATTCTCCTTCTTAACCAGATCAAGATCGATGTCCATTACTCTAGGCATGTTCACGTTTCATCATGCTTTACTTGAACCAAAGTCGTGATATATATATATATATATATATATATATATATATATATATATATATATACACACACACACACACACACATCAAATTGACGTGTCCCACTATGATTTGTTGGTTCTAACACAATCCATTTAAAACTGAAAACGGATATAAATATGTTCCACCATGAAACATGAGATTTTTTATAACGGCCTAGTTAATGTTAATTTTCTTAACGACAACATCTACGAGAATGGTTGGATCTGGAGCTCATTGACTCAATCGAGTCTTGTTTAAGCTTCACATTCTCCCTCTTAACCGAATCACGATTGGTCTCCATTACTCTAGGCATGTTCATGTTTCATCATGCTTCACTTACACCAAAGTCGTGATAAGTATATATATATATATATATATATATATATATATATATATATATATATATGCTCTTTGATACATCAAATTGACGTGTTCCACTACGATTTGTCGCTTCCTACAAAATCAATTATAAATTGAAAACGGATATAAAATGTGCCACCATGGAACATGAGATTATTCATGAAGGAAAGTTTTGGGTTTTTGTCGGCCTATTGTCGACATAAAAGGTGATAAGTGAAATACGATGTCCTATTAGTTCCTTCACTAGATTTACAAGCCAAGTGGCTTGAAACCTTGCTACCTGTGCTATGATTAACTAGGCCTCATAAGTAGATAAATTAACAATCCTCATATTTTGTGATTACCATGTGATCGCATTCCAAAAACTCAGCATGCTCGTACTTTTTTTTTTTCTAACGGTGTCACCTCCAGATATACAATATGTAAACTCGTCAAAGTCTTCAATTTACCTTCTTTCTCCTCAAGTAAGCATGTAATTGAAAGTTCCCATTTAAAACAACTTAAAATCCAACAAAAAGACACGTTCATGTGAGTGTGAGTCAAGTACCTCAAACAGCCGACCACTTTGTCCTTTTCGACTATCAACTTTGATTCCATAGGAGATTTTGTCTCGCTGCAATCTTGCACTCAAATCGTTCCAAGATTTTTTTTCGAGAAAACGTTCGTTGTAAAGCTATTCCCCAACCTATTTTGAGCCACTAAATTAAGGATGAACCTCACAGTATAAAGTATCAAGTCTTTTATTAGTGTAAAATTTTCATGAAAAATCAACTCTTCGTCTCTGCATAAACCCATCAGTGGTCAAGCTTTGTACTTCATCGCCTTTTATGGGGTGTGTTTATTTACTTTATAGATCCATTTCAAATCAATTACTCTATGACTCAGAATTTTTGTAAGTAGTCTTAGAGCAGTGGGTATGGGTTGCCTCCACGGCGTTATTATCTATGTGGAGGGCCCATAACGCCGTTATAACCCAAAGAACATCACCCCCTTGCTCGTTATGGGGCTTCTCGTTGTAACGACCACCTACATTAGTGACATATTCTTCTTCTTCTTCTTCTTCTTCTTCTTCCTTTTTACCACCTTAATTGCCGTATAACATGGAACACCACCCCCTAATCTCGTTGTAGAGAGAAGATGGTGATTTGGCTACGTTAGGGGTGGGTATGGGCAACTGCATCCAAGTCCATTTACATATCCCTGTGAAAGGTTCTGGATGTTGTCGCCTCTTTAAAATTTGAGGGTGTTGTTATATGTATCATCTGATTTGACATAAATCAAACCCCTCTTGATTGACTTAAGTATTTTGTTTATTTATTTATTTATTTTTGTCTGATAAAACCCCTTTTTGTTTGATTTTTTTTGTCATTCTTTTTTGTTAGTTTTGTTTTTCTCTTTTATTTTTGTTTTATTATTATTATTATTATTATTATTATTATTATTATTATTATTATTATTATTATTATGGTTTTAATATATTTTATTTTAATAAAAATGTATGTTTGTGTGTGGGTTTTGTTTATGAACGATTGTATTATATATATTGTTCCACGATTACAAAAGATCGACATAATAGAAAACATTTTGATTATTACTGTTTTTTTTGTCTTGTTTTTAATTTTTAAATTCTAGTAAGAGTTATTATCCTTGTCTTTTATTATTTTGTTTTTTACTGAATGCATACATTCCATCACGAGTTATTAATGTCCCCATTTTTTCACATAGATTGTCCTTGTGATGATGGTGAGGGTGATGTTGGGCGCGGGATGAGGGTAAAAATAAATTAAGAAAATAATATAAATTTAAAATAATTTAAAAAAAAAATATAGACAGTTGCATTATATTTTTCATATATAACAGGTATGAAAATCATAACAAAATAATATAGAGGAAACATGATCTCAGTAATTTACGTTGAAAAAAATATTTTTAATACTATCTTTAATAACGAGAATATTAAAAAGAAAAATAACGAAACAAATAAAAACTAAAAAAAAAAAAGAAAAAAAAAACATAATGACGGGGATGCAATAGTAAATAATTCTAAGAAATGTTTTAATCTTTTTTTCACTCCGATTGTCACCGTGAGGGTGAGAGTATAGTTATGGTGATGGTACAAAAATTGCTACAAAAGAATAACACATGGATAGTTCGTACAAACAAAAGAAAAAACAATTAATCAGAGGGTGCACAATTAATTTGAGGTGGGGTGTATAAATAATTCAAAGAAATGTTCTAATCTTTTTTCACTCAGATTGTGAATGTAAGGGTGAGAGTGATGCTTGGGTGAGAGTGAGGTGGGGCCAAATCGATTAAATAATTCTAAGAAAATAATGAAATTAGTTTTGAGAAAATAAATGAATCAACATATAGACAACAACGATATAGTTTTTTTTCATACATAAAAGGTACAAAAATCTCTACAAAAGAATAACACAGAGAGAGACAGTCTGAACGAACAAAAACAAAAGAACCATCGAGCACCACGATATAAAGTAGAAATCCAAAATCGGATAAAACCATTATGAAATGACGTTCTAATTACACGGTTACATGATCGATAAATTGCTAAAGAGAGGAGAGAAAGACGGTGTAGGAATGAATGAAACTTGACATCTAAACGACTTTATATAATAGCATTATAAAGAGTCTAAAACAAACTCTAGAACCCATACATAATAGGAAACTTTCCTAATATATGGGTAACTTAAGAGGTGAGCGAAGGTTTACGAGCATCTTCACAAAACTCCCCCTTGAGACGGAACTGATCTTCAACAAAAGAACCTTCATACTTCGGAAGTCATAAGTCAAAAATAAATATTGTCATAAGTGCATCATGAGTAAATTCACTCGAACTACATAAATGGAAAACCACGGTGATAAATCAAGTCACCAAAAAACATCACTACATATGAACCTTCATATGGAATTAACGCCTTTCAACCAAAATACCTTTCGGGATCCCAACACTACTAAAGCCGAAAACCTTTGAAAGTTGGCAATAGAAAGGAGTATAAGCCAAAACTCTAAAAGAGTTCAGTCCACAATGAAATCTCATTAATTGTTGATTATTCCGAACATCTCTCTTGTCCAAAATAACCCAAAGCATCATCATAATCGGCTCGAGCCATTATATCTATCATCTTCGCTTGTCAACGGGAAAGCCTTGTGCCATGATCTAAAACGAAATGTCATATTTGATAGCCATTAAAAAAAAGTGATTTTAAATAACCTCTACAAAACCTAAAAAAATTGATTTTTATAGGTTGGAAGAGTTGGGAGACTAGAACAAAAAAAAAAAACGATTTGTTAGGGTTGAAAAAAAATCAATTTATAAGTTGTGAATAATATATGGCAGATATAAATATATAATCAAATTAATTGGAACCGCCCAAAAAAAATATCAATTATAATTATATAGTGGCTGTGATTATGAGCAAATCAATTAAAATGGGCTTAATAATGACAGTTAAAGTGGATGTGATATGGGATAAGGAAAACACCTAAAGTTTGTTGTAATAGGGCTTTAACACCTTGTTCTTGAGTTTTTTTAGGAGTGAAAGGGGTGGAAATGAGAAGATTGAGAGGGAAGATCTTGTTTTAAGTTTTTTTAGGAGAGAAACGAAAGGGAAGGAGAAATTGAGAGGGAGAGGGAAGAAGGAAAATGGTTTAGCTTTCTTCCGCTCATATTTGGGAGATTGTGAAGGAAACAAAAGAAAAAAACCTTTCTACCCTTA
Organism: Lactuca serriola; assembly: GCF_051521515.1. Classification (NCBI taxonomy): domain Eukaryota; kingdom Viridiplantae; phylum Streptophyta; class Magnoliopsida; order Asterales; family Asteraceae; genus Lactuca; species Lactuca serriola. Next base: position 34,698,995 of record NC_136411.1, on the reverse strand, counting down.
TATCTTTATCTGTTTAGCAAATAGGGCACGCATATGTGACTTCATCTTCTCCTTCAACTTCGTCTTCTCCATTAAGCAAAAAAGCTTATGATTTTCTTCCTACATCTGCGACTTCATCATCTCCTTCTCTCCTTCTCTGCTTCATCTTCTCCTTCTTTGCCTGTATTTTTTCTTGCGACTTCGACATTACCAGGAATAAAATTCTAATTTGAGATTATTTATTCTTTACACACATTGTTGTTTTGATAAATTACAATCCTGATTACAATGCAATCATTGCATGATTAGAGTCCACTTACCAAGTATCATCAATTTCTTCTTCTTTGCTCCGATTTTTCCCCTGTATCAACCTTTTCATCCTTGTGCTTTGTGTTTTTTTTTTGTCTTAATACACACAGTTGCAGTGTTTTATTCATGTGTAACTCACAGATAGAAATCATTCAAACGATTGAGATTATGTAGTTATAATAGGTGTATATATTATCATATAATTCAAAATAATCAATATATTATATCAATTTAGTATATGGATTATTATATCAAATTTAACAACAACCTTATTGTTATATTTAAAAAAAAACATATATATTTGTAAAGACTTCAACTATATAGGTGTTTTTACGCAACGTGCGGACAATCACCAAGTATATATAAATAAAGAGGACAGTAAAGCGTGGATAAGGGGGAAGGATATTGTGTTGGGGATTCCATTACTTGTAGGAGCCCAAAATATAATGAGTATTAGGATCAAAAATGACATAACTCTTCCCATGGGTTGGATTTGACTCCAAGAGGCCCAAATTCAAAGTGTTATGCAATGGCTTAACAATATGAGCCCTATTTCTGGAAAACTCATCCATAAGTGCTTTACATAACAGACTTTGTTGGACATACAAGTGTTCAGTCAAAGGGTCAATGTTGGCAAGAGTAATGACAAAGACATCATAGAAAAAGTGAACATATTTTCAAAACCTTAATATACCATTGTGTTTACCTTTGAAGATAGAAAGGTTGGTTTTAACCAAACATAGGGGCATTGATTTTTTTTTCGAGAAACAGGAGTTTTAATCCTCATGAAATAGAAAACAAATTGTTGCAGATCCTTACCCTATAGAATATTTGTCACTGTATATTTTGAGTTGCCGAAACTGGGAAATGACAACAGTCTCGATCATCGGAGCATAGTGAAGAAGGGGGATTGGTGAAACTCCCTTGACCAAACCGATGATGAAAGTTTTCTTCCAAGCTTTCTTTGCCGATCTAACCCCTAAATCACTCCTTGTTATTGTCAATATCGATTGAAAAATCCGACTACAACATAATGGAATGGAATCGTGGGTTTAGAATTCATAATTATAGAATGAACTTTTAATTTTTCCTTTATTTTATTGATCCTTAGGGCTACCTTAACACTATCCACCATAATAGTTTCGTTAGCCATGATTATATTGATAGATGAGATTTTCACCCAACCAACCTTTTATCAATCCTTTCGTTAGCCATGATTAGGGCTACCTTAACAGTATCCACTAGAATAGTTTCGTTAACCATGATTATATTGGTAGATGAGATTATCCATGCTAAATGGTACTCCTTAAATGAGAAAACATACAATTATCTCATTATATGAAAATTTTATATTCCATATACATAGCTCAGAAAAAATGATTTAATCATTTAATCTTAAGGTTAGTAGAGAAGGTTGCTTCAGATTAGAATCAAATTCAAGAACCACCCATAACCATACAATTTATTGCTAGAAATATCAGGGAATCCTTCTTTTTGAAACATAAGAGCTTGATTTTTGGAGTGCTTGCAAAACAAGCAACCTTCTCGTGACCTTTTTGTATCGGTAGATCCACACGCTCAACCAAATAAGAAAAGGAGAGGAGTTGTTTTTAGGGAAATTGCATGTGTTAGTGAGAAGGAGCGAATGTAAAATCACCATTCCTTTTAACAACTTTTGAGAAAGAAAGTGTCGCCAAAAAAAATCGACCACCTGGAAGACCCAAAAAATTAGATGTTAGAGATTTCTTATGAGGCCTATGAAACAATAAACCATCGTTGGCCACCCCTATATATTTCGACCATATTTTGTGACACATACGTATAGGTTTTGTGACTAGATTAAGATTGAACATGATTTTTTGGTAAAGGACTCCCGGTGAAAAACCTTAGAAACCCTACAAACCCAAACTTTGTTCCATATTTGTTAATCTTCCTATTAATGAAAACATTAGTAACTGTCACATACCTCTTGAATGTTGTCCACAAGGCTTTAGTGTCCTAATTAGATAGGAAGTTAAATAAGTAAAAGGTTGAAGGGGTCTTGTGACGTTCCTTTGTATTTGTTAAGCTTCTTATCAATGAAAATGCCAGTAATTATATGCCTCTTGAGTGCTTTCAACAAGGCTTTAGTGTCCCAGTCAAATGGGAAGTTAGAATAGTAGAAGGTTGAAAAGATCTTGTAAAGATCCTCACTATTAAATATTATGGAAACACAATGGGTCCCTATACTATACACACATATAAAAGGAGAATAAATACATTTAACACACCCTAATAGTTTGAGCTGGGGAAGCCCGATCGTTCAAACTATTTCTAAAATCTAGAAACAACCACATAAGTACACCCTTTGTGAAAATATATGCATACTAATAAGACGATGGAACATGCAACACATGCACATGATCGATCGTAACACGTTCCCTAATAAAATGTAGATCAATTTCTACATGCTCGGTTCTTTGAACCTAAACCGGGTTGGATGCTAAATACATGGCACTGACATTTTTACAAAAGAAGATCACTCATGAAGAGGATTTTGAAGCTAAGTAGTTTCAACAACCACATTGAAAATCCGCGGGTACTCGGATTCGACACTACAACAAGAAACACCATGTTGCCATTTGGAGGACCAAGAGATGAGGTTATAAGCAGTGTTCTAAAAGGCGTGCCATGGCGCGCGCCAAGGCGCGCCATGGCGTGAGGCGTGGCTTCGCCATTACGAAAAGCTTCATAACGTTGCTGTTAGGCGTGGCGCGTGGCAAGGCGTGATATGGCGCGTCATGACGTGTTATGGCACGTGTTTTATCGTTTGAGACATAGTTTTTTGCTCTTTGTTATGTCTTTTCAAATCGGAGATATAAGTATCGTGGTTTTTGTTAAATTTTTGTTATTAGTTATTGATCTAACACTTATAAAAAGTAGTTATATTTAATATAAATTTATATTTATGTGTTAATATAATTTTAAATTAATAGAAAATCGCCCCTTACATCACGCCTTGAAAAATGCCATGGCTCGTTAAGCTTGAGGCTTAGCCTTGCCGCCACGCCACGCCTCACGCCATTTAGAACCTTGGTTATAACCAAGATAGAAACAGAACCCAGATGTGGACCAAAGAATTATAGGACACCCGACCCAATCTAAATTAGAGTAAGCAACCAACCGACCAACGGTTGACACACGAATATGAAGACTATGAATTATGGTACCTTGAATGTACCGTAAGATGCGTTTGAAAGCATTGAATTGCAGAACACACGGGTCATGCATAAAAAGGCAGACATGCTACACAACATAAGCAATATCGGGATGAGTAAAAGTCATGTATTGCAATGCTCCGACAAGGCTTCGATAAAGAGTAGGATCAAAATCGTCTCACCTCCAATGGCAATCTTGGCTTTGGTGTCAGTCAAAGTGCTGCAACATTACACGTAGCCATATCAGCTCGTGAAAGAATTTCCTGAGCAAAAGGGGATTCAGAGAGGAAAAGGCCAGAGGATGTGTGAGAGGCAGCTATGCCTAGAAAAAGAAGCTGGCCAAGATCAGACATTGGAAACTCAGACGAAAGTTGAGAGATAACTTTGGAAATCAAAGAGGAGGAAGAAGTAGTGAGGATGATATCATCTACATACCAAAAAAGTTAGATAGTATCTAACCAATGATGGTAAATAAATAGAGAATTATGATATTTACTCCTAAAAAAAATCCAACAGACGAGATGTAGATATGAAAACACCGATACCACGCACGAGTAGCATGCTTGAGGCCATAAAGAGCCTTTCGCAGATGATATACATGATCAAGAAACTAAGTGTTGAAATGTTCTGGGGTTAGCACATGTAAACAGTCTCAACAAGGCCGCCATGAAGAAAGACATTGTAACATCAAGCTGATGAATATGCCAATGATGGGATACGAGAATGCTAAGAAGAATGCAAATGGTGGATGGTTTAACAACATGACTGAAAGTTTCATCAAAATCTAAAACCAGGCTGTTGAGAGAAACCCTACACAACAAGACGACCTTTGGTGAGAGCGCCAATGAGCACCACACATAGCCTGGGCAGTAGAGCGAGGAATAGAAGATATATCATAAGTGGCGACAAGGTTGAAGATATGATTTGGCCGGAGAGAACCAGTACGAGATTCGATGACCATCGGATAACCAATCGTAGTTGACAAGAACAACACCATTACCAACCATAATAAATTTAGATTTACACGGATTTAGTGAATGTATTATACCTTGGTTGAAAGTCGTATGTGACCTTGCTCTCGAGTCTATGTAGTAATTATTTTCTTGTGGAGGTTGGACAGACATGGCCTGAAAAATGGAGCCGAGATCCGTGAATTGGTGTGGTTGATGTTGTGAGGCGAGGTCTGTAGCTGCGGTGAATAGTGCTGTTGATTTGGACCCAGCGAGGTTGCTTAAGCAGTTGGTAGAGAGGATTTGCAATGTTGTTTTCTTAGCTAATGATGATGTTGAGTCGGCTGGAAGGTGTCAAAGGCAATGTCGGGCAACAGTTGCTGAGGCGCGAGAGGAGGGACCGAAGCTTTGTCCACCGAGAGCAGCAGACGAAAGCTATTGATAAGCGATGTACAACCGGTTGAACATGTTGCAGAGGCAGATTGAAAGCAGGAGGAGCACCAAGGAGTCCTTGTGACTGATTCGCAGCAAGTCCGAATGTATTGAGTGCGCCAAAAAAAGCTTGATTCTGTCGCGTAACAACCTATGAACCTGAAAAAGAATTAGGGGTAGATGAGACATTAGTATTACCCCCTCCTTTGGAACCAAATTGCCCATTGTTTTTACCCCCATTAAATTTATTTTTTGATTTTCCGTTTGTGTGAATGGATGAGTATAACGCAGTTGAAAAGGATTGTAGGGCATCACTATTCCATTGATGGATTGTTCATGAGAGTCATGGAGAAGGAGAATGTTATTAGCCTCAAGAAATGAGGGGAATGGCTTTGTGTTGGTGATGACATCATTAATGCTATGATAAGAAGGTGCAAGTTGGTGACGTATTTGCATCACAAGCTCAATTTCATCAAATTTTCAGTCACAATCCTCAAGTTCCTCGGCTAAATTCTTTAATTGGTGAAAATAATTGATAATGGAGCAAGAACCCTTCTTGGTATTGCGAAATTGGTTTTAAAGTTGAAGCATTCGTGATAATTTGCAATAGGTTAGCATCACATGTAGAATAGAACCAGAATTTAATCTGGGAGTCAATTGCTTCCCAGTCCTCATCATCATTACCTCGAGGAGTGGATGACCATGTACTTTGGCACTCTTGCACATGTCTAAGAAGATACAGTTCCATAATTTGTATTTTGAATCGTCAACAAATAGCTTGAAACTAAATTAGGAGCATACATTAGTAAGTGCAAAAACCAAATGGTTGGTTGATGGAGTCGTGAGGGTGCTCGATGATGCAGAGGAAGACATATAGCCGGAGAAAATCGAAGAAACAAATAATAATAGAGGCATAAAATAACAAAAAAAAGATTAACCTTTGGTGGGGAGAATAGTAATGTACCAATAATCTAATACTTTAGATAAGAAGGTAGGTAAAGGAACAACGCCGGGAACCACAATTCTGCTGCAAGGGAAGGCATCAACAAGACGGCGACAATCGGTGGCGATCAACGATGCAATCATGACAGTGGGTAGCGATCGACAGTGAAGACACCGGAAAAAAAATACCAACTATTTTTAGGGTAGACCTAGAATTATGTGGCTCCATACCATGTTGAATATTACGGAGACCCGTTAATTAGGGTTACATATATTGCAATCAATATATATGGATTCGTACTATACACATATAAAATAAAAAGGAGAATAAATACATTTAACACCCACTAATTAAATGTCATCAACGAAGTAGAAGGTTGATGTGATCTAGTTCACTGTAACTCTCTTCTAGTTGATTTCTTGTCTATCTTTTCATGTTATGTTTGCAACTAATTAAAACAATTCATTTACAGCCATATATAACTTTTATGGTTTATTTTCCTTCTAAATTTCTTCTTTTTGGCCTTTGAAGAGAGTTTAAAGAGAGATTGGTATTTGTTAGACATGTAGAAATATTTAATGTTGATGTTATTAAATAATATGTGGGCACTTTAATTTATTTATGCCCCATAAACATCGTTAGTCATATACAGTAGAACCTCTATAACTTAATACTCGATAAATTAATAGCCTCGATAAAATTAATAATTTATCTGATTCCAACTTTTGAATCATCAATTGGTTGATTATAACATTAACATTAAATATTTCTACATGTCAGTGTAAATATATTGGTCCCAACGATAAAATAATAAAATAATAATTTTTTTGAAATCACAGTATAAATATATTGGTCCCAGCGAAACTATAAAATATTCCAAAATTCTTGAATTGTCTAGTAAAAAATCAATTTATAGTCACTTGTTTTTTTGTTAACTTCAAATCTATATTGAGTTTGATATTGTTCCTTGACCAACTTTCAAATCGAAAGTTTTGTCAACCCACTTCACCAAATCTTGTTAAGTGCATCCTTGGTGATCTTTCTAATAATCGCATAATAGTTTTCGTTGTTGATTGGTATCGTTGATTTTTTAACACCTTTTAGTTTAGAAGCCATAGTTGATGTGATTTTAAAATTTATCATTAGACATTTCATAGTGATCAATTTAGATCTATGTATATTGAACTTGACAAGTTCATTAATGTGTGAATGTACATGTGACTTTGAAGGTCTTTGTTTCTGTTTTATTTAAACACGTAAAGTAAACGGACATTGAAATTTTGAAGGTCGATGCATTAATTTGAGACTTGCTTATGAATATAAGCCAAGTCTTTAAATTAATAATTTATTAATTTATCGATATAATAATATCTTGCTAAATCAATAAAATATCTCAGTCCCAATATTATTAATTTATAGAGGGTTTTAGTCTAAGTTTACAAGTGTCTCATGCCATTGATATAAAAGGAAATCCTTTATTATATATATGGCACTTACATGCTTGAGACCCAATAAGGATATCCGAGTTCATGTTTTGTTAGGTGTCGCCATTCCTTTGGTATTGCAATCTTTTTCTACATCCATATATTTGAATTCACCAGTATAGTTTCTTATTTGTCAATATCTAATTACATTATATTTTGTAGTTCTCACAGATTCGGTCATCACCAGGATTATTGTGATGCACAAGTGCTTGAGGATGCATCAATTTATGGAAATAACAACACCACCAATTCTATCAGCTCAACTACATCATATCTACCATCATCCTACATGGGAGACAACTCAACAGGAAGCACTACCAATATCAACAACAATAGCCTTATTGGGTCAACTACATCATATTTACCAATTTCTGCCATGGGAAGCAACAACAACATCAACAACCTAATAGACTCAACTATGTCACATCTACAAACGTTCAACAGTCACATAGGATTCACTACACCACATCTAGGTCCTCAGATTTCCTCCAGCCAGAACCAGACCAGCCAGTCTCGATTGTCTCCTATAATAACTGAGCATGGGAGCCTTACGAATGACCCATCATGGGGATTAAACATGGCAAGGATTCCTTATAATATCTCTTCTCTTTCATCAACTCCACAAAACCAACATGAATTTCAGGAAAAAACTGGGATGGGGTATTACACAAATCTAATGAATATCGATTATAGCAATGTGAACCATGAGAATACCAGCTTTATGGGAGATGTTAGCCATTATGGAAGTGTGGAAGGATCGAACTTATATTCAGGTCCAGGTATGATACTTAATAACTCAATTTTTCTTAATCTGACATCATATGCGACTAGCTAACCCTACTTTTGGAACACTCAACTTTTGAGTATACTTGGTAGAGTTCTAGAACCAGAATCACTTCTAATATGGTACAAGACTTTGCAGGCTCTTCCTCCAGTGAATTTCAAGGGTTTAACATGCTTCCTTTTGGTACACCTAATCTTGTTGCAAACATGGATCTGTATGGCTCAGCTTCTGGAAACAGTAACGCTTCTAACATGGTGCAACCATATGCAATGTCTTCCTCTAGTTATGGTGGATATATCATCCCACAAGAGCACAATTCTCTCTTTGACAACCAGCACTTCGGCATTGCAGAAAACAGTGGATTTCATGATATCATGAACACACTCCATAATCCGGTAACTGGCAGAGGTGTTGAATTCTCTACTATCAACGAGAATGTTGGTAGTAGCTACAACCAAGGGAATTACAGTGGTTATGTCGATGGTAGTGGATACATCAACTATGGAGCTGAAAGAGAAGTTTGGAACTCCGGAACATTAGGAGCAGTAGCCCCAGCAGATGAAAATCAGTACTGGAACCAACATGGATTTGGGCTTTGAATGATCCACTGGGTTCATGTTAACCTTCAGTACTGTTGGATTTCATGGGTATTATGCAAGAAGAATAAAGCAAGTGGGTATAGTGTTTCGGTTTCTAGTTAAGTTGCTTCACAACTTTTTATATATATGAATGAAATGCTCAAGATGTTTATATTGGTTTTTAGAATGATACTTGAACTTATTAGGAGAGGGCGTGTTGATACTTTTGTTTTGGTGTGTTGATACTTTTGTTGAATGATTACTGCTCACTTGCTTCAGAGATATCTTAATTTTAGTTTTTAATTTAAACAAATGCTAGTTAGTAGTGTTAATTAAGCGCCTTGTCAGTTTTCTCTCTTTTTTTTTTCTTGCTTAATAGATGCAAATTCACTACTAGTATTAATAAGAACTCGATGTTTTTAAAGGGGTGTTGGTTGCTGAGAATAAGTATATATTTTGAAACCAAAGGGCTTATCAAGTGTTAGGTATCTATGCTTTAAAAGATTATTTATCTCAGATTAGTACAATTGTAACCAAAAGGAAGTGATATTAGGAGGAAGTAACCGAATAATGGTTGTTTTAAATTTTTAATGAAATCTTACATCTACATTTCATCCTGAGGAAGCCCATGGCATGTCTAATTATATATTTGATGAATTAATGAGTCGCTTACAATCTCACGAGGAAAGGTGGAATAGCTCACAAGAACAGAATAAGCAAAAAGTTTTCCAGATAAAGGGGGATTAAAGTTCTGGTGGTAGAGGATATGACGAACCTGGTTTTTGTAGAGGGTGGACGATAAGGGTGACCGTCCAGGCCCATCTTCTAAGGGGGCCCAAAATTTTTATAGGCTTTGTTTTATATTAAGATGCTAGTACAAGTATTTTTTTTTTCAATTAGTGGGTTAATATAAAAATGTTGATGAAATTTATGTATTATAAGGACCTTTTTTTCCTTTTCGCCCTGGGTCCAAATTATGGTTGGAACGGGCATGCTTGAAGTGGTTTGGTCCCGCGTATAAGCTTTAGTAAAACCTACATGTAATAAAGATAATGAAAAATTATAAAAAAAAATGTATTTCTATTTGTTGTAGTATGAAATCCACAAGTTTATAGGTTGTATAATCAAATTGCTTACAAATTGATTATTAGTATAGATGTGGTGATTAATGACGATGCCGGATGATCTCGGAAAGAAAACAAATGGGTAAATTTTATTCCTTTCTCAAGTGATATTATTGATTTTGTGCCACTTAAACGTAAACAGTTGAGTCCAAATTTTTATGGTTCCATGCCACATCGATATAGATTCATTAAATAACAATTCAACTTCATCTTCACCATAAAAGCTATTCACCATGTTCATCTATTGAAACTCGTTCATAGAAGTACAAACTATTAGCGGATATTTATCATGCATTTACCTTTTCATTTTCTGTTTATTGATCTCCTAACGTATGATGTTGCTGCAATGAATAAAGAATGGCACGATGCAATGTCTAACGATATGGAGGCAATTGAAAGAAACACGACTTGGGACATGGTCTATCCACCCAAATGTAAGAATGTTATCAGACTCAAGTAATTCATTTAAACCCAAGTATGTGACATATGTGAGTATACATAAGCCTAAGAGGCTGTTTGGATTGATGTAATTGAATTATGAAGGAATTGAATTTTGCTGTGCGTTTGGCTGCCAAAATTTGAGCTGTAATTAAAATCCATTTCCATGTCTTTTTTGTTTGGATTGATGATCTGTTGAAGGAATTGGAATATGCAAATGACAATAAAACCCTATATTTGTATTTTTTAAATTGCTTTATAATTTACATAAAAACATACTTCTAAATAAACCAACAATCAAATTTAATACCGATTATAAACATATATAACCCAACAATCAAATATAACTTCCATTCTAGAGCGCTTTTCATACATCTTCCAAAATGATAAACCAAAATAAGTACATGTGATATAAGTTTCGAACAAAGATGATATCCATGATATCACAAATTTAAGAAAAATGAGCAAAGTATCTCAAAAAGATACACAAAAAATACTACGTGGTACATATCATTCTTCCAACATAAGCTTCACAAAAGTTTCATATTCTTCACCTTCCAGGTTCCAAAGGGTCAACACTACTTCCACTTCACGCATTATCTTTCGACTTGCTTTGAACCTATCCCTTTGATCCATTGATGGAATCTTCAAAATTTCAAAAGTCACCATAGAATTTTTCTTTCGTAACTCCACCTCGGCATTTAAAGATTGAGACATGGTGGCCGATGCTTCCCGAAGATCTTTCCCAAGTAACGCCGCGGCTTTAGATATTCCCTCAATGAAAGGATCAAATTTACGTTTCCTTTTCTTAGTACTAGCACTTGAAGTTTCCTCACTTTGCCAATTTGTTGTGGGTGAAATTTCCTCACGTTGCTCATTGAAATCATCTTCCATTTGTAATAATTCTTCTTCCACATTTTCATTATGTGACACATGTTGGGTTTTGAGCATAACATCAATCGTATGGTATACATGCAACCCTAATTGCTTTGATCTAGGTTTTCTATAATGAACATACAACTATGAATACCAAAGCAATAAACCGTAATCTAGCATGCTTATTTCAAAATTGACATAATAAACAAGTTAGAATGATTACCTCAACTTGTTATGTAATAATAAGAAGAACTCCTTGACCTTTGAAAGCTTAGTGCCCCAAGTGTTGCACCTCTAATGGAGTCACAAACACCACTAGCAACAAGGGAGGGAGAGAGAGAGAGAGAGAGAGAGAGAGAGAGAGAGAGAGAGAGAGAGAAGAAAAGGCTTCAAAAGTCGGCTAGGGTTCCTTCTAAAGGCATAGGCCGATTTGGAGAGCCATTGGGGTTCCTTTTATAGTTGAGGATTACTAGGGTTTTCAACCTGGAAACCCTAATTCTCTTGCTTAGGCCCTAAGCAACATATGGACTCTATTAGACAGGCCTTGGACGAAATCTTTATGGACTCTCATATAGATTTCGTCCACCTTATACCAATAAGGTCCATAAGCCTAAACTATAAATATTACTGATTTACATAATTAATCCTCGTTATTTAATGAGTCTCTTTTGATCACCAAATTAATTTCTGATCAATACTAATTAAATAATATGATTTCTCAATTAATATATTATTCTTATAATATATTAATAAATCATAATTAATCCTCTTTCTCCATCATTCATCCTATCAGTTTCTATGGTGAAGGCAACCCAAAGGGACCATGCTCATAATCGGGTTAATTACATACCAATAATAGTTATGGGCTTAGACACCTAATCCAATAGTCTCCCACTTGGATAAGTCTAATAACTATTATTGCAAGCATGACTTCAGAACCTGATTAGCACTCGTAGCTTTCAAAAGCCGCTGTTGAACTCTGATATTATCAGCAACACGTCCTTTAGATAAGGGATCATATATTCCTCCATTTTAGATATTATATGAACAGAGACATGGATTATAATCATTCTCTCTGTTTATTTGTTGTTTCCCGATTTCTGATTTATGACATCTGACAATAGACTACAATTGAACACATCAACTTAGTCCAGGCTTAGCCAAGCGCTTTAGGGTGTCATCACTAAATCATCGAGGGGCCCACATATATCGCTTTTATGCACTTTCGATAAAAGGAACGGATAAACTTAGACTCATATGCTTGCTCTATTTACTTATCAAATCACATACAAAAATATGTTTTATAGCACCAAGTTACTGGTGCGTTTACATATTATCAATGTGCAACCGACTTGTAAACTGCAACTATATGTCTCCATTTCAAGAATATAAGATATTATCGTCTCACAATCACTCGTGATAAAATCCATGAAGTGATTCACATGAGCATGGTTTTAATCCAATACTCAAATCTTATTTCAGGAGCATTCATGAACGTTGCAACAAACTTTTGCTATGTCCAGATGCTTCAGACAATCTACAAGCCAATTCATGACAATCTTGCCTCATACCTACTTCCAATGTATGATCGACTGTCGGTGTTTGAATAATCTTATTATTCGAGAAGTAAAAACATGCGAAGTAAAACACAAGAATAATAGAATCCAATATGGCCTCAAAACTTGTGAGTATAAATAAAACACCTTTTATTTAATCACCATATTGATTACATATTATTCATTGTATAATGTTTCGGATAATCAACTTAATACTTGGATTGAAACAATAGTCATCCCATGCTCAAAGCATGCACACTATGTTTACCTATGGTCCTTATTTTGTGAAATAGATCAATTGAAGACACTTCCAATGATACTCATTTCACAATTCCCAATCCTTATCATAAGTGTAAAAATGTGACAACCCGGAACTTCTATCTTGTAAAACTATTCAATTCAATCAATGTTAAACTCGTTTATGTTATCTTTTAGCTCTGTTTAAGGGTTTGTTTAAGTTTTCTAAGCTTGAGTACAACCAAGGTTGAGATTAGGGATGAGTTAACGAAGTCGTAAAGTAGCATTTCGGGCCATACACTCCTTTAGGAGGAGTGTACGACCGTACACATGGGTGTACGACCGTACACCCCCTCATGGCCGCACACTCAAGATGGTGGGTCACCCACCCCTATATATATGAGTAGACATCCCTTCCTTCATTCATTTCTCCCCTTGGCTGCACACCACTCCATTTTCTCTCAAGTTTCTTTAACATTGTTCTTCATCCTTTGAAGGAGTACAACCGCACACCTTCATAAGGTTGGACGTACACACCTTAAAGGCCCTCCAAAGTGAGAGTTTGGCCCCTATCATCTAGTTGGACATGCTAAACCTTTGATCCTAGCCTTGATTCACCTTAAAGTCGACAACTTTAGCATGGACACACCCGCTTGTACGGCCGCACACACCTCCTAGGGCCGTAAACAAACTTTGATGATCTTTATTGGCCTCAAACTTGCATTACAACTAAGCACGGGACCTATAACACTTCTTGGATGCTAGTTAGGACCTTGGAAACACCTCAAAATCACACCTCTTCATGAGTGTATGGGCGTACACTCATGGGTCGTACACCCATGGTCGTACACACCCTTAGGGTGGCCGTACACCTCCCTCACTCAATCATATATGGCTTTAACACTTAGTTCAAGTGTTTCCAAGTCCTTAGGGTGGTTTCCTATCATGTCTAATCATGAAATACCCTAATTTGAATCATATATGTCATTACATGTTAAATAGGATCCAATTGTGTTCGAGGCTTCACTTGACACTCATCATCTCATATCGATCTTCATACAAACCACTCACTTGAGGTGAGTTTATACCCCTACGCTTTTACGATTATTAAACGTTTTTAGGGGGGGGGGGGTACAAGCCAAACACAAATGCTTCTTGTGAACTAATACAAAAGGACTTTTAACAAGTATAAAACTTATGCAATTGATACGAACAAACGATTTTCATAATTGTATAAAATATTTACATATTTTATCCCTTTTGTACTATGTTGAGCATAAGGGACGTTTTCAACTTACAACCAAAATTGCATAGTTTTTCAAATTCAATATTCACATCATTTACACTATACACGCAAACTATAATAGGTATAGTTTGGGGTTTTCAATACGTACCTCTTACGAATTCAGAGTTATTCATTACTAAACATATAAACTATGACAGATTTAGCTTATGGTATACATTACTACAAGGGCATGATGTTTTATAATTATTTAAGTATAATTATTATCGTATACAATATTCAACGAATTCAAATACAAGAGAACAATACAAAATTACATGTAAACTAGAGTACACAACAGTGTGAGGCTCTACTTCAAAACTGTACCCTTAGGTGTACTGAATTAAATCCTATCATAGTATAACTAGAGTCTCCTGGAGGGACAACGTGAGATTTGTGAATAGATCAATTCGGGACTGACAATCCCACACCTGAACTGCTAGCTACAGTTAGACAGACATGCCTGAGGTGACAAATGTCATTTAACCAACGCCTGAAGAACGTTGTAAAGGTCACTAGGTCATATCAAGTATGGTTATACAACTCACAATAAGTATAAACTAATCATTTGTTTATGATATTTTATTCGTTTTATTTTAAGCAATAAAACTACTATACATACTGGTGTTAGCCAGGGTTTTCATACTATACATTACTTACATTACTGGTGGTAGCCAGGGATTTCATACAAGAACTTTCATACAAAACAATACAATGCAACTGGAGGTACCAGGCATACATACAAGTCCTTTCAGACATAAGAACATAATTCAATAACGAACTTACAATTGGTCTTAGGGTTTAAGACTACTTTTCATTACTGAAGAAAATTTTGGATTTTATTGGAAACATACAAACATTTCTACAAATTCATTAACAAATTTTCACTACCAAACATCGCTTATGAACTCGCCAACATTATGTTGATACTCTTTCAAAACTACTTGTATTCTCAGGAAATCAGTAGACATGTACCTTCTAGAGTTTTGAGAAGACGGAGTGTATAGAGTCTCGTCTTTTTCTTTTGATTATACTTTTGATGTTTAGAATCAAGAATCAAAACAGATGTAAATACATTTTCATATATGTATTCAATGTAATGGTTGTGTTTACTAAGATTACTATGATGCAATGGTTGTGATACTACATATGATGTCATCCACCCCCGAACATTTCCGTCGTTCTGGTTTGGGGGTGTGACAGATTGGTATCAGAGACCTTGTTTATAGTGAACTAAGTATACCGAACCTTACATGGTATACAACTATAAACACTAAGGGGATGAAGTGCTCTGAGCTAAAAGTATACTTTTAAAACATTTTATAAGAAGTATACACGTATACATATGTACCAGAAAACAATATCATGAGTTGAACAAAGAAAAAGTATTTAGATGTTGGACACTGCGGTCAAACCTGGGCAGTTATGTAATCATGTCTAGGGTCAATATAGCCTGATCAACTATATTTATTCGAGACATGACCAACATGTGCTAGGGAGTGACTGTGGTGTTGCAGAAGGCCTAAAACTTCCCAAGTATATATACATTAGGTATCGATAGAACAAAGCATACAACTTAAAATACTAAAGGAGTATTTTAGCTAGAGTTGAATACAGTGTGGAAATTCATTTCAGTTGTTGCTACTCATTCCTTCCTAGTGATAGTTTACTTACATTAGTAAATTTTCCTTATCGCTTAGTTGAACACTTTATCTATCAAGCTGAGATATATCTTGTTTCCTATCTCTTGATTCAAAAATCAAGGGGACTTACTATCCTCTTCTTCCTTATTATTTTAGAAAAAGATGCCTCTTAGAAAGAGACCCAACAAAAAGAACAACGACCCTCCGCCGCTACCGCCTCCTCAGTTCGATCCTGCCATGTTCTAGGCAGCAGTCACGGCCGCTGTGGCTGCCGTGATGTCGCAAATACATTCTGGCGGTTCTAGCGGGTCAGGAAGTGGTACCCATCCCCTTAATCTCGATGGAAGTCGGGGACATCAGAAGGAGTGTTCTTATAAGGATTTGATGAATGCGAGACCTAAATCCTTCGACAACAATGGAGGATTCATTGTCTTAACCCGCTGGATCGTGAAGATTGAATCGGTCTTCAAGATTTGTGTGTGCTCCGAAGCAAACAAGGTGAAGTTCGTCGCCTGCACCTTCACTGACAGAGCACTGACCTAGTGGAATGGTCGTGTCAAATCCCTAACCCTGCCAATAGCAAATGCCATTGGTTGGGATAACCAAAAGGAACTCATGCTTGCTGAATACTGCCCCAGGGGAGAGATGCAAAAGTTAGAGCACGAGCTCTGGAACCTAAAGATGAAGGGTTCCGACATTGCTTTCTACACAAATTGATTCTACGATATGGATCTCCTATGTCCGAGAATGGTCACCTTGGAAAGCAATAAAATTGAATGGTTCATTTGGGGACTGACGCCCCCAACTCAAGGAAATGTCTTGGCTGCCAAGCCTTCTACATTTGATAGCGCCATATGTCTGGCGCAGACTCTGATAGATCACGGGGTCGATCTTGATGAGGTGACAGCCGCTACCAAACCATAAAAGGAGAATGGAGGGAAGAAAAAGAAATTCTGGAACAAACAAAAGGTCCAGTCTTCGCAGGAGCCCTCCAAGAAACAGAAAACAGTGGCAGTTCATGCTACTACTACTCTAGCTGTTGTTCCAACCACCCAAGCACTTACCGGTGGTTATGTTGGTACTCTTCCAAAGTGCAAAAGTGTAACTTTCATCATCACGGACCCTTCCGTGATTTGCAATGCAACAGTTGTGGAAAGAAGGGACACACGACTTGATACTGCAAGGCACCCGTCCAACCAACCAATCAAGATCTTGGAGTGCGCGCTGGTCAAGCCTGTTATGGTTGTGGAGAGGTTGGGCACTTCAAAAGAAATTTCCCCAAGGCAACAACAGCTGGCAACATAGGAAGGGTGTTGGCGATGGGCCAGGAGGAAGCAGTTGCTGATCCCACAGTTGTTACGAGTATGTTCCTCCTTGACAACTCTTATACATTCATCCTTTTCGATTCTGGTGCGGAGAGGAGTTTTGTTCGTCATGCATTCAAACATCTACTCAACTGTAAATCCCAACCTTTAACTGAAACATTTACCGTCGAGATGGCTAACGGAAAGAAAGAGAGCACTAACGACATATTCATAGGCTGTACTCTTACCCTAAACGTTCATTCCTTTCCCATCGATCTTATGCCAGTATCCATCGATGTCATAATCTGTCACACCCTAAAACCAAGAACAGCAGAAACGTTCTGGGGAGGAGGACGTCATGTAAAGTATCACAACAATGCAAAATAGTAAACAAGCAACAACATCATCCATTGCATTAATAGTATAATTTTAAATACAAGTGTGTTCTTTCATAGTAATAAACAACATAATGAATAATCAAAATAAAAGATGAGTCTTGACTACTCCGTCTTCACAAAACCTGGTCATCGTACCTGTCTATTTGTGACCTGAGAATACAAGTTATTTTGAAAGGGAGTATCAGCAATAAAGCTAGTGAATTCATAAGTATTTATGTGTCTTTGACTTGTAAAATTGTAAAGGAAAGATTTGTAAATGTTTGAATAAAAGTGTGTATAAGCATGAAAATGTTTGTAAGTAATTGTAAACGTTTGAAAACCCTAGAAAATCTCATATTTCCTACTAGTAGAAAAAGTAGTCTTCTACCAAGACCCGACTGTTTTGAAAGTAGCCTTCTACCAAGACTCGATTGTTTTGAAAGTTTGAACTTCTACTTAAGTGAAGGTTTTTCCTTGTACAACTATTATTATTCAAATCTAATCTACCTCATCGATTATGTGAATGTGACACAAAGTAAAGGTAATAATAATATAATAACTGGAATTGTATCCTTTTGTATTTGTCGTATGTAAAGTGTAAGTACTGTAGTATTTGTAATAAGTGACTACTATTGTACTAATTGCCTTAATTGAGTATTAAGGTATAACGTGATGGCTAGATCCCATACTAAATGCTCCCCTGTCAAGAGATTCTGGGAACCAAACGCGACCCCTGCAATGTTGCAAGCCGTAAACATCCACATTATTATGATCATGTATACCTAATATAACTATCACCTTTTGTTTAAAAAAATGCGTTAGTGATTCATTGGTATAGTTAGATCCTGTATTTGTTTCATGCTATAGCACCTTATCGTGTATTGTTCTGTTATCGTGTATTGTATCTTCCTCCATGTTTTGTGTGTTCTCTTATGTTATCGTGTATTGTATCTTTATATAGTATGTATTGTATTAATATGTATGTAATTGTACTTTTGTAATTGTATCTCTTTATATAGTATGTATTATATTAGTATAGACGCATGAATGAACTGACTCTTGTGTGATTCCTTGCACTTGGAATAGTAAGTAGTATCTCCTAACTATACCTATTATAGCTACTAGTAATGTACGTGTATAACCGAAGTATGCCTTTGCTACCCAAAGGTACTGAACTAACTGATGGAACTTTTATGTCTATATATGTATACATGATATATAATTAATATTTAGACGACATTTGGACGAATAACCGATGACCTAAGGCCATATCCCAACGAGGAAAAGGAAATAAAGCGAGCTAGCCGTCCTAAGTCCTTCAAACATTTCTTATATAATTATACATATATAGGCATGCATTTGACAATATAAAAGTATAAAAGAGTTTTGTAAAACCTTTGAAGAGTTTAATAACTAAGAAAATGATGACATGATGTCAGTTTGTAAAACGATTTGAAAGTAGTTTGATTGATAAGCACAGTTTTCAGTATAAGGAAACCTTTATTTGAAACACAATAGTAATAAAGTTTGAAAGGAAACATACAGTATGTAAGACAGTTTGATAAAGAGCTTTAACATGTAAAAACGTTTTAGTAAGTCATTTGGAAGAAGTATCCTGAGTAAACAGCTAAAAGTGTAGTAAATCCTTTTGTATGCTAGTTATTAATCACATGTGATTGATGTAATAACTAGCATGATTCAACTTGTATCCCCCCCATAAAAGCATTTATAAACATTTAGAAACATTTAAAGGTTAATTAAGGGGTATGAACTCACCAGTAGTGAGTGGTTTGGATGAACAGATGGTATAGGATGCTAAGTGTCAAGTGAAGACTTGAGCACACACACGGATCCTATTTATCATATAATAACACATATATGTATCCAATTAGTCATTTAACAACTAATTAATCAAGTTAAGACACCCTAGGACATGAAAAACACTTTGATTCAAGTGATAAAAGTACCAAAGGTTGTATCTAAGGGTTGTATAGCCACTTAAGGGAGTTTTCGGTCCAAGTGGTATGTTTCTTGTGGTTTTCCACTACTAGAAAACAGACCTTTAATGACGCGCAAAAAATGACACTCGCTGATAGACGATGCGCATTTGTGCATGCCCTAGAAAATAATGTCAGTTTTGAAAATTTTGAACGATAGAGGGCACGTATTTGTGCGCGCCCTAAAATTAGTGTCCAACAAAAAAAAACACGGAAGGCACCTATCCTAAAAAGCGTGTCGTGTTACCCTGTCACTTTATAATTTTAGTATATGAACGCGCATTTTCGTTTTTTAATAGCAGGGGGAAATGAAATCGAAAAAATTAAAAACCCCATCTGTTGAGTCTCCTCCTTCCACAGGAAGGCTCATCTCGATCAGATTCACCACCATCTCTTTCTCTCTCTCTCTCTCTCTCTCTCTCTCTCTCTCTCCCCCCTTCATGGTACAGACCACCACTATCTTGTATATGGATTGTAATAAACCGGGCCAAGAAGAAAAGGAAAGGGTGATTTCTTGGCTGACAAGCCTTCGCAAAGTGATTCCTCTCAATCTTCATCCTCTCCATACTGTTTCTCCCCATTATTGCTTCTATTGAATCAAATATCGCTGAATAAAAACGTAACAAGTCAAGAAATCGCCCGAGAAAAAATGGCCCGTTGTGGTTTGCGTCTTGCTCCGCCACCGTTAGCAGCGTCGGCCCTAACATCTTGATCGCCTGAAGTATCGTTTTTCAGGTAACCTCTTCTCTCCTTCACATACGTATTTAAATGGAGTATGTTGTTTACAAACAACGATTCACCTTCTTTTATTCCTAGATTTTCTCTCATTAGCATCGCCGGAGTGGCTAGCCCTAGAATCAGTCGGAACTGTACTTCAATTCCGACGGAGTGGCCCGGTTTATTACATTCCATATACATTTCCTTTCCTTCGATTCTAACCCTAGTTCGTTCTGCCCCCTTTCTTTCACAAACACACATGAATTATGAGTTCCTTATCTGTTCCTATGGGGTTCACGAAGCGTGGTTTATACATCTAGGGTTTCTGAATTTCGAGTATTATGCACACAAATGTCAGAAGAAATATGGTCAACCAGCTCAAATATGTTCTGATTCCAGTTCTCAAAGCCCTCATAGATGTATATAATGCAAGATCAAATTACAGATGAAACCCTAATAGCATTGTGCGACAACAGAAGAAGATGATGATGTTGGAGAAAAAACGTTCTTGCTTGTTCTCTTTCTCATGCTTTGCATTCTTTTTCTTCATGCATTTTAATCCATTCTTTAAAACTGTGTAGTCTGCAATTTATTTAGGGCTTAATTTCTTTAAAACCATGTCTTTTCAAATTTGTATCCATGTTAATGATACTCACCAGGTGGAGTTATAAAAAAATATCCTTTTTTATTAAATTTTCCTATGGTTCTATAAAGTCTTATAAAGTAGATAGGTGTTTGATGTTGAATTATTGTCCATCCCATCTATCATGTATTTAACAATTTAATTATGTTTTGGTTGCTTTCCATGTATTGTTATCTTCAGCCAATTTTCTTGCAAGAGAACTAGCAAAAACACGATCTGTTTTAGAAGTTGCACCGGACTTCATAACTTTGGGTTCCGGTGTGCTGACTGGCTTCTCAAATACATCTTCTGGGGCTGCATCATCTGATGTTTGGGGTTTGTAATCTTTAAATTTATGTTCATATATCTGTATCAAATAATTAAAATATGACTTTTTTTTCATGTTGGGTCAATGCTTATGCTTACTTTATTTGTCCTGTAACAGATTGAAAATGTCTTATTGGTCAGAGATTCAACGATCCATCTGTATAGAGTCACATAAATTTATGGCCTTCCACTAATTGGGAATGGATCCACCAAGTATAATATGACTTCATTCTCTTCCCTTTACTTGATATGATGAATTACTTTTCTCAACAGTTTGGTAAATATTTGTTTTTTTGTACAGGATTCAGCCTGTGTATGTTGCTGATGTGGCATTTGCAGCTGTTGCAGTCTTGAAAGATGATGGTAGCAACATGGGAAAAGTATATGAACTTGGTGGGCCAGATGTGTATACATTACATCAATTGGTGATTGATTCTCATGATTTCTTTTGTCATGTTCAAAATTCAAACTAAGATTGAGTCATCATAATTTGATCTTTATTATTTTGATAGGGTAAGCTTATGTACAAAGTGATTCGATAATGGCCTTATCATGTTAATTTGATCTATGACTAAACTGCCCTTCCTAGGTTGGTGGTTGATTTTGGCTCTCTTGAACTTTTACCTGTTGATGGAAGGATACTGACAGATTTCATGCACACAAGGGGTTTGTGTATGTGCTCTTTAGGGCGAGTGGTAAGAGTCTTAAAGAATCAGCCACAAAGGCTTGTTCCCAGAGATTATTATATGGATGCAGCTTACCCTTTCAAGAAGTCTGATATTGTAAGCATGAATCTTGTTTATAAACATGTTGCATGTTCATCTGCCGATGGGCGTACACTTTTGGAGTCATCTAAAACATCTTTGGATACATCAACTTTTTAAGGCATGAAACTATCAATCTTTCTTTCAATTCCAATTCCAATTCCAATTCCAGATCTTTTTTGTATTCAATTTCAAATTATTTATTTCAGGAGACAGCAGAGATGATAATGGAATGGCATGGTCCATCATGGGGCAAAACTTGGCTTTTTGTAATACATTAACTTTTTCTTTTTTCTTTTTCCTTTGTGTGAGTGTATTATATAGAATATATGCTTTAGTTTATATTTGAAAAAAAAACTTAGAAAATTTTATTTCTTTTCAGATACTTGGTGTGTGTGAGTGGGCATGAACCAACCCAATGCCCCCGGAGTTCTGGCTCCTTCCATCTCTACTTCCTATGTATATATACAGGTTAATCTACTCGTATTCATGTCTCAAAGTGTGTATTCCAATATCAGGTATCATTATTTGTGTGTTTACAAAAAATTGAAATATCTCTAATTTATTAAATTCAGCAAAAATGTGGTGTTATGGTCCACCTGGCCTCGTTAAGGTAACAACATATATGTGATGGGTTTTAGCCATAAGAACTTTCCTATGTGCGCATGCAAAACCCTAATGCTCAGATCTAGGCTTTCTAATTAAACATGCTTTGAATCCAAGACTTCTAATGGCTAATTAGGTTAAATAACAACATTGAAACAGATCTAGAATCATACATTTGAGTTCCTTGTTGATCTTGTGGTCTTGGAGCTTCTAGAGTCACAAATGTCACTCCTCTGATGGCTTACAAACACCAATAGCAAGAAAGGTGATTTAGGAGAGAGGAGAGGGAAGGAAATCGGCCAGGGTTCTCTTACTTTAGGAGAGGTGCCGATTTCCCTTGCCCATGGGATCTATTTATACTTGTAGACTCCTTAAGGGTTACAACCTAAACCCTAATTGGATAATCTTCTCTTAAGGCTATCCAAATCCTTTCCTTAGATAAGCCATGGACGAATTTAGCTATCCTTTAGCTTCTAGAATTTGTCCCTAGTATATCTATAAGGATTTTCAGTCTAAAGCTTAACTATCAAACAATTGACAGTTTATACCCCTTTATTTAATTAACCTCTTTAAGTCATCAAATTAATTCTAATTAATTCTATGACTTATATTAATCAAATAACAATATATTATTCATTATATTATTCCCATAATATATTAATAATGTTTACTCTCTCTTATTAAATCATCCTATCAAGTTGCTATGGTGAAGGCAACCCAAAAGGACCATGCACAACCGGATCAAATACTTGCCTAATATAGTTGCAGCCTTAGACACTATTCCAACAGTCTCCCACTTGGATAAGTCTAGTAACTATATGCACAAGTACAATTCGGTTTGCAATCGTAGCTCTCAAAGACGCTGTCAAACTCTGATCTAATCAATCTTGTCCTTTAGATAAGGGATCATACAGTCCTCTGTTAGATATCATGCTGACAATCCTATGGAATGGTTAGTCAAGCATTTAGGTTTCTCGATCTCTGATTTATTTGACATAGAACTTAATCGAACACATCAATTCAGTTTTGACCGGGCCCGACACATAAGTCAAATCAAATCATCGAGCGGCCGAGATATCACTTTTACCTTCCTAGATAATAGTTACAGATAAAGTTCGACTTATATGCATTTACTTATTCATTAACCAACTATACACAACAATACGCTTTATAACACCGAGTTACTGATGCGTTTTCGTATTATCAATGTACAATCAATTAACAAATAACAAACCATATATCTAGGTTTTAAGACTATATGATATTATCGTCTTGTGATCACCCTTTTATATCTTATTCCATAAGGTGATTCCAGCAAGCGCGGGTTTGTTCCAATGCTCAAAACTAGTTCATAAGCACTCATGAACGTTGCAGCAACCCTTTGCTATGTCTAACACCATTTAGACAATCTACATACCAATTCATGACAATCTTCATTCATATCTACTTCCAACATATGAACGATTGTGGATAATTTGAACAATTCTATTATTCCTAATAATGTCAATTATTCCGGAAGTCAAAACATGCAAAGTGAAACAATAGTTAAACAATTAACATAAGACAGTAACATTACTCATAAATAAAACTCCTTTATTTAATCATCAAATGTTAATTACATTTATCTATTACACGTTTCTAATACTATCTAATCTATGCTAATATCATCCTTCAGCCCAATACTCCTAGCATGTTGTAAGTGCTTAACCCTACTCAGTCCCTTCGTAAGCGGATCTGCTGGGTTATCTTCTGATGATATCCTCTTCACTACGAGTTGTCCTTCTTCTACACGATGTCTAATGAAGTGATATTTTCTGTCGATATGTCTTGATCTACCACGATCCCTCGGTTCCTTGGTCAAGGCAACCGCTCCATCGTTATCACCGAAAATCTCCATGGGCTCCTTTATGGCAGGTACGACTCCAAGATCACCGATGAAGTTCTTTAGCCATATTGCCTCCTTCGACGCTTCGCTCACTGCAATGTACTCTGATTCGCACGTTGAATCAGCTACGGTCTCTTGCTTGGAACTCTTCCATGTCACTGCTCCTCCATTTAGGGTAAAGACCCAGCCCGACTGCGAACGGTAGTTGTCCCTGTCGGTCTGAAAACTGGCGTCGCTATACCCTCGTACTTGCAAGTCATCACTCCCTCCGAGGACTAAGAACCATTCCTTCATCCTCCGAAGGTACTTAAGGATATTCTTCACCGCAATCCAATGTGCTCTGCCAGGGTTCCCTTGATATCTACTAACCATGCTCAAAGCGAAGGCTACATCAAGGCGAGTACAAGTCATAGCGTACATGATTGAGCCAACTACGGAAGTGTATGGTACTCGGACTTTGAGTCTTACTCAACTTGGCATTACTTTGTATCGGTAATTCTCCCTTCTTCGAGTTTTTCCATACTAAAACGTTTTAGTACCTTCTCTAAGTAAGTGTTCTGACAAAGTCCAATTAGTCTCTTACTTCTTTCTCTCACTATCCTTATTCCCAAAATGTAAGAAGCCTCTCCGAGGTCCTTCATAGCGAAGCACTTCCCGAGCCAGGACTTAACTTCCTGCAGAGTCGGGATGTCGTTTCCTATGAGTAATATGTCATCGACATATAGAACGAGGAAGCTTACTATACTCCCACTGTCTTTGACATATACACAAGATTCGTCTTCGCTTCGTACAAATCCAAACTCTTTGACTTTCTCATCGAAGCAAAGATTCCATCTGCGAGACGCTTGCTTAAGTCCATAAATGGACTTCTCAAGCTTACACACTCTATTCGGATGCTTCGGATCCACAAACCCCTCGGGCTGAGCCATATAAACATCCTCAGCCAACTTCCCATTAAGGAAAGCGGTCTTGACATCCATTTGCCAAATCTCATAATCATGAAATGCGGCAATAGCTAGCATCACTCTAATAGATTTAATCTTCGCAACTGGTGAGAAGGTCTCATCATAGTCAACTCCGGGAGTTTGAGTGAAGCCCTTCGCAACCAATCGTGCTTTATATGTGTGCACGTTTCCATCCACGTCGGTCTTCTTTTTGAAGATCCACTTGCACCCAACGGTCTTACGTTCGGGAACATAATCAACCAAATTCCAAATTTGGTTATCATACATGGATTGGACCTCGCTATCCATTGCCTCTTTCCATTTCGCAGACTCCGGGCCTGCCATGGCTTCCTTATAGCTATTGGGTTCATCAAGATTTATTAGTGTACCATCACTAATATACGTGTCCCCTTCGGTAGTAATATGAAAACCATAAAACTAGGGTAGAACTCTAACTCTATCGGAACGTCTAAGAGGTAAGGACTCGTCAATCGGTTCAATCAGAGTTTCCTCCTCGGGTTGAGTGCCAGCGGTAGAGGTTCCTTCATCTATCGACTCTTGAATCTCTTCAAGCTCGATTTGCCTCCCACTGTCTCCTTGGCTTATGAGTTCTCGCTCTCGGAAAACTCCTCTCCTCGCAACGAAGACCACATTTTCCTTCGGTCTATAGAAGAGATATCCAAAGGATGTTTGCGGGTAGCCGATGAAAATACATCGCTCACTTCGAGGTTCAAGCTTGTCGTGAGTATCTCGTCTTACGAAAGCCTCGCAACCCCAAACCTTGATATGTGCCAACGAGGGAGCTTTCCCTGTCCACATCTCGTGAGGTGTTTTGGCAACCTTCTTGGTAGGGACTCGGTTAAGGATATGGGCGGCAGTCTCTAAGGCATACCCCCAGAAAAAGATAGGTAGTGAAGCACGACTCATCATAGAGCGAACCATATCCAATAAGGTTCGATTACGCCTTTCTGCCACACCATTCAACTGCGGTGTCCTAGGAGGCGTCAATTGCGAAACTATTCCACACTCCTTGAGATAATCGTGGAATTCAAGACTTAGGTACTCTCCTCCTCGATCAGATCGAAGCATCTTGATTTTCCTGCCCAATTGATTCTCCACTTCATTCTTGAATTCTTTGAACTTTTCAAAGGTTTCTGACTTTTGCTTGATTAAATAGATATACCCATATCTACTATAATCATCGGTAAAAGTCACATAGAAGCGGTTCCCATCCTTCGTGGTTGATCTAAACGGTCCACATACATCGGTATGTATTAGGTCCAATAGACCTTCACCCCTTTCACATGTATTCGTGAAGGGTGATTTAGTCATCTTCCCAAGTAAACAAGACTCGCATGTGTCATCTTCCCTAAGGTCGAATAATTCCAACACTCCATCCTTTTGGAGTTGGGCTATGCGTTCCTTGTTGACATGTCCAAGACGACAATGCCACAAGGATGCTTTATCCATACTAGTGGAAGAATCTATATTCAAAACATCATTTCCCAAGTTATCAACAATCATAACAGTTTCATATATTCCATTACATGGTATAGCTTCAAAGTAAAAGACACCATTTAGATAAGCTAAAATAGAACCATTCTCATTATTAAAAGAAAATCTAAATCCTTGTCTATATAAACCATGAAATGAAATGATGTTTCTAGCCATTTCTGGCGAATAGCAACAATTGTTCAAATCTAAACACAAATTATTCCTAAGCACTAAAGAATACACTCCAATCTTGGTCACAGGCGACGATCTTCTGTTCCCCATGATTAGATTGATTCTTCCTTGCTCCACATCCCTACTTCTTCTTAGTCCCTGCACATTAGAACAAATGTGGTAACCACAACCGGTATCAAGAACCCAAGAAATAGCATGATTAGAATCGTTAGATTTGATTGTGTATATACCTGCGAAAGATGGCTTGATCTTTCCTTCTTTGATTGCTTGCAGGTACTCTGGGCAGCTTCTCTTCCAATGTCCTATCTTATGGCAGTGGTGGCACTCTGCCTCCTTCAGGTTAGGACAGGGCTTAGCGGGATCAACTTTGGTCCCACTAGAAGAGGCACCATCTCGGGTTTTGACCTTGCGATAGTTCTTTGATGAAGCCTTCCTCTTCTTTCCCTTTCCTTGACCAATAGCCAAGACAGGAGCAGCAGTCGGATTGGGAGCAGGTGCAGCAGACTTGTCTTTGAAGTTGCACTCAGCGACCCTCAAGAGACCTTGGAGTTTGCTTAGGGTGACCTCTTCTTTGTTCATGTGGTAGGTCATCCTAAATTGGTTGTACATCGGAGGCAAAGAGTGAATCACCATGTCGATCGCCAAGTCTTCACCGAAGTCAACGTTTAACTTGCGAAGGCGGTCGACATACCTTTGCATCTTTTGCAGGTGCACGGTAAGAGATTCTCCATGACCCATCTTGGCGGAAATCATGTTAGTGAAAATCTCATAACGCTCTTGTCTCGCGTTTTGGTGGTATCTCTCCAATAAGTCTTGATGCATCTCGTACGGGTACATGTCCTCGTAGGACTTTTGGAATTCGGAGTTCATGGTGGCAATCATGATGCAATGTACCTTCGTTGCATCTCACTCATGAGTTTCAAAGGCGGTGATTTCGGCTGGAGTAGCGATTTCGGTGTTGATTTTCTCGAGCTTCTCATCAAGGAAATACTCCTTTTCCTCATAGCGAGCAATGGTGCGAATGTATCTTATCCATTCGCTAAAGTTCGTTCCATCGAAAGTGACCTTTTGGCAAAGGCTCATCAACGTGAAAGAACTAGCAGCAGCGTTGTTTGCGTTCGACATCTATAATTAGAAAAGGACAAAGATAGATTAGAATATGAATCCCTAATTATCACCCAATAAGAAAAATTAGGGCTAGGATCCAACAATGACATTTACATATTAGAAAAGGGATGTCGTAATCTAACATGCAAACAAATTAAAGGTAAGTGAATGACGATTCACTAATTCTCCATCACAAAAACCTAAACTATTAGTCCTAAGTGTTTTTGAGAATTCCTAGGTTCGGATGAGATTCATTGAAACTATTCAATGGCATGTTTAAATCTCGATATGCCCCTCTTGTTTGTGACTGGGATGCCGAGGATCACAAAGCGGGTGTGAATTACCATGCAAATTCACATGGTGCCTTCATTGTAACGATCACCTATTCGATGTGCCGGTAAACCACACACGCTCCATCGAACTATGATAAACAATGAATCACCCTTTGCCACCTTTGCTTAGAACCAATTAATGTGCCGGTAAACCACACACGCTCCACTAACTTCTTAGCAAGGGTGCAAAGTGTAATTTCATGGGATTGCATCGATTCACTTTTCCTAAAGTAACAAAGATTGGGAAATTTTTTAAAAAAATGTGTAGTTACTTTGTATTACTTATTATACTTTTAATGAGAGGAAGAGGTTGCCCTATCCTACCCGTTCGGCTAACGACCCTCCACCAATCAAGCAAGCGGTGGGTGTGAGTGTACACCCATTAAGCGCCATTTTATAGGCCGCAACCTTATACCCACCTTATAGATTGGCTTCGTGAATGAGGCCTACTAACGGTAAGACTAGCATTTAGTTATACATATATATATATATATATATATATATATATATATATATATATATATATATATATATATATATATTATACTAGTAATATCATATTAGTATAGGGTTGTATTTTAAACCTTTTAAAATCTAGGGTTTTGAAATTTAAGTTGTCTAAATTAAAACTTTTTAATCATAAATATAAATTTCAAAACTTGAGGGCAAGTTTTAAACATTTAAAACATGGAGGATCAAATAACAAATAATTCCAATTAACAATTAATTTTCTAATTATCTTTGATTTGATTTATTCAAGATTTCTTTTAAGATAGTTACCAAAAATAATCAAAATATTCAATTAATTATCATATAAGGAAATTAAATATTTTATTAGTTGATAATTACCTTTAACTAGATCAAGATAATTGTTATATTTATCAAAAAATCGGATTTATGTTGATCTATTATGATTAAGGTAAGTTTCCATAAGATAATTACAAAGAAATCCCGAATCTGGTCATTCCTGACGCCTAGACTCGCCGAGTGCACAAAGGGACTCGCCGAGTCCATGACTCAGAAACCAAAAAATCAAATTTTTCAGGTTTGTTTCAGTTAATCAAGCAACAATTTAAAGAAAACCAAGCTAGGCTCTGATACCACTGATGGGTTTTAGCCATAAGAACTTTCCTATGTGCGCATGCAAAACCCTAATGCTCGGATCTAGGCTTTCTAATTAAACATGCTTTGAATCCAAGACTTCTAATGGCTAATTAGGTTAAATAACAACATTGAAACAGATCTAGAATCATACCTTTGAGTTCCTTGTTGATCTTGTTGTCTTGGAGCTTCTAGAGTCACAAATGCCACTCCTCTGATGGCTTACAAACACCAATAGCAAGAAAGGTGATTTAGGAGAGAGGAGAGGGAAGGAAATCGGCCAGGGTTCTCTTACTTTAGGAGAGGTGCCGATTTCCCTTGCCCATGGGATCTATTTATACTTGTAGACTCCTTAAGGGTTACAACCTAAACCCTAATTGGATAATCTTCTCTTAAGGCTATCCAAATCCTTTCCTTAGATAAGCCATGGACGAATTTAGCTATCCTTTAGCTTCTAGAATTTGTCCCTAGTATATCTATAAGGATTTTCAGTCTAAAGCTTAACTATCAAACAATTGACAGTTTATACCCCTTTATTTAATTAACCTCTTTAAGTCATCAAATTAATTCTAATTAATTCTATGACTTATATTAATCAAATAACAATATATTATTCATTATATTATTCCCATAATATATTAATAATATTTACTCTCTCTTATTAAATCATCCTATCAAGTTGCTATGGTGAAGGCAACCCAAAAGGACCATGCACAACCGGATCAAATACTTGCCTAATATAGTTGCAGCCTTAGACACTATTCCAACAATATGTTGTTCAAACTTCAAAACCCTACTTGAATTTATATTCCATTCATCATCTAGAAACTAGTTCCAATTAGAAACCATGTCAACTTAGTCAAGTTAGTTGGCTTAATTACCCTATCTAGAAGGAATTCATATGAACAAAAAATTTCAAGAAAATGCTTTGTCTTCACCTCCAGTTCAGTCACCTATATGTCAAATGACAAATCTACCCCCATAGGACGCCTCCCCATGTTCCCATATGCATAGAAAAACATAATATATTCAACAGGGAGCTTCAGTACATGAACAAAGTGAGGAGACATTTTCCCTATCAACCCTAAAAATAGTAACATTATTTCTACCAATAATGCCCTTGTTGTTGGTCAAGCTCATAAATAATAGCCTTCTGGACGTGTATGTCATCATATTACATCCTCCAAATACTACCTTAACATATATTAGTTTTTTTGCAGCTTTCAATCTGATCTGGAAGCTAATTTGTTTAAGGTGTATATATATATATATATATATATATATATATATATATATATATATATATATATATATATATATATATATATATCCCTATTATCTCCATTATAGCCATGTCTGAGTTTTTATAGTATGTCACTTTCAAATCAAAGGCATAACCATAATTATGACATTGATTGTAGCTAATGGAAAGGCGGGGCTATGGGCAAGAATATATAAATTGTTACAAGATGATGACAAGGTATTTCCCAACTCCCCTTTTGTCCCCTTTTATAAATTCTTAATTTCTGTAGAAATTCCAGTTCTATTCTAAATTTCTCAGCAGCAGTTAGCAAAGGACTTGAAAAAGTTGTCCAGGAATTGTCAATGGCTGAAAATGATGGACCTGTCTCTGAAAAATTTATCAAAGTAAGAGTAATCAGTAACTTTTTTGATTCATTTCTAGGGTTATATATTATACTTTATATTTTATATTTTATATTTTATATTTAATATTTAATTTGCATACCTCAGATTAAATTACACCAAAACCAAATGGTTGAAACAGAGCCTAATTGTCCCAATGGTTGAAACAGAGCCTAATTGTCCCAATCACTTCTTACAATGTTGTATTGTTGATGCTGATATGAAGCAAAAAATGTTGATGCTGTCAAGGTATTCAATATTCCCTTTCTTTTTTGGCACTTTCCAAAAATATTTAAACTGACATGTATTTTCTTTATGCAAAGGACTTAGCTGAAGGGTCTTGCTGTTGCTGCATTTACTTAGTTGGAATTTGATGTACATAGTAGATTAGATGCAAATTTATATATTGTAAGAAATAGAATTGTATGACATTAAATTTATGCAATGGATTCTATTTTTTGTATATGATACTTTATTTTCTATTATGAAACATTAAATACAAATTTAATTTGAAAATAAGCAAATCTATAAATAATATTTTTTTTAAACATTTAAAATTATGATACGCAAAAATGTGTGTCATCTTCATTTATGACATGGCCTTTCTTGACAGGGTCTATCTTGATACGCATTGCGTGTCATTAACACGCACGTCGTAAGGTTATGACACGCGAATGCATGTCGTCTTCCTTTATGACAGGGCCTTCCTTGATACGCATTGCGTGTCGTAAATGAGCGTCGTAATTGCGCGTCTTAAATGCACGTCATCTCTCTTTATGACAGGGTCTTCCTTGACACGCATTTGCGCGTCGTCTGACCCTTTTACGATGCGCAATGAGCGTCGTAAAAGGTTGTTTTTCTAGTAGTGTTCGGTCCATATGGATTTCGGTCCATATGGTTTTCGTTCCAAGAGGTTTTCAGTCCAAATGGTTGGCCGAAAACTCATCATCTTTGATGCATAAGGTGATTTCCAAGGGCTTTCAACAAGCAAAAAAGTGTTCTAGACTGAATACTAAGCATTAGGAAAGGCTTAAAGTCTTAAAGTCACCTTTCTTTAGGGTTTTCGGTTTAAGGAGATGCAGTAACCGAAAACCCCTTTTGTTCTTTGAAAAACAACGATTTCAAGGCTCTAAATCAAGTATCCTTACTAGATAACAAGTATATGAGATAGATACTTACAATATGGAAGCAAAGAAAGGTATTTTTGGCCCAAAACACTAGTGTGTGTTCTTGGTGTTCTTGAAGAACACTTGAAGATCTAAGAAAATGGAATGATTTCATGGATGAAATCATGTAAGATCACTAGATAATGGAAGAGATCTACTAAACAAGGAAGGAAACATTCACAATCTTGAAGATCTCGAAAAATCTTTGGATGATACTTGAGAGAGAATTGTTCTTGACTTAGAAATGGGAAAAGAATGGTAAAAATGACTAAGTGTCATTTATATACCCTTTAGGGTTTTCGGTCCAAACACTGTTTGGGCCGAAAACTCCTAACTCTTGGAGTTTTGTGACTTATATGTTGAACAATTAATCCTAAAGTATACTTCCTTTCGTTTATTCTTTCGAAGAATAAATATTTAAAAATAATCAAACAGACTTTAAACTGAGCTAAAAATTTGCATAAATGAATTTGACTTTTAATTGAAGTGTTTGACTGTAGATTTTGTACAATGAAAATTTCGGGTTGTCACATCATCCCCCTGTTAGAGGGAATTTCGTCCCGAAATTAGAATTTAGGTAAGGAAGTAGGTATGAATAATCGAGAAATGAGGTGGGGATACTTCCTATTCAACTGATTCCCGTGCTCCCAAGTGAATTAAGGTCCTCGGTTGGCATTCCAACGAACCTTCACTAACGGGATGCGGCGTTGCTTCGTCCGTTTGACCTCTTCGTCCATGGTCACTAAGGTTCTTCAACGAATGTAAGGCTCTTGTTGAACTCGATCTTGTCGAGTGGGATTACAAGAGTCCTGACAGAAAGGTACTTTTCAAGTTCGAGACGTGGAGGGTAATATGTACATTACTGAGTTCACGAGTAAGTTGAATTTGTGAGTTACAGGGCCGATTCTGGCAAGAATCTTGGAGGTCCTAACTATCTTGGATTTAGTTTTCCACGCTCTCCGAAGCATATCAAGCCTTCCCAGGGTGAGACTTCCAAAAGAATTTGGTCTCTCACTTGGAATTCCAAAGGTTTCTTCCACTTGCTTCTCTTCTAGTCAAGGGCCACTCCTTTCTGGGTCAAAGCTATAAGATGTTCCGTAATTCGCTAGGAGTTCTAAATGAATTACGACAGTAGGTCAGCAAGACCTAGGATTTGGCGAATTCCCGTCGGCGTCTTTGGTGCTGACAAGTTCTCAACGATTTTGATTATTGGAAGGGTCCTCAAAAATTCCCACAACACTAATAGTGTGCCTTAGGAAATTTTGACTCTTCGAATCCAAAACTCGCATCTAGAGAACTTCGTGTAAAGCTTCTCTGATCGTATTGTTTCCATGGTTTGTTGTAGATGCTCTTCATGATTTCCTCCTTACTACGAGAGTACATAAGTAAGTCATTTACAAGGACAATGACGAACTGATCCAAGTAAGAATGGCGCACCCTATTCATTAATTTTATGAATACTACGGGCGTATTGGTCCTGTCCGAGAGGTATCACTACGGACTTGTAGCGTCCGTATCGAGTTTGGAAGATTTTCCTCGGAACATCCTTCTCTAATACTCGCAATTGGTGATATTCGGATCTTAGGTCCATTTCTGAAAGGTTAGTTGTTCCTTGCGGTTGGTCAACCAATTCATATATGCGAGGCA
This sequence comes from Lactuca serriola, assembly GCF_051521515.1. Taxonomy (NCBI): domain Eukaryota; kingdom Viridiplantae; phylum Streptophyta; class Magnoliopsida; order Asterales; family Asteraceae; genus Lactuca; species Lactuca serriola. Next base: position 34,664,957 of record NC_136411.1, on the reverse strand, counting down.
GATGGTAATGGTTTCTAATAGAGATCTTGTCGAGGTCTCTGAAGTTGATGCTCTTATGAAACAATTCGTCTACCTTCTTGAAGAATCAGACCAGAGCTCTCCAGGGTGAGAAGCTTGGTCTTTCCATTCCATTGTTGAGTAGTCGTTAAGTTGTCCGGACGGTTCTTGTATCTCCGTGGTTTTAAGACTGTAAGGCGATCTGGTTACAGGAGTCGTATTGGGCTCTAAGTTCGTTCGCATGACGATGCGATTACTCGTAGTATTGGGCAGTCTCTGTCCTGAAGTTCATATTAGAAGTCATAATTGGTTTATCAATCACAGTCTCATGTATACGAGTCGTATATAATTAAGACTAAAAAAGTAGTCGAATAAATGATTCTTCTTTAAGCTCACATCCCAACGAGGAAAAGAAGTTAAAATGGAATCATCAATTCCAAAACTGTAGAACCTTGATTATATACCACTCCTGTGTATGCATTCTTTAGCGATAGATTAACCGTACGGGTCTTTGGATTGAACTTGACGTACTGTACGAGTTGTACTTGGGGGAGGTTTGCCGAGGTTTCTTCGGAAAGGATAAGAAACATGAGGTACTCTACACATGATTAATTCGGAGTTCTGAAATGACGGCTTCGCTAGAAAGACGTTTATGGAGAATGAGATGTACGCACGAACTGGTATTGTGAGGATCGAATGGACTCAGGTTGAATGATAATATCGGAATCACTGGGAAAATAAAGGCACTAGATTTGATCATAAAGGCGTTACAGACAAAACACAACAGTGCAACTTTTAACAGAGTTACAGTACTATAGATTTACTACAAGGCTATTGCTGCGAACTAGGTATACTACAAAAGACAAGTATACACAGCACGAGGGTGCCTTAACTGAAGGGATCTCGCAAAAGGTAAGATTCTAATTGCACTAGTTTTAAACATGTTTAAACGCATACTTTATACTGACGAAAAGGAAGTGAATTTATACTATAGTAGGGTCCTTAGCTGTCTTTTGTTGTTCTGGGGTCAAACTCCTCCTGTTCCCCCGTCACCCTTCTCTGTTGGGCAGCCCCTTTTGAAATGTCCCATTACGCCACACAAATGGCATATCCGAGAAATTTCAACATTGGTGGTTGAAGTAATGTGTTGAATCCGAGTCCTATAGAAGCGGGTAGTGTGTCCCTTTTGTTGCAGTTCCTGGAGTGCAACAGATGACAACTACCTAGATGATGGAAGCTTCACTTATTGCACTTTGGGAGGTTACCAGCATACTATCTGGCTGGGTTAGGTATAACTAGGATACTAGCAGGGGTGGTGGTAGGAGTTGCAAATGTTGTGGTCGCAAAGGCTGCCATCGGTGATTGTTTCTTGTTCATTCCTCGAGGTGATTTGTCTTTAACTCTATCCCAAAATTTTTGTTTATTGATCTTTGGCTTGAGGTTCAGAGTGTCATGGTAGTTTGTTACTTATGGGTGTAGTTGGTTGTTACTTGGATTGGAATTATTGAAAACCATCCCGCTAACATTTGCGTTGTTAGCGTTAAGGTGAGTCAGAACAGTTGTCACGGCAGCTGAGACTGCAGCTTGAAAGGTAGCTGCATCAATCTGAAGAGTTGGTGTTTGGCTGATGGGTTGATTATTTTTCTTCGGCGACATGATTCTGTAACACGAAAGAAAAGGAGATCGTGAGCTTTTATGGTTGAACCTAGATGTATTTTGATCGTTCATGTAAAGAGTAGAAGTAAGTTTTCGAGGGTTTGACCTACATCCCTATGATGCAGTCCTAGTACAGAGTAGAAGTAAGTTCATAGAATTGTCTCAGGACGTTTTTCGTCCAAACCGGGGTACCATCGGTTGGTAAATAACATGATCCAACCTTTGAAAGAGAATTGGGAATGATCCCTGAGCTAAATTACACTAGTCCAATAACTTGACTAGAGTGGGTTTCAGATAGACCCCAACGATAGTATGATGAAAGTATTTGAACAATGAGTGACATAGAAGTTAGCCGATTTTCAATATCGATATTCATGACGTAATAAGTTTGGGAAAAATTGACCTTCTAGAAGGTCTTACATCATATCCGGAGAAGAAAGGTTTTGGCCGCATAAAGGCCTAACTAAAAGTACCTACAATACAAGATAGTTTCATAGGAATGTGCTACACAGAACATAGACAGGAACACGGTTCTTTAAAACAAAGAAGGAAAGTAAAGTATCTCCTACCAGTGATGGTCACCCCTATGGTGAACCCTTAGTGCAGCTAGTTAACGTTCCATATCAAGCAGGTGTCTTTCGTACACCCTCTAGCGTACTCGGAGCTCTATGACTTCGGCTCGTGTTTCAGCTAGTGCTTGCAGCAGGGTCTCATGGTCTCTCTCAGATCTCTCATGAGTGTGTTCAAGGCGATTGGTGCAGATGGTATGCATTCTTGCATTGGTATCAACCTCTGCGATACGATGGAGAGCTGTCCTGTCCTGAATCTCGTTTCGAGCAACTCTACGGACCAGAATTGGAAAAGTCTGTCTACTGAGCTTCCTTCACTTATGTTGTAGAAGCTTTGGTCTCCATTAAACGGCATAGGCTGCTCTTGCTCTTCGCTCCATGTCTCCAAACATTCTACCCAAGGAGGCGTCGGGCCATGAAAAGTCGGACGAGGGTTAGGAATTGGAATGGGAGCTACCGGGGGTAGGTTCTCAACTTCGGGCTCGGAGTTAGCATCATCCGAAAGGTCTTCAGCATGGTGATCATTCAAAGGGATTGGATGATCATCCTCTGGTTCTTCTCCAAACCATCCAGCGTTGCCTTCGTTCTGGAGGTACGAGTTGTCGTGGGGATGGAGTCCAGCCATGTTTTCTACGCGAGAATTGAGGTAAAGAACTAATTATTAGACGTACTAACTAGATAGTTATAAGACAATCTTCATTAGTTACATCAATATTTGTAAAGTGCATACGAGTTATATGTAATGAAAACAGTATATGCCTTCGAATAAGTGACCTTAACTCCAAATTCACAAGGAATAGGGGTAAAGCAAAATTTCACAGATTCTAAGTCTATATCATCCCAGTTACATATAACCTTAATGTATCCACTAAGCAACTATTGACCTAGTAATGAAGATCTTTTTAGTTCTTAAGTAAGAAATTATAGTAACACAAAATACTCATATAGTATTTTAGACTTATGGTTTGTTCTAGAGTTTTCATTGTGGTAGTGTTGGTAAGTTGTTAGACTTGTTTCCATATCATAACCATTCCTGGGCATATGCTAATCACTCATCGGACCAGCATAGTTGATCAGGCTATGCCACTCCCAAGACTGACCATACATCCCCGAGTTTACTTGTGATATTCAATAATCGTAATACTTTTGTATTTGTCATTGTGACACTGATTTTAATATGAATGCAGGTATGTATACTTAGTTAAATATTTTATTATTTAAAAGTATAAACTCTTGGTCAGAGTCTTTTTAATCCCATTGTATTTATAGTCTGTATATCTTTTATGGGTTGATATACTCAATTCACTATAAACAATGCTCTGATACCAATCTGTCACACCCCAAAACCGAGAACGGCGGAAACGTTCTGGGGAGGAGGACGTCATGTAAAGTATCACAATAATGCAAAGTAGTAAACAAGCAAGAACATCATCCATTGTATTAATAATATAACTTTAAATTAAAGTGTGTTCTTTCATAGTAATAAACAATGTAATGAATAATCAAAATAAAAGACGAGTCTTGACTGCTCCGTCTTCACAAAATCTGGTCGTCGTACTTGTCTATTTGTGACCTAAGAATACAAGTTATTTTGAAAACAAGTATCAACAATAAAGTTGTTGAATTCATAAGTATTTATGTGTCTTTGACTTGTAAAAATATAAGGGAACGATTTGTAAATGTTTGAAGAAAAGTTTGTATAAGTATGAAAATGTTTGTAAGTAATTATAAACGTTTGAAAACCCTAGAAAATCCCATATTTCCTACTAGTAGAAAAAGTAATCTTCTACCAAGACCCGACTGTTTTGAAAGTAGCCTTCTACCAAGACACGACTGTTTTGAAAGTTTGAACCTCTACTTAAGTGAAGGTTTTTCCTTGTACAACTATTATTATTCAAATCTAATCTACCTCATCGATTACGTGAATGTGACACAAAGTAAAGGTACTAATAATATAATAACTGGAATTGTATCCTTTTGTATTTGTCGTATGTAAACTGTAGGTACTGTAGTATTTGTAATAAGTGACTACTATTATACTAATTGCCTTAATTGAGTATTAAGGTATAAGGTGATGGCTAGATACCATACTAAACGCTCCCCTGTCAAGAGATTCTGGGAACCAAATGCGACCCCTGCAATGTTGCAAGCCATGAACATCCACATTATTATGATCATGTATACCCAATATAACTATCACCTTTTGTTTAAAACAATGCGTTAGTGATTCATTGGTATAGTTAGATCCTGTATTTGTTTCATGCTATAGCACCTTATCGTGTATTGTATCTTCCTCCATGTTTTGTGTGTTCTCTTATGTTATCGTGTATTGTATCTTCCTCCCTGTTTTGTGTGTTCTCTTATGTTATCATGTATTGTATCTTTATATGGTATGTATTGTATTAATATGTATGTAATTGTACTTTTGTAATTGTATCTCTTTATATAGTATGTAATATATTAGTATAGACTCATGAATGAACTGACTCTTGTGTGATTCCTTGCACTTGGAATAGTAAGTAGTATCTCCTAACTATACCTATTATAGCTACTAGTAATGTACGTGTATAACCGAAGTATGCCTTTGCTACCCAAAGGTACTGAACTCACTGATGGAACTTTTATGTCTATATATGTATACATGATATATAATTAATATTTAGACGGCATTCGGACGAATAACCGATGCCCTAAGGCCATATCCCAACGAGGAAAAGGAAATAAAGCGAGCTAGCCGTCCTAAGTCCTTTAAACATATCTTATACAATTATACATATATAGGCATTCATTTGACAATATAAAAGTATATAAGAGTTTTGTAAAACCTTTGAAGAGTTTAATAACTAAGAAAATGATGACTTGATGTCAGTTTTTAAAACGATTTGAATGCAGTTTGATTGATAAGCACAATTTTGAGTATAAGGAAACCTTTATTTGAAACACAATTGTAATAAAGTTTGAAAGGAAACATACAGTATGTAAGACAGTTTGATAAAGAGCTTTAACATGTAAAAATGATTTAGTAAGTCATTTGGAAGAAGTATCCTGAGTAAACAACTAAAAGTGTAGTAAATCCTTTTGTATGCTAGTTATTAATCACATGTGATTGATGTACTAACTAGCATGATTCAACTTGTACCCCCATAAAAGCATTTATAAACATTTAGAAACATTTAAAGGTTAATTAAGGGGTATGAACTCACCTGTAGTGAGTGGTTTGGATGAACGGATGGTATAGGATGCTAAGTGTCAAGTGAAGACTTGAGCACACACACGGGTCCTATTTATCATATAATAACAAATATATGTATCCAATTAGTCATTTACCAACTAATTAATCAAGTTAAGACACCCTAGGACATGGAAAAACACTTTGATTCAAGCGATAAAAGTACCAAGGGTTGCATCTAAGGGTTGTATAGCCACTTAAGGGAGTTTTCGGTCCAAGTGGTATGTTTCTTGTGGTTCTCGGTCCATATGGTTTTCGGTCCAAATGGTTGGCCGAAAACTCATGATCTTTGATACATAAGGTGATTTCCAAGGGCTTTCAACAAGCAAAGAAGTGTTCTAGACTGAATACTAAGCATTAGGAAAGGCTTCAAGTCTTAAAGGCACCTTTCTTTAGGGTTTTCGGTTTAAGTAGATGCACTAACCGAAAACCCCTTTTGTTCTTGGAAAAAAAAGATTTCAAGGCTCTAAATCAAGTATCCTTACTAGATAACAAGTATATGAGATAGATACTTACAATATAAAAGCAAAGAAAGGTGTTTTCAGCCCAAAACACTAGTGTGTGTTCTTGAAGAACACTTGAAGATATCAGAAAATTGAATGATTTCACGGATGAAATCATGTTAAATCACTAGATAATGGAAGAGATCGACTAAATAAGGAAGGAAATGTTGGATTAATGTCTAAGCCCATAACTATAATTGGTAAGACTTGACCCGACCCGGCATGGTCCATTTGGGTTGCATGGCATCATGCATTTGGATAGACTATAATGAGAGAAATAACACTTAAGGTTTGTTAATATATTATAAGTTCTAATATATTAATAAGATTATTTAATTAGTATTGATCAAGAATTAAACTAGTATTAATTACATGATCAAAAGAAGACTAATTAAATATATGGGTTGATTATGTAAATCATCCATACTTGTATAGTGGGCTAAGACTCCATGGATTATCAAGTTGGGCTAAAACCCATAGGATGCTCCATGGTGTATTTGAACCCATGGATCCAAGGAAATGGAAAGCCATGACAATTAGGGTTTACCCTAATTGTGAGACTATATAAAGATTTTATTGGTGACAAAATCGGCACTAGAATATATGTGAAAGGGCTAGCCGATTTTTATGAAGTGTGGATTTCTCTCTAATCTATTCCAAGTGTATTTGGTGTTGTGTGAACCATTTGACGTGTCACACTTGGGGCACTAGGCACTCAAGCTTCATGAAGACATTCTACATCAAAGAGGTATGTAATTCTAACTTGATATATTCATATGAATCAATGTTATTATGCTAGTTAGGATGAATACCTTGGAAAGATCATATTTGCATGTCTAATAGAGAAAACATAGATCCAAGGTATTTAGGGTTGCATGTACACTTAAGAGTGTTAGCATGCTCATAACCCAATAGTGGTATCAGAGCTTAGGCTTGCTTTCTCTTATACTTGATGCAAATACATTTTTCGAAGCCAAGAAGCTGTCTAGACAGGAAACGCGACGAGTTTCTTCAATAAACTTGACGAGTTCATGGTTTATTGCATGAACTCGATGAGTTTTGGCTTCTGACAGCTTGTCTTCGTGGTTTTTGGGTGGAATTGGACTAGGAACATTACCATAAGCTGTTTTTGGACTTATAAACTTGTTTTTGATGTGGTAATGTTCATGCTAATCCAATTTAAAAGATAATTGTCAATAGATTCATGTTTTGTATTAGTTTAAGGTTTAGACTAATTACATGAAAAAGTTTGATTTGAATTATCTTGTTCTTATGAGTTGCTTAGATTAATAGATAAGTTAATTGATTATTTGTTTTCAATCCATTTGAATCTAAGAGATGATTCTGAAATGTGTTTGTGTAACTTGTCCTCAAGTTACATGAAAGGTCACATTTAAGTTTCATAAAAACTCATAAAAGTTGGCAATGATTACAAAATTGAAGAGTCTTGTCCTCAAGTTATGGAGGTTCAAGAGTCACTTCATTAAGTAACAAAATGTGTAACCTTAATTAATTCCATAAGTTACAAAATAAATAAAAGTTACATTCTTTTATTAGTTTAAAATCTTCCATAACTTGTCCTCGATCAAGTTATGGAACTTGAAGACTCTTTTAATTAAAACTACTTTAAACTCATAAGTTATGGAATTAATTAGTTTTGAATAGTTTCAAAACTTGCCCTCAAGTTTTGGAATTTGAAAAGCTTTCACTTATGAATACTTTAATTCCAAGTTAGCCCTTAGAATTTTAAAAGTTAAAGTTCAACCCTTATACTTAATAATATTATACGTCAATATATATATATATATATATATATATATATATATATATATATATATATATATATATATGTATCTATAAGAGCAAGTCAGTCTTACCGTTAGTAGGCCTTATTCACAAAGCCGGTCTATAAGGGGGGTATAAGGTTACTGCCTATAAAATGGCAGTTTAATGGGTACCCACTCTCACCCACCGCTTCCTTGACCGGTGGAGGGTCGTTAGCCGAACGGGTAGGACAAAGACTAGAATTCTCCCTTCATTAAAATTATTAATGATAAATACTAAGTAACTAATCCTTTTTATAAATACCCAATCTTAGTTACTTAGGAAAAAGTGAATAAGGTGCTAATCCATGAAATTACACTTTGCACTTTGTTTAAGTCGATTAGTGGAGCATGTGTCGTTAAACGGCACACTAACTCGTATTTAATAAGGTAGGAAAAGGGTAACTTAATGTTTATCATAGTATCGATGGAGCATGTGTGGTTAACTGGCACATCGATTGAGGGGTAAACACTTAAGGTTACCAAGTAATTTGCATGGTTACTTCACACCTTGCTTTGTGATTCTCGGCATCCCAGTCATAAAACCTGAAGGGCACACTCGAGATTGAAACATGCCATTGAAAAGTTCAATGAATCTCAAAAGATCTAGGAGTTTCAAATCCAAGTAAAACCTAATTAAATTATTTCGTTTTCATGGTGGAAATTGGTGAATTGTCATTCGCCTACCTTCAAATATTCTATTGCTTGGATTACGGCATCCCTCTTCCAAGTTATAAAATAGTTTGTAGGGTCCTAGCCTTGATATTTCATATTGGGTGTTATATTAAGGACTTTAAATCAACTATCTTGAATATCTCCCAAAAAGATGTCTGGTTTAGACATTTATGATCTTCCCAAATCTCTTGAAACAAGCTTTCCTAAATGAAGGTGATGTCCGATGGAAATCATACATCTTTCACCTCCTCAAATTATTCTCCCTAACTCACAAGTTCAAGGTCACTCAAGCCCTATTGGCAAGCAAAGTTCTATGTGTGATAACATCTTGGGGATGTAGTCACATATTGACAAGCTGGGAGAGTTGGGTGTCAAAGTCTAGAGGAAGTTGATGATCAATCAATTTCTAAGTCACATAGTGAGTTCCTTTGGGACTCCTATTAAACAGACTATGAAAAGACCCTTAATGATCTTATCTATTTGCTAAGATCAACTACCTAAAACTGTATGGACATTGACAATGATGACATTGGATATCCAGTAAAGCTCTCTCTTCCTAATGGAAAGGGGCCGGCCATAGTCAACTCGGTTGACCAAATGGTAAAGAGAAAAAGCTAAGTCTATGATAGTCCTGCATACTATTACCAAAGGGTCAATAAGTATCTATTGCCAAAGGAAGGGGCATTGGTTCCGAAGCTGCCAAATTTACATAAGGATGTTAAAGTCAATAAGTTTGACTCTACTTCAGGTAAAGTCCACTATCTAACTCTGCTAAGTTTCTATTCTGGGATTCTTGATACATTATGTTACTGGGTCACATGTTGATGTTTTAAGAATCAAAGAAAAGTGAAGAAACTTAAAGAAAGAATATGTTGAATCTGATAGCGTAGATGGATTTCTATCGCATAGTTTGAAGATCAGATTCTTGAGCTACTTCTTAGGAGTTATGATATATTGCTTAGGAATAGATAACAACAAGTTTTCATATGGATTGTAAGGATAAGTGTTTCCGCAAAGTTTTTAAAATAAAAGGAAATTTTTTATTTTATTTATTTTATGTATCCTTACAATGGCGTTTGTGGAAAATTGTTGCTTATAAGATTCCACTGATAGCAATATTGGAAAGTGAATTTGATTCTCTCATTTGTGGTAATGTCTAAATTTACCAAATAAGGAAAGATTCCCATCACCCAAGTTTCAGTTGGATAGAGACTTGGAGTCATGCAAGTTGTATAGCATGATGGATGAGAACTTTCAAGCATTGGAAAAATTAAGACTAATTACTTGTTCACATGGATGTGTGAGTCAAGTAAAGGACTAAGGGATCGAGTACACATTCTTGTGCACTGATTAAGTCCACCACAAAAGATTGATAAGACTATTCGTCAGGATTTACTAAAGTTTAGTAAATATGGTTATACTTACAGGCTTAAGTATAATTCTGACACATTGGAAAAGGTTCCAATGTATGGCAGAGCGAATAAGAAGAATCAACTTAGGCAGAAGGATAAAAGTTTCTCAAATCTGAAAAGATGGGAGAGTACTTTAGTATCATGTTATATAATCATCTTAATGATTAAGAGACCTTATCACAATTCATCCTCTAAGTGCATTCTAATAGTTAAGAAGAGGAGTTACGAATTGTTGAAGTGGTTAAATCAAGAAGATGATTCATACTTCATTTCAATACAAGTATTAGAGTCATACTCCAAGATTGTAACTTGAGTGAGATGCCTTAAAAAGGGTTTAAAACACTTGCCAAATGTAAGAGTAAAAGTTTTCTACTCTCGTACATTTGAAATTGGTAAGTTGTGATGTTTTGGATAAAACAAAGACCAACTTAGGCCAATTGTGTGAAGTGTTTGTCTTGATAAAGAATCCACAATATCTCTTGAATATTTGGCAAGATAGTCTTATATGTCAAGAGGACAGTGGGAGTCTTAAAGATCTTGAAAAGTATTTCAAGATCTAATCAAGAATAAAAAAAACATGTAGTTTAACACTAGCACATGATGTGAGGTTTATAACCTATCGTGTTGACATATTCTGTGCCCATTCAAATTAAAGTTGGCTTTTCATATAAGTTCTTAGAGTTCTCAATTGGTTGCACAACAACTTGGAATCAACGACAGACCCTTGATCTGCCAGATGGCAAGAAATTAAGATTGAGTTTAGTCCATATGAGTTTGAATTTGTCATTATCCTTGTCTTGTGACTATGGTTTTGACAATTCACATGGATAAGAACACATACACCATTAAATCTAAGTGTCATAAGGTTTCTCTCCGTGTCATGAAAATGATGGTGAGGAATCACTTTCACTAAGTAGATTTTAGCTAGATAGCAATTGTGATATTTGCATTCTCAAAGACGTTAGTGGAGCATCTGTGGTTAACCGGCACACTAACATGGACTTGTGAAAAGTGGCAAAGGTAAAAACAATCGAGACTATGATTACGACATACCTTTTCATAGTTCTTAAAATTGTTTAGACACACCTGTGAGCTATCTAAGATCAGGTGTATGATATTGATAAAGTTTTATCAAAGCAATCTAGTATCAGAAATCTGAACTTTGGTAAGAAAGTCAATAAAGTATTGTTTTTCTAGAAGTTCAACTGATTTCTGAGTACATGTCAAAGCTAGTGGGAGCATAAGTGTTATACTAATAATCATCATGTTAGTGGGAGCATGATAATTATGATAAAGGTTGCAAGTTAGCAATGTTAATTATAGAAAACAAAAGGTTTCAATTGGGAAAGAGTTGTTTTGCTATAATTAAGGGAGAGGAAATTATACTTCATCTCAAATGTAAAAGCTTAGATTGAGCTTTTAATCGTATTTAGTCAAGGATATATATATGAATTTCATGTTGGATTGGCTCAACATAAGGAAATTATATATATATGGGTCCATTATTTGCATTCTAAAATTCGATTATGATTACGACATCCCTTTTCATAATCTGAATTATGAGAACTTGGCAAATAGAAATGGAAATGTTATAGCAAAAGACTAGTTTAGTCTTTATGTGAGACATCATGAATCGTGTCCCATATGCTTCGGATATAGGATTGATTACATGTGCTATATTCACTCTTTATAATATTTTCCAAATGCTTGGGCATTAAGAAGGGAAAAGGTCTAGAATTGGATATGACTAAAAGGATTAAGCAATTGTTGAGGACAATCTAAGGTTTACCAAAGATTGGTTGTTCAATGACAGTTGGAAGTATAATGTTAATTCTGGAAGGACCATATTGACATAATCTGTAAGGAGGCTACTCTTGTTCAGAAGTGATAGTCAAAATGGAATATGGAAATGTTTCAAAGTTAGAAATTATTCAATATGTGTAAGATTAGGAAACTTAATGCAAGAAGGATGTTTCCAAGGAGTTGATCTCCTTTGGAATGCTCTGTAATGTTTGTTGTCAAGTCTTTGTGACTTTGTGCATAATCATTACAAGAGGATCAATGCATATAAGTTTAGAATCTAACAGGTTTCAGTAAATGGCATGAATTTGGAATTCTTGCACCTGTAGTAAGGATTTGGGACTGTGAAATGAGGATCATTGGAGTTATGTTCAATTGATCTATTACACAAAGTAAAGATCATAGACAAACATAGTATGCATACTTGGTGTGTGGCACGACTAGTGTTTAGAAAACATAGTGTACATGCTTGGAGCATGGGACAACTAGTGTTTTAATTCAAGTATAAAGTTGATAGTTGAAACAGTATACAATGAATAATGTGTAATCATATGGTGATAAATAAAAGGTGTTTTATTTATATTCATAAGTTCTGAGACCATATTGGATTCGATTATTATTGTGTTTCACTTTGCATGTTTTGACTTCCAGAATAACTAGGTCATTGTTCTGGATGACAAAGTTATTCAAACGGTCCACAGTCGGTCATATGTTGGAAGTAGATATGAATGAGGACTGTCATGGGTTGGCCTGTATAGGTCTAAAATATTGGACAAAGGGCTACAACACTCATGAGTGCTCATAAGTTCTGAGTATTGGATTCAACCCGCGTTCATTGGAATCACTTCATGGATTTTATCACGAGTGATCATGAGACGATAATATCTTATATTCTTCAAACATAGAGATATGAGTTGTTACTATGAGTTGATTATACATTGATTTCACGAAAACGCATTGGTAACTCGATGTTATAAAACGTGCCTTTGTGTATGATTCAACAAGTAGTAGAACAAGCCATATGAGTCGAAGTTTATCCATTCCTTTTATCTTCGGGATAAAAGTGATATCTGTGGGCCCCTCGATGATTTGGTGATGACAAATGTAAGTGCTCGGCCGGGCCTGAACTGATTTGATTTGTTTAATTAGTCAGTCGTCATAAATCAGAAATCGGGAAACAACAAATGGACGGAGAGAATGATTATAATCCATGTCTCAGTTTATATGATATCTAGAATGGAGGAATATATGATCCCTTATCTAATGGACAAGTCATTGACAAAGGTCAGAGATCATCGGAAAGGTCAGAGTTCGACAGAAGCTTTTAAGAGCTACGATTGCCAGTCGGTTCTTGAAGTCATACTTGCAATAATAGTTTTAGACTTATCCAAGTGGGAAACTCTTGGGTTAATGTCTAAGTCTATAACTATAATTGGTAAGACTTGACCCGACCCGACATGGTCCATTTGGGTTGCATGGCATCATGCATTTGGATAGATTATAATGAGAGAAATAACACTTAAGGTTTGTTAATATATTATAAGTTCTAATATATTAATAAGATTATTTAATTAGTATTGATCAAGAATTAATCTAGGATTAATTAAGTGATCAAAAGAAGACTAATTAAATATATGGGTTGATTGTGTAAATATACATACTTGTATAGTGGGCTAAGACTCCATGGATTATCAAGTTGGGCTAAAACCCATACGATGATACATGGATGCTCCATGGTGTATTTGAACCCATGGATCCAAGGAAATGGAAAGCCATGACAATTAGGGTTTACCCTAATTGTGTATAAAGATCTTATTGGTGACAAAATCAGCACTAGAATATATGTGAAAGGGCTAGCCAATTTTTATGAAGTGTGGATTTCTCTATAATATATTCCAAGTGTATTTGGTGTTGTGTGAACCATTTGAGGTGTCACACTTGGGGCACTAGGCACTCAAGCTTCATGAAGACATTCTACATCAAAGACGTATGTAATTCTAACTTGATATATTCATATGAATCAATGTTATTATGCTAGTTAGGATGAATACCTTGGAAACATCATATTTGCATGTATAATAGAGAAAACATAGATCCAAGGTATTTAGGGTTGCATGTACACTTAGAAGTGTTAGAATGCTCATAACCCAATAGGAAACACTTACAATCTTAAAGATCTCGAAAAATCTTTGGATGATACTTGAGAGAGAATTGTTCTTGACTTAGAAATGGGAAAATAATGGTAAAAATGACTAAGTGTCATTTATATACCCTTTAGGGTTTTCGGTCCAAACATTATTTGGGCCGAAAACTCCTAACTCTTGGAGTTCTGTGACTTATATGTTGAACAATTAATCCTAAAGTATACTTCCTTTCGTTTATTCTTTCGAAGAATAAATATTTAAAAATACTCAAACAGACTTTAAACTGAGCTAAGAATTTGCAGAAATGAATTTGACTTTTAATTGAAGTGTTTGACTGTAGAGTTCGTACAATGAAAATTTCGGGTTGTCACATAATCGGCATGGATTGGTTGAGCCCCAATCATGCTGATATCCTTTGCTACGAGAAAGCTATCCATCTTAGTCTTCCCTCTGGTGAATCCCTCACTATTTACGGTGATAAACTCAGTTTGAACCTTCCTATCATTTCATGCATCAAAGACCAGAAGTATCTGCGAAAGGAATGTCATGCATTCCTAGCTCATGTTGTTGACGAAAAGCAAAAAGTTAAAGATCTCGAGAGCATCCCCGATGTCTGCAACTTTCCTGATGTCTTCCCCGAAGATCTTCTAGGGATTCCTCTCAAGCGCCAAGTCGAGTTTCGTATCGACTTAATCCTCGCAGTTACTCATGTAGCAAAATATCTCTACCGTTTAGCGCCCGCAGGAATGCAAGAGTTGTCCAGCCATCTCAATGAGCTGCTCAGCAAAGGATTCATAAGACCGAGTTCCTCACCTTGGGGATCCCCGGTCTTGTTTGTGAAAAACAAGGATGGATCCTTTCGAATGTGCATTGATTATCGAGAATTGAACAAGCTTATCGTTAAAAACCGTTATCTTGTTACCCAAATCGACAACCTCTTCGACCAACTCCAAGGAGCCAGCTACTTCTCGAAAATAGACCTAAGGTCAGGGTACCATCAGTTGTGAGTTCATGAGAATGATTTCCCCAAGACAGCATTCCGGACTCGTTATGGACACTACGAGTTTGTAGTAATGCCCTTTGGTCTAACCAACACACTGATGGTATTCATGGATCTGATGAATCAGGTGTGCCGCCCTTTCCTCTACAAGTTTGTAATTGTGTTCATTGACGGTATACTTGTCTACTCTCGGAGTGTGGAGGAGCATAGATAGCACTTGAAATAGGTGTTAGAAACTTTAAGGGCGGAGAAACTCTATGCAAAATTTTCAAAGTGTGAATTCTGGATCAGAAAGTAACCTTCCTTGGTCACATGGTTAGAGAGAAAGGCATACACGTGGACCCTTCCAAGATCAAAGCGATTGAGAATTGGTCAGCACCGAAGACACCCACAGAAATCCGTTAATTCTTGGGTCTCGCTGCCTATTATCGTAGATTTATCCAGAATTTCTCCAGAATTGCAAAGCCTTTAATCACCCTAACTCAGAAAGGTGTAACCTTTTGTTGGGAAGAAAAGCAAGACACTGCGTTTCGAACATTGAAGCAGGCCCTATGCAGCGCACCTATTCTGTCTTTGCCCGAAGGGACGGAGGACTTCGTTGTTTACTGTGATACATCCAATCAGGGCGTAGGTTGTGTGCTCATGCAGCAAGGAAAGGTAATTGCGTATGCTTCAAGGCAGCTAAAAACACATGAATTCAATTATACAACTCACGACCTGGAGTTGGGAGCAGGAGTCTTCGCATTGAAGATATGGAGGCATTATCTCTACAAAACCAAGTGCACCATCTTCACCGACCATAAAAGCCTACAACACATTTTTGACCAGAAAGAGCTAAACATGAGGCAACGGCGATGGATAGAGCTACTCAGTGATTATGAGTGCGAAATACGCTAGCATCCCAGCAAGTCCAATGTGGTGGCGGATGCCCTCAGCCGAAAAGAGTACTCAGGACATAGAGTGAAGGCACTGACCATGACCATCCATTCCCATTTATCCACGCAAATCAGAGAGGCTCAGCTGGAAGCCTTAAAGCCAGAAAACATGTCGGATGAAACCTTGAGAGGAATGGAAAAGAACTTAGAGATCAAGGGAGATGGAGTCTATTATTTAATGGACCGGATCTAGACCCTAAAGTTCGATGGTTAGAGGGAGGTTTTCATGAACGAAGCTCACAAGACTAGATACTCCGTTCACCCATGTTCAGATAAGATGTATCTGGATCTCAAACAACTCTATTGGTGGCCGAACATGAAAGCAGAGACCGCTACCTTCGTGGGCAAGTGTCTGAATTGCGCCAAGGTGAACGCGGAATATCAAAAGCCCTCAGGTCTACTCCAACAACCATAAATACATGACTGGAAGTGGGAGAGGATTACTATGGATTTAATCACTAAATTAACCAAATCTCCGAGTGGGTACGATACCATATGGGTAATTGTCGATCGATTGACCAAATCCGCCCACTTCCTGCTGATCAAAGAAACTTTCAAGATGGAAAGACTTACCTGAATCTATATCCAATAGATAGTTCATCTGAACGGTGTGCATGTGTCCATTATCTCTAATCGGGATAGCAGATTCACCTCGAGATTTTGGAAGTCACTGCAGAAAGCTCTTGGAACTAAGCTAGATATGAGCATGGCTTATCATCCTCAGACAGATGGGCAGAGTGAGAGGACCATACATACATTGGAAGACATGTTGAGAGCATGTGCAACTGATTTTGGTAAGTCATGGGACGTCCATTTACCCTTGGTTGAGTTCTCCTATAACAACAGTTATCACACCAGTATCAAGGTTGCACCGTTTGAAGCCATGTATGGTCATAAGTGCAGATCCCCTTTGTGCTGGGCTGAGGTGGGCGACACGAAACTAGACAAGGGTCAAGTCCCCGACAGTACTCTCATAGGCCCGAAAATCATTAGAGAAACTACAGAAAAGATCGTACAAATCCGGGAATGACTAAAGTCTTCGAGAGATAGACAAAAGAGCTACGCCGATAAGAGACGAAAACCCTTGGAGTTCAAGTACAAATCCGCACTCAACTATCAATAACCAGGAAAGGAGATCTGAGTGTAGCTGAATATTATCAAAAAATGACAACACTTTCTGACACAATGGCGAACATTAGCCATCCCAAGACTGATGAGGACGTTATTGGCTATATAATAAACGGACTAGGACCAGGTCACGATGATCTTTTCACTGCCATCACAGTCATCAGTGATCAACATAAGGTAACCTTACCTTAGTTTTACTCCTATCTAATTGCTCATGAAGCACAGGCCACTGCCAGCAACAGCATGCTTGAGTTCACCTCTTCAGCAAATAGCGTGACTCACCAAGGTTCAAACCAACCACGACGAAACTCAAATAACCCCAACAATAACCAGTAGTCTAATTATCGTGGGGTAGGATCTAACAGAGTCTGAGGACGTAGCCGAGGCAGGAGTAATGGTGGCCCAAGATGTCAAGTATGTTTCATACCTGGTCACAGTGCACTCAATTGTTGAAACAAGTTTAATCATGCTTATCAAGCTGATGACTATCGTGGGGGTAATAGTTTCACTACAAGTCCTTACAATGGAGATCAAAATTGGTATATTGACACTGGGACTACGGATCATCTCACCAGTGATCTAGATCGGCTTTCAGTCCAAGAACGATACAATGTCAAGGATCAAGTACATGTTGCAAATGGAACAGGTTTGAACATTTCTCATATTGGTCATTCTAAAATATCCGATTTAGGTAAAAATCTTGTTCTCAAAAATGTTTTACATGTCCCAAATATAAACAAACATCTTCTTTCTGCTTACAAGCTTGCTTATGATAACAATGTTTTTATTGAATTTCATACCAATGCTTTCTTTGTTAAGGACAAACTCACGAAGAAAATCCTCTTAGTCAGTAAAAGCAAGGGTGGTCTCTATCTGGTGCCATTCATGTAATCTTCAACACCTCACATTTCTTCATCTAGTGTTCTGTCATTTCCTCAATCTGAACTGGCTGTTTTAATTGTCATATGACTAACCATGATTTATCTATGCTGTCCACTAACAACTACAATGCAGCTACAGCTCCATTACCGTCGATCCAGGCTTCCAAACCAATGAAAAGATCATTCCAACTCAACCAAATGTCACATGAGATGCCCCGACACCACTAGAAACACCAGCAACCTTACCTACAACCTCTACAACTCCGGTTCCCTCTGAACCAGTTTCTCCTGTTCAGTCATCACCAGCAGCTCCGGTTACTGTTTCTAACCTAACAACTGTTCCCTCAGGCGCCGTCACTCATGGTTAACTGGGGAAAGTGTTTCCTAAAAAGTATAATGATGGAACCATTCTTTATAATCCTAATAGGAGAGCATTTTTCACTACTCCCACTTCTCATAAGCGAGCTCTGTCTGATCCATCTTGGTACAAAGCAATGAAAACAGAATATGATGCTTTGTATGCAAACAAAACCTGGGATCTTGTTCCCAGACCTTCTAGTGTCAATATAGTTGGATGTAAATGGATTTTTAAAGTTAAACAAAATCCAAACGGTTCCATTGACAAGCACAAAGCACGTTTGGTTGCTCGCAGCTTCACTTAGTGATATGGTATTGACTATCAAGAAACTTTAGTCCCGTTGTCAAACCCGCAACGGTAAGGCTGATTCTCTCTTTGGTTGTTTCTCGCAAGTGGCATCTGCGCCAATTCGAAATCAACAATGCGTTTCTTCATGGTCTTCTACATGAAGACGTATACATGAGTCAACCCCCTGGATTTGAAGATTCCAACAGACCTCATTATGTGTGTAAGCTTCAAAAGGCGATCTACGGTCTTCAACAATCGCTTGTGCCAGGTTCTCCCGTCTCAGTGAAAAACTACATCACCTTGGTTTTCAATCCTCCAAGGCTGATACTTCCCTTTTTATCTTCAATCATGGTGGAGTTGTTATTTACATGTTGGTCTATGTCGACGATATAATCATTGCCGGTTCATCAAAACAAGTGGTCGATAAGCTTATCTGCGCGATGTCTTCCTCATTTCCACTTAAAGATCTCGGTCGTTTAAATTATTTTCTAGGGATTGAAGTAGTTCACAGTTCAGGGGGACTCACATTGCTTCAACATAAGTATGCCACTGATCTACTATATCGTGACCACATGGAGAATTATAGAACAGTTTCAACCCCTATGGCTGTCATAGAAAAACTAGCTACTAACTATTGAAGACCACTTGTTGAAGAAGATGTGTTCAAATACAGAAGCATGGTTGGGGGTTTACACTATCTCACGCTAACACGACCTGATATTTCCTTTGCAGTAAACAACGTGTCACACCCCGAAAACCAAAGGCAGAAACATTTCCGGGGTTGACTCCACGTTGAGTATCAAATCCACTGCACATAGTAAAGCAGTAATCACAAAACATTACATTACATAATATTGTTTACATCTGTTTAAAAGAAAAAGTTATACAAGTGTTTTACATATGTAATATGAACAAAAGTAAAGACGGGTCTTCGGAACGCTCCCTCTTCTCCAAAAGGTTGTGGTGTACCTGTCTAACGCTGACCTGAGAATACAAGCAGTTTGAAAATCAGCATAAAGCTGGTGAGTTCATAAGCGGTTTAGTTTTGAAAAGAACGAGTTCCCTTTACTTTCTGAAATAGTTTTTGTTCAAGAAAATCCCATATTTTCTTATAAAATGGTTTAGTTATCTTTTGTTACAATTTCAAAAACGGTTTGTTGTGTTATTCCAGGAAAATCCCATATTTTTCCTATGTGTTGAGTTGTTTGGTTCTTAGGTTTGATTTCAAAGTATTAGTACTTACCATATGTGTAATATTAGTTAAGTATTCTAAACTCCTAGATATACTACATTCGTATGACTATAACCTACAAACTTAGTTGTATTTTCGTATATTTGGATTCACCAGAAATGTACATTACAGTATTTTCGATTATTCTGGTGGATTCCAAAAGAGTACATTAGTTGTATTTTCGTATCTCTGTCGACATTCTGAGGCGGATGTAATCGAAACTTAGTAGAGGTCCAGAGGCGTACTTTCATATTTGGAACTCTGGTGACGTTCAAGGCGTACACTAGCTGTATATTCGAAGTCTTGCTGTCATCCAAAGGCGTTATTTCACATTCGTAGTCCTAAGCCTATTCGTATTCATTCTATCATATTAGTTATATTCGTTATTCGTATTCGTACTTAGTTATATTTGTATTCGCATTCGTTCTATCCTATTAGTTATATTCGTTATTCGTATTCGTACTTAGTTATATTCGTATTCGCATTCGTTCTATCCTATTAGTTATATTCGTTATTCGTATTCGTACTTAGTTATATTCGTATTCGCATTCGTTCTATCCTATTAGTTATATTCGTTATTCGTATTCATACTTAGTTATAATTAGTATGATTTCTTTTACAAAAGACAATATAATTACAATATTTAAAAGAAATCTGTATTTAACCTGCAGTCCAAAACATCAGTTATCACAATCAAGACATTTAGTAAATAAACCATTGAATTGAAAATCAGTTTAAGTACAAAATATATTTGTACTTTTGCTTGTATTCCCCCCCTGAAAAATAGTGAAAACAGTGAAAAACACGGAAAAAGGGTAGGGGTATGAACTCACCGCACGTGGAAATGTGTCGATTTCGGGTGCTAAACGTCGAATCGAGGCCTGATAACACGCGAGGTTCCTATGTAATATGAAATGGCATACAAAGATATCTAATTAGATTTATAAACTCTAATTAGATACGATATTACACTCCAACGAATGAAAACACCTCAAAACGGGTGTTTGGAGTGACCCGGGTGACATCTACGGACGGGAATTGAAGCGAGGGACTTGGGATTTGAGTTTACTCCCCAAGAGTAAACTCCCTAATGAATTTTACAGCCTAAACACCCATTCCCCATGAGTTTACGGCCGTAAACTCATGGTGGGGTTGTTTATGATGCTTAAAGGGTCACAAATGGATATTAACACTTGGAAATGCTTGGAATAATTTTACCTAAGGCTTGGAATGAATTAAAATCACCAAATACAACACTTAAGGGAGTTTACGGCCTTGGCATGGGGCCTATGGCCGTAAACTCTCATATCTCCTAGAATAAGTGTTTTTAGGGTCTCAAAATTAATCACATGTGATTCTAAAAATTCCTACAAGCCTACAAATGAATTTGTGGCACCATTTGACACACTTTTAGGAGTTTACGGCCATGGGGCATGTTCTATGGCCGTAAACTCTCATATGTGAGGTTTTGATGTGTTTAAAGCCCTTAAACTAATTTTGGTTGGTCCTATGATTTATTCCAAGGCTTTTGGTGGTGTTGGATGGCTTTCTAACACCTTAGAAGTGAGTTTACACCCTTGTTTAAGGAGTTTATGGCCCAAGCACAAGCCTTGGCCGTAAACTCACACAAACTCATCAAAATTTATGTTTAAGGTGTTCTAGGTCCATTTCTAATATTCTAAAAATCATATCTAAGTCTTGTTTGTGTCTTGGAAGGGTTAAATGGCATAAAACCCCTTTAAATATGTGTTTACGGCCTAGGCACCTTCCAGGGCCGTAAACTCATATACAAGGTTTTAAATCTTGTTTTGAGGCATTCTAATTCCATTTCATAAAGTCCTCTAGCCATATTCAAGGTCCAATTGAGGTTTGGAAGGGTTTTGTTGCTCCAAAAACCCCTTTTATATGAGTTTACGGCCTAGGATAGTTAGGGTCGTAAACTCATGGTAATGGCCCTAATTCATGGTTTAAACTCGAATTTGAAGGCTAGAGAGGTTCCAAAACAAATTAGGGAAGGTACCTTGATGATTTGAAGCCTTAAACTTGAGATTTGGACCTTTAATTCTAGTTTGAGGAGAGAGGTTGGGGTGATAGTTGTAGAATGAGGCAAAAGCTTCAAAATGAAGTCTTAGAACACTTTAAATAGTGTTCGGGATTTGGACACGATGGAATTCTACCCGATACCGGCTTTAGACGGGGCTTTAGATCGCACCCGGCCAATTTGCCGTAACCCGACATGGTTGATTCTAAAAATGTTCCAATCATTAATATGTGACGTTAGAATGAGTTCTAAGGGTATTAAGACACTTATTAAGTCATAAAATAAAATATTCAATAATGACTTAATAAAATGCCGAAATCGGAAACGAAATCGGAAACGGCGATTGGATGATTGGAACGAGTCGCAAAAAGGGTTACATTTAGGGATATGAATTTCGGGTTGTTACACAAGGTATGCCAATACCTTTCCAAATCTACCGATCTGCAATGGGAAGCCGTCAAAAGAATTTTGAGATATGTTAAAGGAACTGTATCTACCGGGTTAAGAATTAGACAATCAAACTCCACGTTATTAAGTGTGTTCACGGATGCAGACTGGGTAGGATGCTTAGATAATCGCAGGTCTACCGGAGGGTATGCTATATTTTTAGGTCCAAATTTGATCTCATGGAGTTCTCATAAGCAGCCAACTGTATCATGGTCAAGCACAGTCGCTGAATACAAAGCTTTGGCAAACGGAACAGCTGAAACAACTTGGATACAATCATTACTTAAAGAATTGGGAGTTCATCAGCCAAGAGCTCTAGTGTTATGGTGTGATAATTTAGGTGCAACATATTTGACAGCCAATCCAATATTTCATGCACAAACTAAGCACATAGAGGTTGATTTTGATTTTTTCCGAGAGAAGGTAGCTATGCGTGTCCTGGATGTCAGGTTCATTTCTTCCAGAGATCAAGTAACTGATGGGTTTACTAAGCCAGCCAATCGAAACATGTTGGAAAGATTAAAATACAATCTAAACCTTGAAACGATTACGATTGAGGGGGAATGTAAACAGAAGAAGATTAGATAGGAACATAATATTCAAATATTTAAATGTTGTATAGATAAGGTTTATCTCTTGGAGTTTTCTTTCTATTCAACCTGCGTATATATATCAGATAGACCTACGGGTCTTGGGTGTGGCAAATACGTTTGTTAATTATACTTTATTGATTGCACATGATGGTCATATAAAGGTGTACAATCTTGGATTTTTAATATGTTCTAATTTGTTTTTTACAATTTAGCTCTAATTGTTATTTCTATTTTATAGTTGACTAATTTTGGGCTCTCAAAAGTTGGTTTAATTAATAGTATAGATGACTTATATGGTCCAACAATTAGTGGGACATAACTATTGGGAGAAGGAGAACATGAATTTCAATCATGTTTTTATTTTAAAGTGAAAGTTAATGTCACACCCCAAAACCGGAACGGCGGAAACGTCTGGGGTGGATGACGTCATGTCAAGTATCACAACACATGCATTATAGTAATCAAAGTACAACAAAACATTGCATTAATAGTAATAGTTTTACATGGTTACATTAATACATCAAAGTAATACAAGTAATAGAATAAATACAGCGTAATACTAAGCTATCTTCATCAACAGCTCCGAGATGTACCTGTCTAATGCTAACCTGAGAATACAAGTTTTTTGAAAAGCGAGTATCAGCATTTTTACAAATGATGGTGAGTTCATAAGTATTTAGTGACATTTCATTCAAATAACTTTATAAAGTAATAGTTTAAGTGTTTACAGTGTATTAGAGTTCTTTCTAGAAAATCCTATATTTTCTTTAATCAAAGCAGCCTTCTACCAAGACTGGTCAGTGTTATGTGGTAAAAAGTGGTTTTCCCTTAATTGCTATCATTATCAAAATATTGAATTTGATTATTAAAGAAAGCAAGAGGCAGCAGGGAAATAACATATGCCTCAGCAGTGAGGACTGCTGACTAAGGCAAAGGAATCATAGACTCCAGGAGAGTATCGAACGAACGACACGCCTGGTTCAGTCTAACAAATAGAGACACAGACCCCAGAAGGTACCAAATGAAAGGTACAACTGGTAAGGTCCAAAACAGTGAATACAGAACGCAGACAATATCAAATGAAAGATACGTCTAGCAAGGTCTAAAATAGTGAATACAGTGAATACAGTGGATACTGTGAATACAGTGGGTACAGACCCCAGACAGCATCAAATGAGAGATACGTCTTGTAAGGTCAAAACAGAGGAGACAGACCCCAGACAGTATCAAATGAAAGATACGTCTTGTAAGGTCAAAACAGTGTGACTCTGAAAATGAATTACCAGCATACAGTGTAAATTGCTGGCGAAATACCGTTACCTTAAGGCCATGAATTATAAGGTAACCCGGGATACTCGTAACCATACTAACCGACACTAGAGTACCAGACGCCCTACAAGCGTCTATATAATGTGACATTTGTCACCCCTTGGCTTGGTGAGCCGTGGATTGTAGCTAGCAGTCAGGGTGCGGGGGTGTCAATCCCGTATAGATCTATACACACAATGTTCGTTCTCCCTACAGGAGACTCTGGTTACCAACTAGACTACGGAGAAGGCCGTGTCCTGAAGATGCATCCCAATTAGTGGATAGAGACTTCCAACTAGTGGGTTTCTAATGTAAGTGTCGAACTAGAGGTAGAGACTCTTAACTGAATTGACTAAAGTAAACCCGTATGTCTATGCTTGTGTACATAATATATAACTAATGAATCAACGACCTTCGGATGGACATCCGATCCCACCAGACCACATCTCAACGAAGAAAAGGAAATAGGGCAGACAAGCCTTCCTAAGTCCTTCAATCATTATTTATATGCATCTATAAAAGCACAGACATACATCTAACTACGCTTGAGTGTGTATCAACTGGAATCATATCGTGAAGTGTAAGTGTACAGTGTGGAATTACCGACCGGTGAAGTATAAGCGCATAGTGAAATATCCGAGTCGTGAAGTATAAGCGTACAGTGGAACATCCGAGTCGTGAAGTATAAGCGTACAGAGTGGGATAATCGAATCGTGAAGTATAAGTGTACCAAGTATAAGTGTATCACGAAGTGGAAACGACGATAAGTGAAGTAAAAGTGTCTATCAAGTATAAGCGACTACAAGTATAAGCGAAATAGAGGCAATACCAAGTATAAACGCATCACAAAGTGAAAGCGTTATCGAGTAGGAGTTTAAAAATAAGTATAAGTGAAGCAGCAGTGACTAACAAGTAAGAGTTTACATGAAAACCTTGGAAAAATCTTTATACTCAGGAAAATCGCATTTGTATTCTTTGGTAAAATAAGTGTGAAACCTTTAGAAATCTTTGGGAATCTTTCATAAATCATTTTGAAAATGGAACTTTGATGAAGCAATAAAAGTAAGAACTTGAACAAGTGAAAACCCTTTTTGAAAGCCATTTATAGTGTCCTACTCGGTAAAACAGTGTACAGTGGTAAAATCTTGTGCATGCGGGTTATCAATCACATGTGATTGATATGATAACTGGCATGTTTAACTTGTATTCCCCCCTATAAAACATGTTAAAACATTTAAAAGGTTCATTCAGGGGTATGAACTCACCTGGTGTAAGTAGGTCTGACGAAGGTGTCATTTGGGCTTTCGGTGTCACGCAAGGACTTGAACACACACAATGACCTATTTAACATATGATAAAATATGTTCACATACAACTAGTATATTTAATACTAATTAAACAAATATACGCGCTCACAGGAGCGGAAAACACTTTGGTTAAGTGTTTGGGTGTCCCGGGTAGCGTTTAAGGGTGTGTATGACTTAGGAATGGAGTTTACTCTCCAAGATTAAGCCCTTAATATGATGTTTACGGCCCAGGGACTATTCACCATGAGTTTACGGCCGTAAACTCATGGTGATGGGTTCTAGGGTGTTTGAAGGCTTCTACTTGCTCATGGAATTATTCTAAGTACTTTTCCAAAAAGGCATGAGTGGGTTTAAGGCTTCTAAGGGCATTATATTGGAGTTTATGGCCTAGGGACAACTCCTAAGGGAGTTTACGGCCGTAAACTCTCATCCCTTTAGTTTGGTGAAGTTTCAAGCCCTTATTTCCTTGCTAGTAATTTATAATGAAGTGTGATGCCATTTTGGGGGATTAAATCAATGTTTTGAGCATGTTTAAGGGTGTTTACGGCCTTGACACATGTCTGGGCCGGAAACTCCTTTTACTCCTTCATTTTATTGAGTTTAATTGATCCAAACCCAAAGGACAAGCCCCTAATTTATGTCTTAAGCCTTGGTATGAATTTAGGGCACCCTTTAACATGTATTTATGAGTTTACGGCCCTGGAACTATTTCTTGGGAAGCTTTGGCCGTAAACTCCTAAATGGAGGGTGTTTGACATGTTTAAGGTCCCCAAACTATTTTTAGATGAGTCTAGGATTTATTCCAAGGCTATTGGTGGAGTTCTATGGCTTTTAAGCATGTAAAAATGAGTTTACACCCCATGTTTGAGGGGTTTACGGCCCAAGCACATTCCTTGGCCATAAACTCCTATTTGCTCCTCAAAATTCATGTCTAGGGTGTTCTAAGTCCGGATTTGCAAGCCATAAGGTCGTATCTAAGTCCCAATGTTGGTTTGGAGGGGTTAAATTGCTTAAAAACCCACTTATTAAGTGTTTACGGCCCAAGCATGCTCCTTGGCCGTAAACACATGTTCCAAGTCCAATTCTATGCGATAAACATGAATCATAATGTTTAGAGTAAGCTAGGGTAAGCGGACTTACAATCTGGAAGCGTTTGGTTGCGGATTCGGGGCGAAAACGGGTCTAGAGAGAGAGAGTATAGAGAGAGAGTGTAAAAAGTCTCCAATGGACTCCAATCACCCTTATATCGGGTTCCAAGTCGGGGCTCAGTGGAATTTTACCCGATACTGCCGTTAAACGGGGCTTTTTGGTCGCACCCGATCTAGTGGTCGTAACAATAAAACTTAACATTTTCCAAATAAATGGAAATGGGTGTTATGTGTTTTTATTTCTTTTTATCACGACTTAACGACATATTAAATGTAAACAAATGGGATGTTTATTAAATTTGACGACCTCTAATTAACGGAACTTTATAAACTGGAATATTCCGTTAACGGTAACGGGAAAATGTAACGGAACGACTTGGGTTGTCACAGTTAACAAGAAAAGCATAAAAAACGGTATGCTATGGGGAAACCTGACTATTTAGCACCCAAAATTCTTTTGGGAATTGGACATGGTTTTTTCAAATTGTAGAAATATTTTAATATTTTTTTAACAAACCCATGTAACAAGTTGTTATTTCTATCTTTTTTAGGGACATCTAAGGATTGGTGGTCAGTTGGTGTGATACTTTTTGAACTAGTTGTTGGCATTCCTCTTTTCAATATAAAACAACCTTAGGTTTACTTGAGTTTTTTTTAACCTTTTTCAATTCTACTCTAATATTTTTTATTTATTTATTTATATTTTCTTTTTTTTTTTCAGGAGATATTTGATAACATTCTCAAGCATAATATACCTTGACCAATGGTACCTGATGAAATGAGCTCGGATGCCCAGGATTTAATCAATCAGTAAGAGAAACCTCCTGACTTCTTTTTTAAGTCATGTTCCATTAAGTCAAAAATAAACAAACACCTCGCTTAATCATCTTATTTCTTCTCATTCCTCTATGCAAATTATTGACAGAAGATACAAACGAGAGACTTGGAGCTAGGCTAGCAACCGAGGTGAAACAACATCAATTTTTCAGGGATATAAACTTACCTATACTTGCACTACAAAAGGTGTGTTTATATGTGTGTATGTGTATGTTTTTATATACATGTTAATTGTGTTTTTATTGAGATTGATTTTATAATCCAGGCTACGTTTATTCCTTCGTTTGTGAGTGCACTAGACACCAGTTATTTCACAAGCCGTTACACATGGAACGCCTCATATGAGCATGGTTATGCCGCCAGTGAAACGGAATATTCCAGTGACAATGGCAGCATCAGTGGCGGCACTAGTTTCCTAAGTAATCGTCATGATGAAATTGTCATTAACTCTATTAATTCTCGAAAATACAATCCACCGTTATTGCTTGTGATTTGTTATTCATGTGGTGGCACGTGTCAGCGGATTGATGAGTATGGAGGTCATAAAGAAGTTGGATCGCAATCTTGTGTCAACTACTCTTTTAGTAACTTCTCCTTGAAGGTACAAAAAAGGACAATGTACTTTACTTTCATTGTTTTATTGATTTATCTTAGCCCCTTAACTATTATATATAGTTTGATTAAATTTAATCCTTGTATATTTTGTTGTGTTTCTACAGAATTTGTTTCAACTTACTTCAATCAATTATGATTTGCTTAAGAAAGGGTTGAAATATTATCAGTCAACAAAACCGAACGAATAATCAACCTGGTCAACGCACAAGAATGAACTTAAAGGGGTATGGCGGTTTCATGTGAAGGATGTAAATGTAAGTACTAAGTATAGTTATTCTCCTTTTTATATATTGGTTGAAATTAGTTTTGTGATTAAAATACAAGTTTTTCATGGATGGATGTGAAGTTTTCAAGATTAGAGGTAGAATGGTCAAAAGAGATTTAGTTCTACAGATGTATGACTTGAGGCTGCATCCATTATGCAACAAACTGAATATGGCTTCGTTGTTGGCTGACCAATGATAATTATATCTACAAACAATATTTTTGTTAACATTTCAATAATATTTGTATCTACAAACAATATTTTTGTTAAGAGTGAATGTTAGGTAGCATCGTCTCTTGACATGTGGTGTACAATATTTTTGTTAACTTTGTGAAATGTTAGGTTGCATCCTCTTTTGACATGTAGTGTTGTACAATGTTTTTGTGAAACATCCCAAAAATTCAAGCCAATTAAACACTTTTCAAAACATTTAAAAGCATCAATTATTACAATCTTATTTTCAAAAGAGTTCAATATTAGAGTTTTCCAGAACCATAAACAAAACGGGAGGAACTGTACGCACTACTAGAAAAATGGCCTTGTACGATGCGCGAACAATGACACGCGCTGTTTTATGCTACGCAATAGTGTGTGCCCTAAAAATAATGTCAGTTGTCCGAAAATTAGAAGAATTTAGGGCGCGCATTTTTACGCGCCCTAAAATAAGTGTCACATTGAAAAAAACACAGAGGGCACATAACATAAGATGCGCGTCCTCTAAGTATGTCGCTTTATATTTTTTTTAATGAAACACGGGGTCACTTTTTTTGGGGAAATGAAATTCCCAAAACTTTGAAAGGCCCGCCATGTTACCGTTCTTCTCTCTTACTCAAATACCCCAAAAAAAACCCTAATATACTAATCGCTCCTCTTTTCTCCCACAGCAAACTCGCACCATCACCAAATCTCTTCGCCGTCACGAATTCCTGACTTTTGCTGATTCCAGGAACCAACATCCTCTGCTTCATAACACTGGAATATGACCTTCAAGCCGCCGGAATCGAGCTCAGATCCAACTACCCTCACCCGATTGTGAAAATAGATGAGGCAAAAGCCCGATTACAAGAAGCGCTTACTCAAATGTGGCAGCATGAAGCGTCTTCTCGAGGGATTCTGGGAAACAGGATAGAAGAAGAGGTTGGAGACTCGTCGTAAACTGCTCAGAATGCTTTCCCTCAAGATATGAAGATGGAGATGGACGAGAATACGCTGAGGACAAACCCTACGACCACCACAATCTGTCATTACGAAGACCAAATGGTTCCGAGTATGACGACGTCGTTGTTTAGGGGAGGGGAAGAGGAATCGTCTTTAGAAATTGGAAATTTTAGGGAAGATAGCAGGGCGAAAGTTCCGATTAATCAAGGCGTAGATGGAGATGGAGATGGACATGATCAAACGGTGAGAACGGGTAATATGCAGCCACCGATTGATATCACGAGGGCATTGAGAATTTCGGATGATTTGTCGGCGAATTCTTCCAACAGTTTGAGTTCAACTTCGAGGGAAAGAGATGGGGGTGTTGTGCCTGTATGGTCGCCTTCCACTTCTAGTTTCTCGGAGACGTTTGTTGGTGAAGATACGTCTTATTTGCAGAGGCGTAAGTAATCTCATCAATTAATCAACAACTGGGGGCGACTTTTGCAAACAGGGTAAGTGTTATGATCTGGAGGCGATATTATATGATGAAATCCATGGATATTATCACATGCTTTAACACTTTTATTTTCCTAGTGTGCATGTGACTGGGATGACAGGAAAAGAATGTTTATTAAGGTTGAAAATATACTCAAAAGACAAATCAAGGTTTTGACAATATTACATTTTTAGCCGTTTAGTCTTGTTTTCAACTCTAGTCATCTTTATTTTCTGATTTATTGCTTATTTGGTTTCTAATTATATATATATATATATATATATATATATATATATATATATATATATATATATATATATATATATATATATGTAGGTTGATGCTCACAGCAACCTTGGGAACTTGATGAAGGCTCAAGGATTGGTTCAAGAAGTAAGAAAACTTGATGCATATGTTTAGTTATCACATTTCTCTTTGTTCCATTGACACTTACATGAGCATGTCATGCATCCCCTTCCTCTAAATAATGCATAGTTTTAACTTTCCAAGAAGTGTTGAAGGTCATGTTTGGTATTGAATTTTCTAACTCTTATGTGTCTGGTGTTAATTAGTCTCAGACAGTTCCTGATCACTTTCCCACTTTGTCATTTGAACTTCACTGGCTTACAATACAATGATCTAGGGGCAAAAGTGGACTTAAGTTTTGTCTCTCTATATATGTCTTGTATTATTCGGATGAATTTGCTCTCATGTGGATCTTGTTTATTGCAGGAGGCAGTCAAACTTAAGCCAACATTTTTTGATGCCTATTTAAACTTGGGAAATGTATATAAGGTGAATACTCCATTGTTTTTCTGATAATTCTTGGTAGATATTAACACAAGGATATTTTTTTCTTTCTAAAATTGTTTTTTCTTTTCATTTTATAGGCTTTGGGAATGGCTACAGAAGCTATTGTATGTTATGTGGATGTTAATGAAGTTCTTCGCATTGATCATTTAGCAGCTGATGGTCTTGTTAATCGTGCAACCTTTCCATGCGATTGCATTCCCCTTGATCCACTCCTTGCACTTGAAATCAGGTAATTTTATGAATTATATGAGTTATTAGATTTATGAATTACTTGATACTTGATATAAATATAAAATACTAATTGGGTTCCTTTTTTTAATAGTTGAAAATATGTTGCACATTGTTCTGTAATTGCAAGCCGTTTCTCTCCTCCTCCTTTCAAACATCCTCTTCCATTGCCAATAAAGATCACAGGAGGCTACAATCGACTGAAAATTGGGTACACATAAATAAGGGTTATAACTTTTTAAGGGATAGTGATATTAATTATATAGTAACCACGTTTGACAATTGTTCTACGTATGTACCTTATATTTTTGTCAAGAGTTTTTTTTAACCACTCAACTTCTATTTTTAAGCTTTTCTTTTGAAATCGGTTGGAGTAATCAATAATATCTATATAAATTCCTCATTTATTTTACATCTTATTACTTATATAAATTCATCAATGTTGTACATTGTATGTATTTATTAATTTATTTCTCAGTATGGATCCTAAAACAATGTGTTATACTTGTAGATATGTGAGCAGTGATTTTGGAAATCATCCATTATGACATTTAATGGGATTTATGTATAATAGAGAAAATGTTGAGGTTTGTTGGTGTATAGTTTTTGTAATTATTATGAATATAGATTTTTTTTAATTTGTTGTTTGAAAATTAGGCGTTCTGCTATGCTTTGAGTCCAAATGATGGGAGTGAATGGAGGGTTCGGATCCAGTCAGATCCAGTCAGAAGCAGAGCATTTTAAAGATGTGCCAACAATGACTTTTGATATGATTTCAAGGCTTATAAATGAGGATTAGATATAACTACTTAACAACCTCAATGGTTATACCAAGGTATGGATATTATTAAGTTCAACCATTTTTTTACCTCATTAGTTTGTAGTTTTTTTTACAATAATAGAGAGTTTCTTATTGATGATTTATTTATTACATGTTACTGGTGGTCCAAAATTAATTCTACTGATAATATAATATGGGTTTCAAAGGGGATAATAATAAAAACTATGGTAGTTTTAAAAAATGTTTGTTAATCCTATTGCATGTTCTTTCTATATATAATATATTTATATTCCAGGGGGCGAGAAATGAAATATTTTCTCTGCAACCAGCTCCCATTCAGGTCTCATATATGGGATTCCCTGGCACAATTGGTGCTAACTACATACAATATTTGATCACTGATGAAGTAAAGGATTTTCTTTTTATCTCTTTTTTTTTAAATCTCATTTTTACTAGATGCTTAAATGTTAAAATTGATTGGTATCTTACAGTTTGTCTCCCCAACTCGGTTTTCTCATATTTTCTTTTTATCTCTCTTTGTGAATGATTACAAGCAGGTAAAGGTGTAAATGAAGTTTGATTAATTTTTTATTATTATAATTGACTAGATTTTTCATACTCTACATAATCTCCTAAGTTCTAATTTGTTAGAGTTTTTAAAGTAACATCTGCTCTTTTTTGTTAATGGTTGGGTGCAGAAAAACCTTGATGTGATGGATATAAACTGCTAGCCTAAGCGTTCAGCTTACGGATTGCCTGAAAACAAGTTCATATTTGCTTGTTTTAATCAGCTTTACAAGATGGATCCTGAAATTTTTATCACTTGGTAACATTCAAGATATAATCTCAATTTATGTTGACACACATCATATATTACAGTAACATTGACATAATGTTTGTTGTTTGTTTGTTTCAGGTGCAATATTTTAAAGCGTGTTCCCAATAGTGCCCTTTGGCTTCTCAGGTTCCCAGCTGCTGGTGAAATGAGACTTCGTGCCTGTATGTCATTTTTAATCCTCTTATTATATTAAACTATACCCAGTTATAACCTTGTACTTTTAATTAAGTCATTATAGTTTGAAAGTTGTAATAAGAAGAAATGAAAGTAGGTTGCTTTTTCTTACATGTTTTTGGGTATTATGTAGATGTTGCTTACATTGTTACAAAAGAGTGGCATGTTGTTGTTCGTGTTGACTACATTCCTTCTCGTGTTGACTTACCTGCTTTAGGCCATGGGAAATATGTTGAACTTGTTAATCCATTTCAATCGAAGGTAATTTTTTTCATTTATTTACTTGTTTGCTGCCAATTTGTATGCATAGTCATAGTTTGACTTAATTAGTTGCTTGTTTTGTTTATTAGTTGCATGTTTTCTAGCTTATTATAGTCACTAATTGGTTTCTTGTTATGCTTAAATCTTAACAGCTATCATGGCAACCTTCAACAATAGTTTTCGACTAGCACCTTCTTGTAGAAGATATTGTGTACGTGTTCTTGTGTTCTTGTGCTACTATTGTGGATTCGGGAACATCCTTGCTTACTGGTCCAACTGTATGTATCTCACGTGAAGCTTCTGTTAGAACTATTAATCATAAGGATTTCAAGTTTTTTATATTTCTTGTATCTAATTAGTTTGTAAATTTCCGTTACAACTTTTATTCATTTGTTTTATCTTTCCATGGAACGATTATTTGTATGAAATTAAATTTTATGCAATGGATTGTATTTTTGTATATGATATTTTATTTATTATGAGACATTAAATGCAAATTTAATTTGAAAATTCGTAAATCTATAAATAATATTTTTTTAAACATATAAAATTACGATACGCAAAAATGTGTGTCATCTTCATTTATGACATGGCCTTTCTTGACAGGGGCTTTAATGATACGCATCGCGAGTCGTAAACGTGCGTCGTAAGGTTACGACACGCAAATGCGTGTCGTCTTCCTTTATGACAGGGCCTTCCTTGATACACATTGCGTGTCATAATTGTGCGTCGTAAATGTGTGTCGTAAATGCACGTCGTAAATGTGCGTCGTCTATACATGACGCACAAAAGCGCGTCGTCTCTCTTTATGACAGGGCCTTCCTTGACGCGCATTTGCGCGTCGTCTGAGCGTTTTACGAAGCGCAATGCACGTCGTAAAAGGCTATTTTTCTAGTAGTGACGATCATGCCTTCGTCTTGCCGCGATCCCCTGATGTACCTCAAACAATAAATTGAAGCTGTAACCCCGAAAACTTAGTGAGTTCCCCCAAAATACCGATACACATACAATCCACATAATCCTGTCAGCAATATCATAACATAGCAAACTAAACAGCACGCAATGGGTCCACAACTTTACAGAATAGATTACCCCTGGGCCCACAGTGTGAGTCTGGATTGCCTTTCGGGCCCACAGCTCACATCAGGCTTGCCACCGAGCCCACAGTACGAGTCTCCCATAGCTCGTATCTGGAATGCCCCCGGTTTTGTTGGTTACCACTCAAAGCAGTATCACCTCAACCCATCCCACATAACATATCAACATATAACATAACCACTGAGCATGTAGATAATCATATAACAACACAGGTAGTCCTACAGGTCTACCTAACTGGCATAACCACTAGCCTGCAACACTAACTTCATACTCAACATACTAACACTGCTAGGATAACATATCCAATGGGTCGGCCTTGGTGCCTTAGACCCCTTAGTATAGTGGGGTAACTCACCTCGCAACTGTCGACTCGTAAAATAAGCTCAAATTCTCGGATCACTGCCACAAACTCCACCACCTATATTCATTGTAAACCATACTTGTAAATTTCCGGTCTTTCCAAAATGTCCTCCAAAAGTCAACTGGTCAACTCATGGTCAAAGTCAAAGTCAACAGTCAAGGTCAACAGTCCATGTTGACCTCAAGTCGTCGAGTACCCTAATTTACTTGTTGAATTCCTTGTAATACTCGTCCGCTCGCCGAATCACCGGAGTTACTCATCGAGTTCCTAAGTTCATGTTCGAAGCTCCATGGCCACTCGTCGAGTTTTCCCCTTTGCAACTCGACAAGTTCATACGCATCCAACTGTTGGGAAAAACCTCAACTGACTCGCCGAGTCACTCTACAAACTCGCTGAGTCTACGACAATCTTCATAGGACTCGACGAGTTGTTCTTCCAACTCGTTGAGTTCAGGACCAATTTCGTATGACCCGCCGAGTCAAATATGCTACTCTCCGAGTCCTTTCAATCCTTCATCCATACAAACGCTTTTTACGCCATGCAAAGGCTCCATATTATAGATCCAGTCCCCCAAGGCATGTTTATCACCTAAAGTAGCAAACTTTATGTACATGCAAGGTGCTAATGACCTAAATCAAGCTAAAGAAGAGGTTCTAGGCCAAAGAGCTTCACCAACATGTTGAAGGCTGAGACTTTATGATGATAAGAGCGAAGATGAGCCTAGATCTGAAGTTGCAACTTCAGATCTTGGTTCATCACTCGAAATGCAACCCCAAATGCCCAAAATGCCCCCAAAACTCAAATATAAAAGGGATCTAGCTAGAAGAAGCTCAAGGTGGTGACTTGATACCTCCAAATGATGATAAACTGTGATAGACTTTAGATCCCCAACTGTTCCTTGCTTAGAGCTTCTTGATCTTCAAGCCTTTCCTCACCAAGATCCACCTTCAAATCTCAATCACACCAAAGAATCACACACAAACACGATTTAGGGTTTAAGGGCGCCAAGAAGCTATAAAGGGGTAGCTGGGGAAGGCCAATGATCCTTTAAATAGGGTGCAAAACCCCAGGATTTAGGGTTTTATCTGCCAGCTCCTGCTCGTCGAGTCCCTTCTTGGACTCGGCGAGTAAATCACTAAAACATGCGGACCAACCCGCTGCTACTCGACGAGTAGGGCAACCAACTCGTTGAGTAGGCCTCGAAATCAATAAAATTCTCACACAAACCAATACCTAAAAATCGGGGCGTTACAATTCTCCCCCACTTCAACTAGACTTCGCCCTCGAAGTTTATCGCAGCGAACAGCTCCAGATAGTGCCCCCACATCTCTTCCTCTGGCTCCCATGTCCACTCGGATCCCCTCCGATGCTCCCACTGCACCTTCACCAAAGGTATTTCCTTTTTTCGCAGAACTTTCATCTTCTTTTCCAGAATGGCCACATGCCTCTCCGCATAATCCAGGCGCTCATCGACCTGAATATCATCCAACGACACTACTGCCTCCTGATCCATAATGCACTTTCGCAACTGCGAAACATGGAAAGTGTTATGAATTTGGCTAATCTCTTCCAGTAGCTCTAGCCTATATGCTACCTTGTCGACCCTGGCAAGGATCCTGAATGGACCAATGAAACGGGGACCCAATTTCCCCCTCATCCTGAAGCGGATCACACCCTTCCAGGGTAAGACCTTCATGAGTACCATGTCACCCACCTGAAATTCTAATTCCAACCGGCGCCTGTCAGCATAACTCTTCTGCCGACTCTGAGCAGTATGAAATCGCTATCTAATCTGCTAAATTTTCTTGGTAGTCTGCAGAACTACCTCCGTCCGTCCCATAACCCTGTGTCCAACCTCACCCCAACAAACTGGGGTGCGGCATCTCTGCCCATACAACAGCTCGAAAGGCGGGGCGCCAATGTTGGAATGATAGTTGTTGTTATAGGCGAACTCTGTAAGCGGTAGGTGGGAATCTCAACTCCCACTGAAGTCAATGACACACGCCCTCAACATATCCTCGAGGGTCTGAATAGTCCGCTCGCTCTGACCATCGGTCTGAGGATGAAACGTTGTACTAAAATGCAACTGTGTGGCGAATTCCTCGAGGAACTTCTGCCAGAAATGAGAAGTAAATCTAACATCCCGGTTGAAAACAATGGAGACCGAAACCCCATGGCGAGCGACGATCTCGCGAACATACACGTCGGCCAACTTCTCGGCCGAGGAACTCTCCCGTATAGCCAAGAAATGGGCACTCTTGGTCAATCGATCTACGATGACCCATATAGCATCAAACCCTTTCGCCATCTTTGGCAGTTTGGTAATGAAATCCATCATGATCTGCACTCATTTCCACACGAGAATCTCTAGAGGCTGCAGCATACCATGCGGCCTCTGATGCTCGGCCTTGACCATCTTGCAGGTCAAGCACTTGCAGGTCAAGCACCTCTCGACATACCAAGCGATTTATCGCTTCATACATGGCCACCAATAACTCAAATTCAGGTCTCGGTACATCTTGGTAGCCCCCGGGTGAATAGAGAAGTGCGACTTATGAGCCTCCTCCATGACTGTTTGTCTTTCCGGCTCGCAACCGATCAAACAGGCGGAGGCTCTCTATTTGATTGCAATGTTGGCTATTCGCCTGACCCCACCAGACATCGGAACCCATACCCGACCGCATCGGGTTAATAATACCTGACTATCTTGCACAAACCGGGTGTTCTTACCCTTGATCCTCTCCATCTTCCAGTTCTTCGGTCGCATGCCCTCGGCCTGAGTATCTCTGATCAAGCTCATAAGTGAAGAATCCACCTCTTTCCTCATACACACTGCTGGGGTGGAACACCCATCTACCTTGTGGCTCAAAGCATCCGCCACCACATTCGCTTTACTGGGGTGGTAAAGAATCTCGCAGTCGTAGTCCTTGACTACATCCGGCCACCTGTGTTGCCTCTTGTTCAGGTTCGGCTGGTCCATGATGTGTCTCAAACTCTTGTGATCTGTGTATATGGTACAACAGACCCCATAAAGGTAATGTATCCATATCTTGAGAGCAAACACCACCGCTCCCAGCTCCAAATCATACGTAGGGTATCTCGTCTCATGCGGCTTCAACAGTCGCGATGCGTAGGCTATCACCCGTCCTCTCTACATGAGGAATGCTCCAAAACCTATGATGGATGCATCACAGAATACTACAAAATCCTCCACTCCCTCTAGGAGTGTCAAAACTGGGGCCTCGCACAACCGCTGACGGAGGGTCTCGAATGCCCCCTGCTGCTCAGGGCCCCACCGGAAATCCTCCCCCTTCCTCGTCAAACGAGTGAGTGGTACTGATATTTTGGAGAAATGTTGAATGAATCTCTGATATTACCCTGTCAATCCCAGAAAACTCCAGATGTCCGAGGGAGATCTCGGCACCTCCCACTGCATGACTGCCTCAATCTTGGCCGGGTCGACCAAAATCCCCTCCTGGTTGACGAGATGTCCGAGGAACTGGACCTCTCATAACCAAAACTCGCACTTTGAGAACTTGGCATATAGTCGTTCTCGTCTCAGAACTCCTAAAAATTCCCTGAGGTGCTCCTCGTGCAGCTCTCGGGTCCTGGAATACACCAAGATATCATCTATGAACACAATGACCGAGAGATCAAGCATCAGTCTGCAGACCATATTCATCAGGTCCATGAATATTGCTGGCGCGTTGGTGAGCCCAAACAACATCACCACAAACTTGTAGTGACCATAACGAGTACGGAACGCGGTCTTCTTCACGTCCTCCTCTCTAAATCGGACCTGATGATACCCCGACCTCAAATCAATCTTGGAGAACCAAGATGCACCGTGTAACTGATCAAAGAGATCATCTACCCTTGGGACTGGATAACGGTTCTTCACTGTCATCTTATTCAACTCCTTATATTCAATGCACATCCGATGTGATCCATCCTTCTTCCTGACGAAGAGGATCGATGCTCCCCATGGAGAACTGCTAGGTCGAATGAACTGCTTGCCCAACAGTTCCTGCAACTGGGACGACAACTCCTGCATCTCTGGCGGTGCCAACTGGTACGACGCCTTGGAAATAGGGGTCGCGCCAGGCACCAGTTCGATCCTAAACTCGACTTGCCTCTCCGGAGGTATCCCTAGCAACACCTCCGGAAACACGTCTGCAAACTCTCTGACTACGGGAACCTCGGAAACTGAAGTCCGATCCCTGGCTCGCGTGAAAATCCGCACACCCGTGTTGAATGTACTGTCGAGCCCTGGCATCTAAGCAGAACCCTAATCCTATTCTGGTGCCCTCACCATATACAACCAGTTCTCCCCCACTTGGGGTTCGAACTACCACTCGCTGGCCCTCACAGTCAATCATAGCACCGAACCGATTGAGCCAATCCATGCCCACTATCATACACACATCCCCCATGGGGATCGGAATCAAATCTATCGGAAAGGACACTCCGAAAATCTTCAACTCGCACCCTCGGTAGACCGAAGAAGCAGAAACCCCATGTTCGTTAGCGATAGAGACTCGCAACGGACACTCCAACTTGCCCTCTAGCACACCAAACTCCCTACTAGACGACTGAGATACGAAAGACCGACTTGACCCCGAGTCAAAAAAAACCAAAGCGGGCAAGGAGTTCACTAAAAACGTACCTAATCACAGGTACAACAGATAAGCATACGCAAATATAATAAATGAGATAAAGGATAGAAACATACCAGCAACTACATTTGGTGCTGCCCTGTCCTCCTATGGCGTAAGTTGGAAGAAACTTCCTTAAGCCTTCGGAAGCTCAGCCTTAACTGGCCTCCCATCAGCAATCCTCAATGTAGTTGGCGCTGGAACCTGCGTCGGCTTAGCGGCTAGCAACGGGCAGTTGGCCTTCACATGGCTAACCTGATCACAGTGGTAGCATAACCTCATACCCGGAACCAGGGCGGCCTGGCGAAAATCCTTCACATAATGCCCCTCCTTGCCACACCTACGGCACCCACTACCAGCTCGACATACTCCAGAATGACCCTTGCCACACTTTCCAAAAATGCGGCTCTGCTGACTGCCAGCCCTAGAATCAGCGGTCTTAGACCGCTTACGCGTCGGCTGCGATTGTGTCGAGGTATGCCGCTGATCCCTTAACTGCATCTCAATCTCCATCTCACGCCGTCTAGCGGCCTCCTGCAACTCCAAAAGAGTATCACATCGTTGGGTAGACACAAACTGATGGATGTCAGTTTTGAGCATGCTCATATA
Organism: Lactuca serriola; assembly: GCF_051521515.1. Lineage (NCBI taxonomy): Eukaryota > Viridiplantae > Streptophyta > Magnoliopsida > Asterales > Asteraceae > Lactuca > Lactuca serriola. Next base: position 34,625,313 of record NC_136411.1, on the reverse strand, counting down.
TTGGTTCATCTGAGCTTGCTTGGAAGCAAACTCTGGGCAGAACATTGCCCTCTCTTTAAACATGCGGGTGATCTCTGTCACCGACTCCCCTCCTGTCTCAAACTCAAAAAGTTCTGTGACAATCGTTCCCGCTCGATCCGAGGAATGTATCGGCCACGGAACATGTGACAACCCGAAATTTTCATTCGGTCAAACCCTAGAAGTCAATCACTTCTTATTATAAGTTAATGTCATTATTTCTTATTTTAACAAATTTAGAGTTTATTTGATTATTTTAATATTATTCTTTAAACGTACGGGTGAAAGAAAGTGTCGTCTCGGGTTTTGAAATTTAAAAACCGCAAACACCTCGTGTCTTAGAAGTTCACGACCAAACTTTTATGTTTAGGTCAGAAAAACTTCCAAAAATCATGAACTCATGCATAAGCATGAGTTTACTCCTCAAGTTAATCACTTTTCACTTTTCACCCTAAAAGAGTAAACTCAAGAAACCCTCTCAAGTATCAAACTAGAATCAATTCAAGAACTTCAAACTTGTAAGTGTTCTAGCCATTTCAAGTTGATTAAACACTTAATCTAGTGTTTGTGCATCTATTCATCCATTCATTTTTGTGTTTTTGATTAGATTTCCAAAAACACCAAGAACACGCACTAAGTGTTCTTGGACTTTTAGCTCAAATCAAGCTTCCTAATAGTAAGTACTTCCATCCTTGAGTCTTACTAAGCTAGTATTACAAGTTAGCATCAAGAAAATATGCCAAGAACACATGGAACAAGTTGTTCACGGTCCAAGAATGTTCTTGGGCCGTAAACACCAAATAAGGCACCAAAGTGTGCCTAAGTCATTAATCTAAGCCCTAGTTGGATGTTTAAGCCTTCCTTGACATCTTTGAACATTCCTTTGTTGTGTTTAAGCCTTGAAAAACACCAAAGAATGCCATGTTCTTGTGTTTACGGTTTGGGGAGCTCCCAAAACCGTAAACACCCTTTAATGTGTTTATTTGGGCCATATTCCTTCCTTAGGCCTAAAAACTAACCTAGACAATTACCTTGATGAGTTAGGGACTTGAAAACATAACAATACCAACTTCCATATGGGTTTAAGGTAGTAAACCCAAAGGGAAATGACCATGAGGCCATAAACTCCTCAAAATGGGTGTTTTGTTGCCCTAGTCCCTTCCAAAGTCCAAACCACCAAGTAGAAATGCTTCAAAGGACTTGCAAATCCTCAAAACAACTTATGGTCAAAAGGAGAGGAGTTTACAACCTAAACTCTTGAGTTTACGACCGTAAACTCATTAGGTCAAGGTCATGAAAACCATAAACTCCAAGGGAGTTTACCCTTGAACCCCAAACACAATAGCAAGGTCCTTTAGCACTTAGATGCAATCCTTATGACTTGTAGCACTTAAATAAGGTGTTTTACATACCTTAGGATGTCTTGACTTTGTCAATTAGTGATTTAAAGTCTAATTGGATACATATATGTGTGATTATATGTTAACTAGGATCATTGGGTGTGAACAAGTCTTCACTTGTCACCTAGCTATCCTACATCATTCAGTTCATCCAAACCACCATCTACAGGTGAGTTCATACCCCTTAATCAATGTTTTAAATGATTTTAAATGCTTTAATGGGGGGATACAAGCAGAAAACATTATGTTATTAAATCACTCATATGTATTTTATAACTGTGTTTTCATCCAGCAGATTTCACATACTTCAAAATGTGATGCATGAAATGGTTTTATATCTTAAAAAATACCTTGATAGCTAAAGTATTACGTTTGAAATGTTTATTAAAATGACATCAAGTCATTGTTAATTATTGCTCAAAACTCTTAGATGTCTTACAAAACCATTTTTACCTTATTGAACAAAACTATATCTATACACTTATGTTCTTATATATGTATTGAAGTTATAGTTTTCATCCTTCATTCAGTTTCCCACACTTTTGTGTAGCAAGGGTGTATAAACCTGCTTGGACAACCAATTACCTTCCAGTTAACTATTATAGGGATAGTTAGAAGATACAAAACATTATTCCTATTACAAGGAATTACATCAGATTCAGTTCACTCATGAATCTATACTATACATTACATGTTACATGAATACACTTATATGAGTACGCTTACATGGATACGCTTACATGAATACCTTACATGAATACCTTTACATAGATACATTTACCTGTATACACTTACATGAATACTTGTATCTCGATTCACGAGGATGATTTATTAGTACCTTCTGTGTAAATGGTCCTGCCTATCCCAGTTCAACGAGATATCTAGACGGGACTAACCATTCCGAAACCCACATGTTAGCAATAGTGGTCGATGAACATCTACGGATGCCTACGATTATTACTTATATTAGGGGTACCTTTACGGGACTAACCATTCCTTTGGCCTACTGCTCGCTACAGAGGTAAATGAACGTCTACGGATGCCTACGGTTAATACTTATACTAGGTGTAGCTTTACGGGACTAACCCTTCCTTAAACCTGCTGTCGCTATAGAGGAAAATTGGACAATCTATGGATGTTCAAAGGTTATACATTTCGCTAATCGCGATGTCGTGTTAATCTTAATACAAAAGGATAACAATTACATGAGTACATTTCCTATTACTTTATTTTGTGATACATTCACATAAACGATGAGTTAGACTAAGTACTGTTAGTATTAGTCAAAAGAAAGGAAAAACTATCATTTTTACTTACAAAACATTCAGGTCTTGGTAGAAGACTACATTTCATACTAGTAGGAAATAAGGGATTTTCTAGGGTTTTCATACTTATATCAATTGTTTCATTTAAAGATTTACAAGGCATTCATAACAGCTTTACAAAACAAGACAATGACACTTAAATACTTATGAATTCACCAGCTTTAGGCTGATACTCGCTTTCAAAATAACTTGTATTCTCAGGTCACCAGTAGACAGGTACGATGGCCAGGTTTTGAGAAGACGGAGCATAGACAAGACTCGTCTTTTATTTTGATTGTATATTTTGGTGTCTTATTACATTGAAAGAACACACATGTATTAAAAATTTACTTTTAATGCAATTGATGATGTTGTTGCTTGTTTACTACTTTACACTGTTGTGATACTGTACATGACGTCCTCCACCCCGGAACGTTTCCGCCGTTCTTGGTTTTGGGGTGTGACAAAACATATCCCTGAACTGCTCCCAGGTAACAGCAGCTCTCTGATCATCAATGTACGACCTAGTTGCCAATCTCCACCAGTCCTTGGCCCCGGACCTTAGCAGGGTCAGAGCACACCTGACCTTTTGGTCAGTAGGACACGACCAGGTAAAGAAACACCACTCCACATCTGAGATCCACCTCATAGCCTTGATGGCAAAGGAGTCAAAAATTATGATGGTGGTACCAAACCGGGAAACCAACAAATAGCAACAGTCATGTACTTGCAAAGCCGTAAGATTGAAAAGAAGAGACGATATCGTCAAGCCCAAAAGGAGCGCAAGAGAGCCCAAAGACTTGCCATGCCACATCCACAAGTGGCAACTCCTGCAGAACGCTTTAGGAAGCAATTTCCAAGGTGGAGTAATGAGGAAGGCACTCGTGTCCACATAACACTGGCTAAACACCGCACTCCCGCCACCAATGCTAGTATAGCCAGTCATGCCACCAATACGGTGAGAAATGGCACTTCAAGAAGGATTGCCCTATAGCAAAGAACTCTGGCGCAGATGGGAAGATTCTCACGATCACAGCTGCAGGAGAACCTGCTCCGGAACCGCGTTAATGTAATTTAGGCGTTTCGTTGTAACAGACTTATAAACTATCCAGAACTAGTGCAACTATAGTCTTACCTTTTGCGAGATCCTGTCGGTATAGGGAGGCTCGTGCTGCGTATACTTGCCTTTTGTAGTATACCTCATTCACAGCAACGGTCTTGTAGTAAGTCTAAAGTATTGTAACTCTGTTGATGGTTGCACGGTTGTGTTTGTCTGTAACGCCTTATGTTCAAATCTAATGTCTTTAATTTTCCTTATGATTCCGACATTATCATACAACTAGGTTCGATTTGATCCGCACCATACCAGCTTCATAAGTACATCTCTTTCTTCGAGATCGCTTTTGCAGCGAAGACGTCATATCATAAAACCGAAGTACTCATGCATGGAGTACCTCATAGTTCTTTTTCTTTCTGAAGAAATCCTTGAAGTGCCACTCGTATAGTACGTCAAGTTCAATCCAAAGATCTATACGGTTGATCTGTCGCTGAGGAATGTATACATAGGGGTGATATATAATCAAGGTTCTACAAGTTTAGAATTGATGATTCCACTTTAACTTCTTCCTCGATGGGATGTGAGCTTAAAGAAGAATCAATTATTCGACTACCTTTTCAATCTTAATTATATACGACTCGTATACACAAGATTGTGATTGTGAAACCATGTATGAATCCTAAATACGAACTTCAGGACGGAGACTGCCCAAGACTACGAGTAATCGCATCGTCATGTGAACAAACTCAGAAACCCGTACGACTTTGACCCAGCAGGGGGTGGCCCTTGACTGGGAAGATAAACAAGAAAAAGAAACCTTGGAGATTCCAAGTGAGAGACCAAGTTCTTTAGAAAGTCTCACTCTGGGAATGGCTTAATACACTTCGTAAAGCGTGGAAAGCTAAATCCAAGATAGATAGGACCTCCGAGATTCTTACCAGAATCGGTCCTATACCTCGCAAACTAGACCTACTCCGCGAACTCAGTAGCGTACATTTTACCCTTCGCATCTCGATCGTGAAATCGTACCTTTCCGTTAGGACTCTTGTAAGTCCACTCGTCGAGATCCTCGCCTTCGTATTAGAACTGTAGTGACCCTAGGCATAGAGGTCAAGCGGACGAAGCAACGCAGTCGCCCGTTAGTGAAGGTTCGTTGGGATACCAACCGAGGACCCGATTTCACTTAGGAGAGCGAGAACCAATCGATTAGGAAGTTTCCACCTCATGACTCGATCATTCATACCTACTTCCTTACCTAAATTCTAATTTCGGGACGAAATTCCCTTTCACAGGGGGATGATGTGACAACCCGAAATTTCCATTCTATACAAACCATGTCAAGTCAGTAGAAGATTAGAACAGTTACAGAGAATTTCTAGACTTTTGGGTATAAGTTTGAGTATTTCAGGATTTACACTTAAGGAGATATCAGGAGAGTGGATGCACTTGGGTTTTGTGCAACACTGTTATTTCAAAACCCTATGATATTAGAGTTCATTTTGTGAATAAAATATTTTCTGCCAAAAATCCGAGGACTATATATAGGATTCTGAACCATATTTATTCATTAGTTACATTTCCAACTAGAGAAAAGCCGAATTCTCTCTCAAGGATCTTCGGACTTTCGTTCCGGAAAGTGAGTACTTCTATCTAGTGTTGTTTTAAAGCTTCTTATATGCTTAATACACTAGAAATCATAGGAAAACACGAAGATCTGAGAGTTTACCGCCCAAGAACACCTTGGGGAGTAAACTCTTTTATAAGGGCCAAAGTGTGCCCAATGTCCCTCCAAGCCTTGGAACTCAACCTAGAAACTACCATGACATGTTTAGACCACAAAATCATTAAGAATCAAAGGCTAGAAGTGATTTCACGGCCAAGGATGTTCTTGGGCCGTGAACTCCATTTTTAGGTTCCAAAACACCCTAAAAGCCTTCCTTAAGCCAAGAGACTAGTTTAGACATGTACCCTAATGAGTTTAGGACTAGCAAACACCATTAGAACACCAAGAGTAAGGTGTTCACGGCCCAAGAAGTTCCAGGGCCGTGAACTCCAAACAATAGTGCCAAATGGTGCTATAAACTCTTCTAAAGCCTTGTACACTAGCATAGTTTAGTTCCTAGTTAAATTAGGGACTTGAAAACACCACAAACACCCTCCCAAGGGAGATTACGGCTGTAATCTCCAAGGGATATGGTCCCAGGGCCGTGAACTCCTAAAAGGAGTTATATAATGCCCTAAACTCTTCCATAGACCAAGCCATTAAGTAGAAATGCTTCTTAGGGTCTTGTAGAGCATCAAACAGAAAAATGGGCATATAAGTGTGAGCTTACGGCCATAAACTCATGAGTTTACGATCGTAAACTCCTTTGGTAGTGTCATTAGGGCCGTGAACCTCATGGTGGAGTTTTCCTTGAGCCCTAGACATAATAGCTTTCCCTACAAACACTTAGATGCACTCCTAGAGGCTAATAACACTTGATAAAGGTGTTTAGCATGTCCTAGGGTGTCTTGATTTGTTATTATTTGTTTATAGACTAATTTGATACATATATGTGATGTTATATGTTAACTAGGATCATAGAGTGTGTTCAAGACTTCACTTGACACCTAGCCATCGTACCTCTTCAGTTCATCCGTACCACTCACAACAGGTGAATTCATACCCCTTAATCAATGTTTTAAATGTTTTATAAATGTTTTATGGTGGGATACAAGTAGAATCATGCTAGTTATTATATCAATCACATGTGATTAATAAGCAGCATTTAAATGATTTGCTACTCATTAGCCGTTTTACCAAACAGTTTCTTCACATGATTTTCATAAACGTTTTATATGTTTAAAACTCCTTATTAAACTATTCATTATACACTGTGTGTTTCATTTCAAACCCATTTATAATTGTGTTTCAAACAAATGTTTCTTTATACTTAAACTGTTTTATCAAACACATGCTTTCAACCCGTTTTATGTATTGACATCAAGTCGATCTTTTCTTAGACAGAAATCATGTTCAAAAGGTTTTACAAAACTTATTTTATGCTTTTATATTGTAAATTGCATGCCTATATATGTATAGTTATATACGAAATGTTGAAAGGACTTAGGAAGGCTATCCACCCTATTTCCTTTTCGCGCTTCAGATGTGGTATGGTGGCCTAGGATATCGGGTAGTCGTCCGAAGGTCGTTTAAATATTAGTTATATATCCTGTGTACATATATAGTCATAAAGGTTCTTCCAGTTCATTCAATACCCTTGGGTAGCAAGGGTATAGATCCATGTTCATACATACCAATTACATTACTAGTAAGCTACCATATGGGTAGTTTAAGAAGATATTAGAACCATTACTAGAACGTGATATCATACAATGAGTCAGTTCATTCATGAGTCAATACTTGCTAGATAGAGAGAACGTCCATTACAGCTAGTACACAGTACATTATTATACATGCTAGATAGAGAGAGAACACATATTACAGCTAGCACACGCAGAACATTACAGTACATTACTATACAATTACATGAGTACGTTTACATGATTACTTTTACATGAGTACGTTTACATGATTACTTTTACATGAGTACATTTACTTAGATACGTTTACATAGAGATCCTATTATAAGCATGCCTATATATGTATAGTTATATAAGTAATGTTTAAAGGACTTAGGAAGGCTATCCACCCTATTTCATTTTCGTGCTTGATATGTGGTATGGTGGGATATCAGGTATTCATCCGAAGGTCGTTTAAACATTAGTCATACATCATGTGTACATATATGGACATAATAGTTCCTTTCAGTCAGTTCAGTACCTTTGGGTAGCAAAGGCATACGTTCATATACTTTTACATGATTACGCTTACATGAGTACGTATACATAGATACGTTTACATGAGTGCGCTCACATATAAGATAGTAGGACAGACATCACTAGGTGCTATAGCATGGAACGAGTTCAGGATCTAACTATACCAATGAATCGCAATGCATTGTGATAGTTATATTGGGTATACATGATCATAGTAATGTGGATGTTCACGACGTGCAAATATGCAGGGGTCGTGTAAAGGTCCCAAAATCCCTTTGACAGGGGAGCGTCTAGCCTGGGATCTAGCCATCACATTATGCCTTATCCCTCAAATAAGGCAATAGGAGTACAGAGGTAATCACTTATTACAAATACTACAGTACTTATAAGAATTACCCTAGACTTAAGGTAATTAGTACGGTTGTAGTTCGAAACTACACCATGGTACTATCTCATTTTCCCATTACATTCACTTCGTGAACATTCACACGACGCACGGTAATGTAGAAACTATATTTTTGGTTAATGATAGTCAGATTTGGGAAAATACACACTCTTACAAGAGACACACACACAGACATTAGATGCCTTGGTAGAAGGATACGATTAGTAGGAAACATAGGGCTTCCTAGGATCATTCAAAACATTTTCATACTTATAGTTCATATACATTTTCAATACTTACAGTTCATATACATACAAATACTTACATATAAATTAAGACACTAAAATTCATATGATCTCACCAGCTTTAAAGTTGATACTCTCTTTCAAAATAACTTGTATCCTCAGTTCAACCATAGACAGGTACAGACGCAAGGTTCAGGGAAGATGGTGCTCGTTCAAGACGCATCTTTCATTTTGATTTATGCTTTAGTGTTTATCATAATTTGATACAACTCACTTGTATTAAAATTATATTATTAATGCAATGGCTGATGTTTTTTCTTGTTTACTACTTTTCATTGTTGTGATACTGTACATGACGTCCTCCGCCCCAGAACGTTTCTGCCATTCATGGTTTTGGGGTGTGACACTACCCTATGCCCTAATTAACAAGAACAGAACATAAGGCCAAATCAAACATTCTCAGGCTATAAGATTTTAATTATATACAGTCGTGATGCATACACAAGTAACTACAGTAAGGATGTCAATCTCATACACGGAAAAACCTTAGGCTAAAAGGCATCATGTAATCAGGAAATTTCTGAAGATCCCTAGCCTAGTACTAGCATACTGTTCTGACATATGACATAATCAAATAACTGTATGGTATTTTGGGTCCTACTTGCTTGCTCTGGCTGATCGTACATCCTACATCCTCTTTCACTTATTTTGAAAACCATTTTGAAAATCTTTCATTGATTTAAGACTGGATTCACACGAATGTTCCTCCAATTCACTCAAACCAAGGCTCTGATACCAACTTGAAACATCCCAAAAATTCAAGCCAATTAAACACTTTTCAAAACATTCAAAAGCATCAATTATTACAATCTTGTTTTCAAAATAGTTCAATATCAGAGTTTTCCCAGAACCACAAACAAAACAGGAGGAGCTGTACGATTATGCCTTCGTCTTGTCGTGATCCCCTGATGTACCTGAAACAATAAACTGAAGTTGTAAGCCTGAAAGCTTAGTGAGTTCCCCCAAAATACCGATACACATACAATCCACATAATCCTGTCAGCAATTTCATAACATAGCAAACAAACACAGCATGCAATGGGTCCACAGCTTTACAGAACAGATTACCCCTGGGCCCCCAGTGTGAGTCTGGATTTCCTTCCGGACCCACAGCTCACATCAGGCTTGCCACCGAGCCCACAGTACGAGTCTCCCATAGCCCGTATCTGGAATGCCCCCGGTTTTGTTGGTTACCGCACAGAGCAGTATCACCTCAACCCATCCCACATAACATATCAACATTTAACATAAACATTGAGCATGCAGATAATCATATAACAACACAGGTAGTCCTACATGTCTACCTAACTGGCATAACCACTAGCCTGCAACACTAACTTCATACTCAAAATACTAATACTGCTAGGATAACATATCCAATGGGCTGGCCTTGGTGCCTTAGACCCCTTAGTATAGTGGGGTAACTCACATCGCAACTGTCGACTCGTAAAATAAGCTCAAATTCTCGGATCACTGCCACGAACTCCACCACCTATATTCATTGTAAACCATACTTGTAAATTTCCGGTCTTTCCAAAATGTCCTCCAGAAGTCAACTGGTCAACCCATGGTCAAAGTCAAAGTCAACAGTCAAGGTCAACAGTCCATGTTGACCTCAACTCATCGAGTACCCTCATCTACTCGTTGAGTTCCTTGTAATACTCGTTTGCTCGCCGAGTCACCAGAGTTACTCATCGAGTTCCTAAGGTTCATGGTCGAAGCTCCATGGCCACTCGTCGAGTTTTCCCCCTTGCAACTCGACAAGTTCATATGCATCCAACTGTTGGGAAAAACCTCAACTGACTTTCCGAGTCACTCTATAGACTCGCCGAGTCTACGACAATCTTAATAGGACTCGACGAGTTGTTCATCCAACTCGTCGAGTTCAATACCATCTTCATATGACCCGCCGAGTCGGCTATGCGATTCTCCGAGTCCTTTCAATCCTTCATCCATACAAACGCTTTTTAAGCCATGCAAAGGATCCATACTATAGATCCAGTCCCCCAAGGCATGTTTATCACGTAAAGTTGCAAACTTTATGTACATGCAAGGTGCTAATGACCTAAATCAAGCTAAAGAAGAGGTTCTAGGCCAAAGAGCTTCACCAACATGCTGAAGGCTGAGACTTTATGATGATAAGATCCAAGATGAGCCTAGATCTGAAGTTGCAACTTCAGATCTTGGTTCATCACTCGAAATGCAACCCCAAATGCCCAAAATGGCCCCAAAACTCAAATATAAAAGGGATCTAGCTAGAAGAAGCTTAAGGTGGTGACTTGATACCTCCAAATGATGATAAACTGAGGTAGACTTCAGGTCCCCAACTGTTCCTTGCTTAGAGCTTCTTGATCTTCAAGCCTTTCCTCACCAAGATCCACCTTCAAATCTCAATCACACCAAATAATCACACATAAACACGTTTTAGGGTTTAAGGGTGCCAAGAAGGTGTAAAGGGGAGGCTGGGTAAGGCCAATGATCCTTTAAATAGGGTGCAAAACCCCGAGATTTAGGGTTTCATCTGCCATCTCATACTCGTCGAGTCCCTTCTTGGACTCGGCGAGTAGATCACTAAAAAACGCGGACCAACCCATTGCTACTCGATGAATAGAGCAACCAACTCGTCGAGTAGGCCTTGAAATCAATAAAATTCTCACACAAACCAATACCTGAAAATCGGGGCGTTACATTTTGTTAACTTGTTCGAAATTTAGATGAAACTGAATGTTTTGGTATATGTTTGATTCTGTATTTTGCGAAAATTCACGTTGTAAATGTGTATCGTAAATGCACGTCGTATACCGTATCGTAATTTGGTTGATGAAGATTATGACACGCAAATACGTGTCATCTTCATTTATGACAAGGGCTTTAAGGATACGCAACGCGAGTTATAAATGCACGTCGTAAGGTTACGATACGCAAATGCGTGTCATCTTCCTTTATGACATGGGTTTCCATGACACACAATGTGTGTCATAAATGAGCATCGTAAATGTGTGTCCTAAATTTACGATGTGCAAAAACGTGTAGTCTTCCTTTATGACAGTGCCTTCATTCACATGCATTTGCGTGTCATCTATCGCTTTTACGATGCACATTGTGTATCATTAAAAGGTATTTTTGTAGTAGTGACTAACTAGTATGTTAAAAGTTTCAATCCTTGTTGCTTAGAGTTCAAGTTTTGTGTAGTTAGATAACCACTTTGATTGCATGAACTTGTTTACCTAGTTTTTTATGAATCTTAAGTTGCTAGAGCTAGTGATTGGCAAAATCCTAGATTAGGTGACAAATATAGTAGCTTTAACTATGCTAGAGAGCATAATTAGGTCATAATTTTTGGTTTGGTTATTGTCTTAATCTTAGATAATTAATCTCAGTTTATCATTCATAGCTCAAAAATCTTCATAATCAATTAAGTGTCCCACTTGTGCAAGACCATTGCCTAGTAGTTCATAAACTGATGAAAACATTAGGAGATTGAACCAAGACTTCTAATAACATTTATAACTGTAACCAATTGAAATTAATCTATATACTGAAACTAACCATAGGACAAAATGTGATTCAAAGCTAAACGAAAGTACCTTCATTCTCTAGATTTACAATCTTCTTTAATTGTTAACTTTAGTTTTTAGTTGTTTGAGTAATTAATTTAAGTTAATCTGAACTTGCAAAATCAGATAAAACTCCCCAAAAATTAGTTGTGTTTCTTAGTTTAACTTCTAATAGTTATTTTATTAATTAGAATACGGTTTCTTGTGATCGACATCCGACTTAATATATATTTTATTTTCTATAATTCACTAGGTACACTACCTAGTTGTGTTTTAGCTAGTTAAGTTTTGTTTGATTTATAAATTAAAAATGAATAGGTATAATTCTTACCCATCTGTGTCATTTATAAAAAAACTATTGATTTATCATGATCATTAAAATCAAAGGTCTTCATCTCCAAAAGGTATGGCAATGTTTGTACTCCCTCCGTCCTAATTTAAATGTCAAAATTATTATTTTAGGTTGTCCCAAAATAAATGCCCACTACTTAAAATAGATGAACAGTTTACCAAATAACCTCTTATCCTTTGAGTTGACCAACATGTTTTTTATTAATGTGTTTTATGACAAGTAAAATTTAAAAAAAAAAAAAAAAAAAAAAAAAAAAAAAAAAAGAAGGTCATCGAGAAAATCTAAACAAGTACTATACAAATGAAAAGATAGATAAAATAACTCTTGTAAAATAAAAGTCCAATCCTATGAATTTATTGTGTAGTGACATTAAATCGTCGCCACAAAAACAAAACATCTCATTCATTTTCATTAAAAAAAAAATGTTAAAATACAAGTTTTCCGCAACACATTTTTACTAGTTCAAATACAATATGGCATCGTTTAATAAAATTTTGATCACATTCAATTTGGAGTGGCAAATTACCTTCATTGTCTAACCAACATTTACCAATATGTGGTACATGATAGTTGTTGCCACCTTGAACTTTTATGATTTCTTTTATACATGTTTGTAGAGTTAAAAAAAACATTATTAAGTTTGATGGCATTCTTTCAAAAGATGTTTGAACAGATTCAATTGTGACATCCCCATTTTCACGGCCAGAAAAGACCGATTTTGTTTATGCTTTATAAAAATCAGAATACCTCCTTGAATAAAAATGATGCGGAATTTGTTCCCAGTAAAACATGATAAATACGTTATCAAAGCATTTCCAAAGAAAAGTATTTTTATTCATTTTAAAACATTTGGGATGTCATCGTTAATACATAAACATAAGCATAAACAGAACTTACATTCATTATCACTAGTGATTTATATCTCCTTAATCTCTCAGTGTAATGTGACTTCATATCAACACCTGTGATATAAATAAACTGAGTGGGTCAGGTTGGGAAACCTGGTGAGTACATAGGGATTTAAATCCCACAATGTTATATCATAGATATAATTTAGAACTCACAAAATATACAATTTCACCATATATATATATATATATATATATATATATATATATATATATATATGTATATAAGCAACTCTTACCCCACCCCATTAATCCTTACAACGAGACTATCCATACTCTCGGACCTTGAATTTTACCTCTTACTTAACCCATACTCTCGGATCTAATTCATGCTCTCGGATCAATAATTGTGCCATTCCATGCTCGCGCATTAGGGACAAGTGTCTATGTGTAAATCCATTCTCCCGGATTAACGACGAATGACTATATCCTATCCATACTCCCGGACTGAGGACGACTGACTATGTCTTAATCCATACTCCCGGACTATGGACAATTGACTATGTCTTAATCCATACTCATGAATTAATGACAGTTGACTATGTCCAATCCATACTCTCGGACTAGGGACAATAAATATGTCTAATCCATGCTCTCGGATCAATGACATATACTAAAGTTATATTCTCTGAGTATAACTCACTTGTACTCGTAAGAAAATACTACCCAATATTCCTTATAGTTAATTTAGGTTTACTCTTTATCCTAAATCATCATATATAACCAAGTATGTTCTTTAACACGTATTTCAGGCAACATCAATTAACTCGCACATAAACATATAATTAATACTTCAATCAATACTTGTACTAAAATCATGTTCATGAAAGGGACTATGCAGTTACTTGAAAAGGTGGTGACTCGGCACTCGGACAGCACTTCGTTACTCTTAACACAATTTTTCCGTGACAAAACCTAGTATCATTACCACTAGAGTTTAGTCTAATATTCACCAAGACTAATTAATAGTCTTGATATTATTACTATTATATAAGCACGAAAAAATATTTCTCAACCAGTATATACAGACAAGGGCCAGACATAGAACACCGGAGGGTAGGACCATTTTGGCATATAGCACTTCTGAAATCCAACAACCTTATGCGGCCCTTTAAACCAGATTGCCCGTACCGTGAGTGGTTAAAAAGATATTATAACGACACTTATATAACTCATAATAATAGATCACATACTCATTATAAGTTCCTAATAATATTACTATATTAAAACATAAGATATACTAACGATAGGGTAGGCGTAGCTCACTTACAGCGGATTTTTCGCAAAACCGGACTTCGTTGGAGTAGCGTTCCCGAGCCGAAAGGCTCTTTTCTCGGGACTTCGGGATCCTCGGGGCTTCCTTCGGGTGCTAGGGGGTTTACCTAGACTTTAGCGGGGGTTAGGGAGCTTAGAGAAAGAGAGTATAGAGAGAGATAGAAGAACGTTGAGGGGTGAGGAAATGAGGGAACCCGAAACTCTTATTTATAGGCTGAATTCCTGATGGACTCGCTGAGTCGGTCCACTGACTCGCCGAGTCAGTGCCATGTGTCATCATCTGATGGCTTTCCTTTAAGAGAAAGCAAAGGTTGTGATCGCACCACGTCACCCAAACTCGTACAGCACCCTCCCGACTTAGAAAAATCATAACTCTCGCATATGAGCTCTGTTCGACGTTATTTTTTTCCACGTGTAGGTAAAAACAAGATCTACAACTTTCATTTAGACTCCGTCGGCTAATTCTCGACCGATCTTAAGTTTAACAGTAGGAGGAGATTATACTGTTAAATGTCCGCGTAAAATTCATAACTTCTACATACGGACTCCGTTTTCGTCTGTCTTTTTATCATTGAGTTCCTATTAATTAGATCTTCAACTCTCAGTTAGGACGCATAGGCCAAAACCGCTCGAACTAAAATTCGAGTTTCGGGTCGTGGACTGTTATGCCAAATCTTAGAAAATTCATAACTTCCACGAAGTCAGATTTGGGCGTTCTTTTTTTGTATGTTCTCGGTTTAACGTATACTACAATTTTTGTTTATATCACTTAGGCTAAAAAGTTATTTATCAAAAATTCACTATTTACGTCTCCCGGTGTCGTGCTGGTTTTGCCGCGAAACTTCGACGAGCCATAACTTCTTCGTTATAACTCGAATTTCGGCGTTCTTTATATTTACGGAACCCTTGTAACATATACTACAACTTGGTTAAGATTAATCCTTCTAAATAATCTTCCATCAAAAACTCATTTTTGATGTTTATTGTCTTTAAATTGACTAGCCTGAATCTGCGGGCGTTACATCAACCAATTCATCAATTGTACGGAAAACCTCTTGTTCTTGAAGCGAGTCTCTAATGTTCCCGCAATATGGTTTTTGCTTAAACGCTTAGCGAGTTCTAGTGTAGTAAACGGGTAGATACCATTTTTTCCTAAAAATACTTTGTTACCTAATGAATCAAATCTTGGTCTTTCTATGGCCGCAAGAAACATAACTTTTGCAATAAACTTTTTGCTTTTATGTGTTCGCAATGATTCATCTTCATCGGGGACAAGGTAGTGACGTTTTGATGGTTTTGATATGTAAAACCACTTTTCATCAATATTGAAAACATTAAACATATAATAGAATGTAGGAATGAGACTTAATAATGATTGTGTAGTAATCTTTAATAGGAAAAATTCTAACTTTGTTCTTTTATTCTCATGAGTTAGAGTCGGCTTGATGGCAATTGTATGTGGTCAAAATACACCTCCCTTGATACGTCTATGCATCGTTGATTTCGAGACATTTATAGATTTCGCAAGAGATCGTAGATTGACTCGACGACGTAATGGAATTTCTGAAACTTGATTCTAGTTTATTTGTACCCTTTTCCGCCCAACAACCTTTGGCTTATTTGAAGATAAATCAACCAGTAATCCGTGGTCAATTTGAAATTTAGTTTGATGCCAAATGCAACTAACAGTCCATGTAGAAATCGAGAATTGTGAAGCTATTTCACTTATGAAACCTTTTT
This sequence comes from Lactuca serriola, assembly GCF_051521515.1. NCBI lineage: Eukaryota > Viridiplantae > Streptophyta > Magnoliopsida > Asterales > Asteraceae > Lactuca > Lactuca serriola. The sequence continues at coordinate 34,609,193 of NC_136411.1, read as the reverse complement.
TTAATTCTCCATCAATACTTTCTTGCAATAAGAATTGATATATTGTTTGACGTTGTGCAATAGTGGTGTTTTTTTAGTAGATGGATTTGTGGAATGCTTCATATGAAAATTTGAAATATGACCAATAGTAGATAATGTTGTAGGCTAGTAACAGAAAGTCTTTGCTTACATCGAGACATATGTATATGTAATTAATGGAAAGTGAATGGACACATAGAATTTCCGGACATATTGAAAAAAATATTGGTGGCAAAAGAAAAGGCTCCATAATCTAGAATCAAAATGAAATCCTGAATGAGTTTTAACCAAAATGAAATTTTAACTCGATTTGCCACAAAATTATGACACCACATTTTGCCTCCATGTGTTTACCAAAAATAATGAAATTTTCAACATATGTATAAAAACTTTCCGGCAAAAAAATTTGTTGGGTACAAAAGTAGGTGTAATAATTAAATTATATGAATTCTAAAAGAAATTATATAAAAAATTTAATAAGGGTAGAAATGTCATTTTGTTAAGGTAAAAGTAAGTGTATATTGATTTTGGGAAGGAGGAAGTATCTAAATGTCCAGCTTTAAATGTTGCTTTTAGGATTCCATTTCATCACGAATTTGAATAGTTTTTTATACATTTGGCACATATTTAACATGTGGTTGATTATATGACAGAAAGGATCGTGTGTTCGAATTTCTCAAAAAGCTCTTTCTGTCTACCATTAACAATGACTTTTAGACCTAATGAGTATACGATATACGGATCAACACCGGGCTAAGAGCATTCAAAGTAATCTAAATATACATGGTTTGGGGAAAAAGGGCCTATACTTGACTAGCCCGTTCATATTCTAATCAATTTTTTGCATTTTGAACCATTTTTGCATCTCTACTTACTTGTAACCCACAAACATGTTAAAAGCTTAGGGACATAATCTTTTTAAGAAAAAACGCTTGCATACATCACTGACATAGAGCAATAGATAGATCTAGATTAACACTACATTTGTTTGAAGAGTGATCACTTGTATTCTGCCTTGAATGTGTCTCGCTGATTTCACTTGACAAGGAACCATTGCTCATCTGGACTAAGGGATGTTGCAATGATAGTGATAACGATAATCCACAGTCATCAGGCTGGTCGACCTCTTGAATATTTCTTGCTTTCTCAAGTTTCATCCCACTGAGCATTCCATGTTCAGCAATTTCTAGTTTGGAATTCTGCATAATTAAACAAATTTATCATAACAAAAAAAAGGTTTTATCCTAATTAAGTGGTGATCTGTTGTATCTAATGATATAAAAATTACTGGCAGTTCTATACAAGATATTATTTAAATATAGAATCAGCGATTATCGTTAAATTACAGGTCTTTCTTATTTACTTTTGTGGTGATTAAATGTGGTCAAAAGATAAGAAATAATTGGAAAGGTGGGAGTACTTGGGAGATGAAAATAAGACTGATCTGATCCTATTTACAAGTCTCTGGTACTGTGCTTTCCGACTGCATTTATTTGCTTACAGAATGGACCACCATTTTCATGTTCTTCTATATAATTATATAAAATCCTTTCTTCTACTCAACCTAGTACACGTGTAATGTAACAGTAAGTCTTTGGCATGCAAGAAACCGTATTCTAATGGTAAGTTTTAACATATGTCTCATTGGGGAGTTCGCAAGTACTCATGTTATACTATTAAACTCAGAACGTTTAGACTAACATAATCAAATTTCAACCATGCAAGCAAATATTAACTGAAAATCCTAAAATAAATCTTTGTATGTCGAAATATGTAAAATCACATTTATGTTATTCATCAAGTACCCAACCATTTGAGTAAGTGAAAATGCTTTGATGTTCATCTTAAAGATAACTCTTCTGTATTTCGACTATCTCTTAAATTAGCATATAGATACATGTTTTAGATATTTATATAGTTATACTACGGATGCATTATCCTAAAACTATTTACATTCTTGGAAATAGTCTTCTTTTTTAAGACATATGATGAGGTGGCATTATCCATTCAACTTTTCATGACTTCCACCTAAGCAGAGAGTTGAATCACTGGTTCAATGGGTTTTTTATTTAAAAAATAATTATTTAATTTATTATATATTAACTAACATATCTATTATTTTCTAATGTATTTTACATTTAATAATTTAATTACTTTCTATTTAATAATTGACTTTTTGTAAATTAATTAAAATGATATATTTTTATTTTGTAAGTAAATAACTTTTGTTTCATAGTTTATTTCTTATTCATCTAAAAGAATAAAAAAAAAGCTTATTTACATTTTTTATGAAACAATCAACATGATAACATTTTATTATTACAATACAACAAAATGAAATTACATATTAATAAAATGTTTTTAAATATGCTCAATTAAATCATTTCGAAAAACATGATGCCACGTGGAATAGTATGATGTACTACACTCTCATATACTTTTAATTTAATGTATTGCTCGTAACTTTCAATTCCTAACTTATAATCTTTAATTTGTAAATGTAACTTTTAATTTCTAGTTAATTTTATTTTCCAGTTTTATGCATTATTATTTTTTATAAAATGATAAATACATAAAAATTAGTAGAATGAGTGTAATGTTGATGTAGTGATCTATTAATCTTTAATAGAGTTTAATAGACAAAATAGCATAGTGCCAGAAATCTATTAAGCATCAATAGAGTTTAATGGAGTATAAAGTTTAGAGGGTGGTTGAAAAAATAGCTTATTGCCTATTAGATTATGACTTATTAGCTTATAAGCTAATAAATTAGAGTGCATTAACATATGAAAAATGATAATAGCGGTTTTCAACGACAATAATCTATTTTTATCCAAGCACTTTTTTAGCTTATAGTGGTGTGAAACCACTAATAAGCTATAAGCTCCTTAAAGAAGCATAGTCAAACACCCCAAGTAAAATAATATAATTAGTGGAATGGTAATGTCACCATTAAACTTTGGAAGTTCAAATGCTTTAGAGAACACAAAAGAGGAATACATGTATTTATATGTTCAAGTGTAAGGCCATCTTCAATGCATTCAATTCATATGAGTTCAATGGATTGATACATATACATTCCACTTCCTTTACAACTTTACTTATTAAACTCTACACTCCATTAAACTTTATATATTTTAACAGATTGCCGTATCATTTATCATTTTCTTTTTACTTATTGTTATTTTTTAAATAAAAACTACAGTTAAAATTACCATTAATTAAAAACTACAGTTAAAATTACCACTAATTAAAAATTAAAAATTTGAAATAAAAAATTTTATATATATATATATATATATATATATATATATATATATATATATATATATATATTACTTATTGTTATTTCTTAAATAAAAACTACAGTTAAAATTACCACTAATTAAAAATTAAAAATTTGAAATAAAAAATTATATATATATATATATATATATATATATATATATATAGAGAGAGAGAGAGAGAGAGAGAGAGAGAGAGAGAGAGAGAGAGAGAGAAAAGAAGGTACCTTTAGGAAGTCAGATTCTCTTAGATGGTTAAAGGAGGGATTCGAGTGAAAATGTGGAATAGAAAAGGAATGAGGCTGCTGCCATTTGTGATCACCAACGCCTTCCTTTCCCTTTATTCTTATTTCCGAGTATCCATGCATCCTTGTCTCCATTCTACCTCTATATACATACATACAAACACATATATACAATATCAAAATATAATAATAAATATTAATAAATAACAGTAGTTTTAAACAAAGACTACCAAAATAAATATATCTCATCCATTAATTTCTTATTTTATATTTAGTTTGACAAAATCTTCAAATACCGCTTATTGAACTTGTGATAAAATACTCCATTTTTTTTATCTATTTTTCTAAAAAGTTTGATGGTATCAGTAAAAATTAATGTTTAAACCTTTTGGAAGGGACAGCGAAGGGATGGTAAATGAAGTGAGGATTAGATTCTTGAATGGATGGATGTAAATAAATCTCATGATCAATGCACCCATCATGTTGATCCTCAAGAGACTGTTTTCTGTTTAATCCAGTGGATCTGTGAATCTCATCATCTGGATATTGAAAAGTTCATGAAACATGTCCATAAATTAGTACGCATAAGTGAAACAACACAAGAAAACAAACAGAAACAGACAACAAGGTATCAAAGTAAAAGGTTTTTTTTTTTCTCATACAAGCATGAGTGTTCTGTGGTGTTTTGACTAAGTTAAAAAAGGACTAAAAAGTCATTATTTTAAAATGGGTTTATTGTAGATTCATTCAAAACAACAACCACGACTTTAACTGATAAAAAAATAAGGAAAGGAATGTCTGGAATTTATCATATTAAATGCCACAATTAGAATGGAGGCAAGAGGCTGTGTTCTTCATGTGTTTTTGTTAAAAGATCTACCTTTTGGGAAAGAAAATCATAAATAATAGTAGGATCCTAGTCTTCCGTATGCTTTTTGCCTCAACAACAACAACACACGAAGATGACAACTTATCCTCCAAGATTAACCACTAGCCTTTAGTTTTACCCTACTAGTATTCTCGGGTTTCTGAAATCATGCATTTGAGACTCATGATCACGCGTTAAGTTCTTACAAACACGAGGTTTTATTAGAGTTCTTAATAATATTACAAGTGATACATGAGATGCATATATACCTCGTGTTACAACATCGTTCTTCATGCTTCTATACATCTGCAAGTTCAGTTTTTTTTTTGAACTAACATAAGTGCGTGTATTCATAAAGGTATCAAAAAAGGGGGGAAATGATGAAGATAGGTACCTGAAGATGACTTTTAACATGGGAAACAGTGAGACCCTTTACATCCATCGTCTGAAGAACAAGCTTAGGTGTTGCTTCTGCGTACATGAACAACATCATTACAAAACTAACAACGTAGGTCTGCGTGTGTAGATGTATACACATATACATATACATACATGCATAGATACATACATATATGTACGTATGCATCATTTTTTATGATCATCAAGAACAGCAGAAAGAACATACTATTCGGACCACCAAGTGTGTGAATGGCATGAACAAAACAACGATGAAGATCAGGAGTCCATCTGAGTCTTGGCACTTTTGATCTTATGTATTGCCTCACTGTTCCATTCCTCTCACAACCCCCCATCTCTCTCTCTCTCTACGTATATTTATGTCTCTTGATCTCTATGGAAAAGAAAATAGATCTTGCTGAATTTGTTGATTTAAGAAGTTTTAACAGATGTGAAGCTCAAGAATCATTCAACAGAGAAAATGATCTTCTCTTTCTCTTTGTCAATGTAGGTGGAGGGAGATGATAGTAGTAATAAAATGGTTTGTAATGAACCGGTTAGTTCGGGTGGGTGAAAATATTACCCCCTGCAAACGAAAATTCTGTTCACGAGGGATTCTGATACGTGATCTGGTTCTCTTCTCCTCAGGCTTTACAAATTCAACTGTTATTTATATGAATTATATCTACAGAAAGATAAGAAAAAGAAAAAGAAAAATGCTGCTGTTTTGACCCTGTGTATTTTCTCTCTCTAGAATAGTAGGAGTTGAGATACAATACGCCAACTTCGTCATCATAACAACAGCAAAACCCATTAAATACAATAAATTTGGGGTTAGTATGTACCTTGTTTTACTTGATTTTATCGCAAAACAAAACATATCATACTTTATAATAAAAACTAGCTAAAAGTTTAATAAAAATTACGCAACACAATAATCTACTTCAATGGTGTCAAATACTATTAAATAAGTAAATATAAGTTGTGCTTTAGAAAAAAAATTGTAATAAAAGATAATTGACTAAAATGAAAAGTGATTTATGATTCTACTAATATTAATTATCTAAAAAGCTTAATAAAAATTACATAAGACAACTTCAATGATATTAAATATTATTAAATAAGTAAACATAAATCGTGGTTTAGAAAAAAATGTTGCTTTATAATAAGAGATAATCACAAAAATACTAAATTAAAAAAAAATCATAATATTTATGATATGATAACAACTTCTTCCGTAGTAAATGAATATGATTGTGAGATTTGTAAAATAATAAAGGGACAAAAACAAGTTGTTTGCATGATAAAATCTATTTTTGTTGTTTTGTGACCGTAGTTACCAAATCATTTATAGATTCTCTCGAATGCACGCCTTTTAACAAATGATATAGATAACGAGCTGGATATCAAATGAAGTAAAATAAGTTCAATTATTCGTATTTAGAAACATAAGTTACTTATTTCCTTAATTACTATCTGCAAATAACTATGTTTCGAAAACTAAGGGCATTTGCATTCCATAAACCTATTTTGCAATATTGTATATTTCACGTTTTTCCATGTCATGTTTACATAAGTTAAATTGTTAGGGTCTTTTTACATCAAGCGTTTTTTATGTATGCCTTGAATTATAGAACAACACCAAAATCACTTTATTTCCATAATCTGATCAGGATGCACCCAATCAATTTTTATTACAACTAACACAATGGACAACACAAAATATATCACCATTATGGTATCATATAACGAATGACATTTATAATTGTTTTGGCGCTATCTTCTTCAAGTAGCTCGACGACATCACGTCACTGCATGTAGTAAATTTTAAAGTGATTGATGTATGGTAAATTTTAACGACATAGTGGATATAACATCGCAACAAACCCAAAAGAATTTCCATAAACTTTAACGACATATACTCCAGAAGAACATTAAGTGCCTCTAATGCCCCTCCACTATAAGAAAATTATTTTGAACATTCTGGTTTGATAATTTCATTTTGATTAAAAGAGAACTTGTTCCTAGATGTTTGATATGAAGGCTCAAGATCAAGAGAATTTGTTATTTTATTTCATGAAATTAAATGTAAGATTTATAACCAAAATCTCCAAATTTGAAAAAAGTTCAATTTTCAAACCTTGTTCCTTAAAAATAAAATAAAAAATAGGGTAAATAGTGTTTTATCTCCAATCATATTTTATTTTTTACCCCCAAAAACTATATTCTTAATATATTTAATTCTTTCAACTTATATAGATTGTCAAACACACTATTTCTATTAATTTGGTTTTAACAAATCTATAATCTATATTTTTTTCATTACAATAATATTAAATAAATAAGATTATAGTTATAACACACTTATAAATAAATAATATACATGCATTTATAGAAATATTGCACATACAAACTTTTAAATAAATATTATACATGCATTTATATGAATTTGATGAATAAAAACAAACTTTATATTTATAATTAATTAATATAATTTAATATAACAAAATATTATAAGTATTAAATATTACATTTAAATTATAATTAATAGATAAAAATAAACTAGAAATGTATAAATATATAAACAAATGGACTAAATCCGACAACGCAAAGTTCATCCACATTTTGGGAGAAATAGTTACTATAACACCATATTTGGTGTAATAGTATTCATATCCCCCAAAATGGGGGAATAAATGGGAGAGGGTTGGAGAAGAATGGGGAAAAATGAAAAATGAAAGTGTGTTGGAGATGCTCTAAGCTTGAAGTTAATATAAGTAATTAAGATTAAGATTCTATGATATGATACCAAAAGTCTTTTCACAAACCGTGACTTTAAAAAGAATAACTTCACCACTAAGTTTGTATTTGATAAACGTTTGACCGAGTCGGGTCAGACGTTTTTAGCTGTTTGGTCAGTAAAACGTGTTTTGTAATCCAACTTTACGCATATGACTCAGTTAGGATGATCTGATTCGGATGGAAGAAGAAAAATAACGGACCGGGAAAGGGAAATATGTTTTCCATCTATATATTTGCCCTTCCGTTCATTTTCGCCTCTATCACTATTCTTCTCCTTCTTCCATCGCCTCCATAGTCAAGCATCAACGATTTCATCCATACCAGTGCTCCATCAACTCCCTCCTCTCATCATGTATGGGTTCCGATTTGATTTATGTTCGTTTTTATTTCCGATTTTTCAGTTCGTGTTTTTATTTATGTTCCTTTTTTATTTCGGATTTTTCTGATTTCTCTTAAATAGCATAATTGATGACTCTTATTTATGCATAATAGATGAATGAGAATATGTTCTGATTTCTGATTTATCTGTTCAACATGTATATGGATTCTGATTTATGTTCATGTTGATGTTTGTTGTTATGTTTCCGCTGATTTTCTTGTCATGTTCTGAAATTTGATGATATGTTAATGTTTTCTCTTGAATGTTCTTTGTTTTTGCTGATTTTGTTGTTGATTTTGTAGTTGATTTTTGTTGATATGTTGATTGTGGCGATGATTTTGTTCTTGATTTTGCTTTGTGAATTGCTAGCAATTTTGTTTTTTCAGAAATCTCACATACATATATGTTGAATTGATTTTCTTGTTGATATTGATCTTGATAAATGTTATGGTAAACTTATAAATTAATTTCAAACAAGTTTTATAAAGCAAGTGATAAAAGTTATGAATATTTATATTTTAGGATGTTGGTTTCGAAGAGTGTGATTCAACAACTTTACCTATTACTGTATAGAACAACTAGGTAAAATGGCTATTTTTCATCGATCATAACATTTACTTAGGTATACAATCAAACAATATGGTTTCTTACCCAGTCAAAATTTATTACCCAGATAGATATTATCCAATCATCATTTTCTCAATCAGCAACTATCAAACGAAACCTAAATAATATTTTTCAAATTAACTTTTGTGAAAAAAATAATTCTTTTATGATAAAGATGTAATAAGTAATCATTAGCTTACCATACCTTCCATTTACTCATGTTGTTGAGTAACCTTTTTTAACCTAAAACAAATATCATACTATTTTTAAATTAGAATAAAATACTACATTTAATTACCATCTTTTTTCTTAAACGATTTAATTACCATCTAAACATGTGTTTTTTAACAGAAAACTTAATCTATTTCCAAATTATTTTTAAATTTATTCATGTTTCAGACGGGACTTAAACCATTTCTCTTTAATATATATATATATATATATATATATATATATATATATATATATATATATATATATATATATATATATATATATATATATATATATATATATATATATAACCTATACTAGAAAGTCTTTGATCATCTAAACACATGTTAAAAAACTTGCTATGTATCTCCACTTTGGTTTTTGTATCATGAAAAAAACAGCCTTCCTTGCTAAGTTCGTAGTTGAGTACCTTTAATAGCATATTTGATAGAGAAACTTTCATAATAACCAATTTACAACCTAATAACCAAATTACAACCTCAACGGTCAAAAATAACCAAAAAAATCCACATCTAAAATGACCATCAAGTCCAAGGGGCCTTTAAAGACTAGTTATTTCATTTGCGGACTCAACTTTAACATCAACGAAAATATTGGTATGGGACAAAGTTGAGAATGAAAGCTTACATGTTTTTCACTAGATTTATATTTGGAATTTTCTCTTTAATTTTTCACTTATAGATAGGATAGATGGAAACATAGTACTACAATAATTACTCTTAATTTGTTAACTTTTCATGTAAAAGTGTAAAAGTTGTCCAAGACGATCTTTCATGTGAAAAGTTATCAAATAAGATATAGAAATTTATTATATAATTAAATCTTTTATAAAAATAAATAAATTATGTAATAAAACTAATGTTTATATCTTTTATATATATATATATATATATATATATATATATATATATATATATAAATTATGTAATAAAATTAATCGTATAATAAATCAATAAATCGTTTTCTTTCTTCAAATGTCATTCTAAACAAGTTCTAGTTATGAGGGAAACCCAAAAAAGACTTTGCCTTTAACTAAATTGATATATTCTTGAACTAAAAGCAAGGTCTTTTTGAGTTGCCCTAAAAAACTAGTAACTAAAAGAAATGAAACTTTGAAATGAGAAAATGATTTATTAGATTGTTATATGACTAATAAACTCATTGGAAATTACGAGGAAACGATTTGTTAATATATTATTCATGGGTTTTGAGCACTATATCATTTTTATGGTGTACATGCAACCCTAATGCTTTGGATCTAGGTTTTTCTCAAGTTATACATGAAACATTAATCATCCAAAGCATGAACCCTAACTACCATAAAATTTTTGAGATTTATAACAAAAAACAAGTTAGAAGAATACCTTCTCTTTTTACCTTGTAGATCCTGACCTTCAAGAGTTTAGTGCCTCAATTGTTGCACCTCTAATAAGTTACAAACACCAAATAGAAATTGGTAGAATATGAGAGAGGTGGGAAGGCTCTGAAATCGGCTAGGGTTTCCTCTTAGGATCAAGTGGCCGATTTTAGGGATCCTAGGGGTTCCTTATATAGCTGAGCTGCTAGGGTTTCTGACTAGAACTCTAATTCTCTGCTTAGGCCTTAAGCAGCCTAATAGATCCTTCCAGAAGCCCCCTTTAGACGAAATCTATGTGGGCTACACATATAATTTCGTCCATCCCTTCTTAGGGATCCTCAAGCCCAACTTGCAACTATCATATAATTACAATATCAGTCCCCATAATTTAATCAGTCTCTTTTGATCACCAAATTAATTTCTGATCAATACTAATTAATTAATATGATTTCTCAATTAATATATTGTTTTTATAGTATATTAATAAATCACAATTAATCTCTTTCTCCATAATTCATCCTATCAAATTGTTATGGTGAAGTCAACCAAAAAGGACCATGCTACTATCGGGTCAAGTACATACCAATTATAGTTATGGGCTTAGACACCTAATCCAACAATTATATCATTAATATATTAGTTGGAATTAGACAATTGATTTATTAATTTATAAGGTTGAGAAGTTAATATGAAATCAGTTAGAATTAATTAATTATTAATTAGAATTAATCTGAAATTAATTCGGGATTAATTGAAATTAATTAAAGGTCGAATGATTGAATTGTAATTGGTCGTAATTGAGCAAGGACAGGAAATTCTATAACCCGTAGGGGGTGAACGAGATTTAGGAGTAATCTAAGGTTTATAGGTTATTCCGAAAGCTGATAAGGATACCATATTTGAATATAATAAAATATCGATATTTTATTATTCAAATCTACGGTTTTCCTTGTCTCATCTACACTATAAATAGAACCCAAAGGGTTATGATTTTTCGTTCATATTCCTCCTTGCAAGATACTTTGGCTGAAAATATCCCCTTTCTCTATCGTCTTGTGTTTTTTGTGCTAGGGTTTGGGTACCAGCCATTAGAGGCAGCCATACTTTTGGTGTTACACTTTCCAAGACCAACTCGACAAGGGAATTAAAGTGATTTGTTTACTAAAACAAATCAAAGGTAGGTAACCTTAACTTGATGAATTCGATATCACTAGGGGTTAAGTTAAATTTTTTTGTTCATTATATGTTGCTATTAAAGCGTATGGCATATATTATTTTATAGGATGCTTGTATTCTATTAAATGTTAATTGTTTTCCGCATCGTACAATGTTTTGTATTCTATAAAACCCATCAGTGGTATCAAAGATTATGCTTGTCAAACATTGATTGCACATAAGTTGAATTCAACAAAAAAAAATTTCTTTCGAGCCATATGAGCACAATAAATCCAGAATTTCGGGATTTTTTTTGTCTAATTTTATTTATGTGATAGTTATTTGGTAGTAATCTATTTAGAAATCAGTTATCATCCGATTTTTCATATTTTGGGTGATTAAATAAAATCCCTAAATATTAGAAGATATCCTTACTTGATCATTATTCAATTATTTGATTAATTAAAATTGAATTATCCCTTATGGATTTAATAATACATTTATTATAAGATTAATTAAACGATAATTATAAATCCATGATATGTTTAAATTAATTAATTATTTATATGATAATCTAGATAATTAATATTTAAACCTCGTATTTGAAAAGATTTAAAATACATGTTATACTATATACGATTAAAAGTTTAATATATTATTTCTAAAAGACAATTCAGTCAAATCAATAGTAGACCTCATTCACTAAGCCATACTGTAAGGGGTATAAGGAAACAGCCTATAAAATAACCGTCATTAGGTGTCCACTCTCACCTACCACTCCCTTGTATGGTGGAGGGTTGTTAGCCGAACGGGTTTGATAAGACATAAACTTAAAAACTATGATACTATAAAGTAGATAAACCTTTTATAAATCCCACTCTAGTTGCTTTAGGAAAAATGTGAAGTGTATGCTAATCCATGAAAACACACATCGCTCTTTATATGTTGTTAGTGGAGCGGGCATGGCTAACCGGCACACTAATTTGTTACTACAAAGTTGAGGTGATGGATAAATCGAAAATTATCATTATTTATGGAGCATGTGTGGTTAACGGGCATATCAATTCAAGATAATAAATGACCTCGAGGTTGTCAAACGGGTTTGCATGGTTATTCACATCTTAATTGTGACCCTTGGCATCCCGGTCACAATTAGTAAGAACATAATCGAGATTAAACGTGTCATTGATAAGATTTAATGGATCTCAAAGATCTAGGAGTTTCATGTGATTGAAATTGGTGAGATAACTCTACCTACCTAAAATAGATTCAAATTTGATTACGGAATCCATCTTCAAAGATAGAATCTAAAATATGCATCCTAGCCTTAATTTGAATTATGGGTTAATAGTTAAGGATTAAAATCAACTAACTTGAATTCTTTCTTCTCCAAAAGCTTTTGATGTCGAATCAAGACAATGATGGTCTTCCTCGTTCTTCTGGAAATGTTTTTCCTTGTTCTTCTGGAGATTGTCTTCCACATTCGAGTCAAAATGAAAATGTTTTCCTTTCTTTGGTGAATGGTGGAACTACACATCATGCTTCTTCAATTATTCCAACTCCTCCTCTTGTGACTCTCCCAACATCACGTTTTCCTCGAGTTGAAAGATATAAGACTACTCAAGCCTTATTGTCATGTAAGCACAAAGATGGAAATTATGTGTGTACACATTCTAAAAATGAAGTTGTACAAAACTAATTGGAAAGAATGGGTATCGTACTCCCAAGGGAGCAAGCCGTTTATTTGGTATTTTCTTTCGCTTCCTAGGTCATATGGTCAGTTCGTAGAGAACTTTCATATGAGGAATCTCAATGTGACCATAATTGATTTGATTGAGATGTTGATAGTTGTTGAAACAAAAAATTATTAAGAACACATCTGAAGGAGAGCTGCTTAAAGGGTCTAATTCCAAGAATTCCATGGACATTGTTGGAGACAATGTTGATAATCTAGAAAACATTTCTCTTCCAAATCGAAAGGGATCTGCCAAGATTTTTCCAAATCGAAAGAGAAAGGCTTATTCTGAGATTTTTCCCAATGTTGACCCCAATGAGTCCACTTGTTTCTACTGCCAATTGAAGGGACATTGGAAGCAAAACTACCCACATTACCTAGACTATCTTAGAGACATAAAGTCAAGTCGTGTGACTCTACTTCAGGTACATCCATTATCCAATTCCATATGTTCCTATTCTTAGACTCTTAATACATGATGTGACGATCACATTTTGATTGTATTGTAGGATGTAAAAGAAAGTGGGATTCTTAAACAAGTGAATTAAATCTGATCATGAAAGATGGACTTTGGTTGCATGGTTCGATGATCAAAAATTGGAGCTATTACTAGGGAGTTAGGATAATTTAATAGATTGCTATTACTCATTGGGGATGTTTAAAAAATATAGTTTTTCATTTCATGCTTTGTAAAGACATGTTCGAATATTCATTTCAATAAAGTGAAATTTTGGTTTACGTAGTTGCCTTATCTTATTACCTTGCAATTGCATTAATGAAATTGCTAGTTATGTTTCAATAATAGGAATAATAATTGTGGATTTGATTCTTATGATATCGTTTGTGGTAATGTCACATTTAACCAAGTTAAAATAAATCACATCACCAACTGGACATATACATGGTTTTTTACAAGTCGTTTTGTATAATATGAGAGAATCTTGGTCATTGGAAAACTATGACTTAATTCATTGTTCACATGCTTATGTGAGGAAAATGAATGACTAATGGATCTAGTACATGTTGATATGGAAACTTCATATCAACCACAAGGGACGATAACTCTTTTCGTCATGATTTACTGATGTTTCAATAAATATGGTTTTGTTTATAAGATTAAACAAAATTCTAATACCTTTGAAAAGGTCATGAGTAGCAGAATGAATAGAAGAATCTATTACGTAGAAAGATAAAAGATTCTATAATCTAAAAAGAAATGAGAGTGATTTAGTATCATGTTTTATGATCATCTTAGTAATTGTGGAATTGTATCACAATTAATCCTCCAAGAACATCTTAGTGCAACTGTAGGAATCGAATATTGTTGGAAATGTTTAGATCATAGATGAGTCATGCTTCATTCTGAATCTAGTTTTACAGCCATGCTCTAGTAACTATAAATCATATCTTGAAACTTATTTCAAAAAAATAAGGATGATAACACCTGGTAATATGTAGAGTAATAATGTTTTCTTACTCTATCACATTCAGAATTGGAGTTTTGATGTTTTTCGTTGATCGAGAATCAAAATATAAACTAAATCCTATTCTATGAAGTGTTTCCACATGACCTTTTGAATACTTATTTTAGCTCGTCAATGAATGTTTCTTGAAAGAAAACTCACATGTGAAGATGTCAGTGGGAGTCATATTTACCTTAATCTTGCAAGAGTCAACTGACAGTGATCCTTTTAGTTATCACTAGCATACGACTTGAGGTTAATAACATGTTGTGTTGACATATTCTTATTCTTGTGCACTTTTAGTTGAGTTGGTAATGCTTATAAGTTCTATGTTATATATTTAACTGGAAAAGCAAAGCACGTTGGTTAGTAAAAGTACATTGATCAATATGGATGAGTTGCTAACAACATGGAACCACTAGTAGGCCCTTGTGTTGCCAGAAGGCAAGAAATTAGCAGAGTTCGGTCCATGAAGGAAATTAAATCTTAATTTGGTTTGTCCTAAACCTTGTCTTATGAACTTAGGTTGAAAAATGAAAGTTCTACATGGATGGGAACGAATGCGCCTTCGAATCTAGGTGGCAAAAGGTTTCACTCTCATTCATGGAAATGGTTATGAGGAAACACTTATGCTATATTTTAAGGATTTGATAAAGATGAGAATGGATATTGGTTATATTAATTACATTCTCAAATTCATAATACGATTATGGCATCCCTCGTCATATTTCGAATTGTAAGGAATGAAAATGAAGTGTTTAGACTTTCAGGAGATACGTTTATCACATCTTGAAAGGGTTTGAACACATACATTATCCAGATAAAGTGCTTAAGCTTAAGAAGCCTAATTAGAGGCTTGACAAAGCATCATGAAATAGGAAACTTCACTTCCATGAGAAAGTAAATAGGTATTCATTTTAGAAGTCCAATTGATTTCTGATTACATGTCAAAGCTAGTGGGAGCATAATTGTTATGTTGGTATTGCATGTTGACAATAGCATCTATAGGGAACAATGTCTCTAATTTTCAAGTTGCAAAAGTTGTGAACTATTTCGCTATAATGAACATAAGGGAGAGGACACTCATACTTCATTTCGAATCTAAAGGATTAGATCGTTTAGTTTGACAGAACTTAGTCAAAGGCATATATTAATAGCATGTTGAAATGTTTCAACATTAGAGATTCTATATATGGAAATATTATGAATAGCATATATAAAATGTTTCAACATTGGACCCATGTAATAATGAGTTGAATCCTATATGCTTTGGATATAGGAATCAATTATATATGTTATAATATTTGATTATTCTATTTTTTCAATGCCTTTAGCATTATGTGAAAAGGATTAGAATTGCATGTGAATAGATTTATTAAAAAAACTGTCAAGAACATTCTGAGGTTTTCCAAAGATTGGTTGTTTATGGACAGTTGGAAGTATGATATTATTTGAGAAGAACCAATGTGACATGGAACGTATCACAATATTGTCCACGTTGGGCCACTCGGCACGAGGACTTCCCAGGGGGTCACCCATCCTGGTACTACTCCCGCTCGAGCACGCTTAACTGCAGAGTTCTTATAGGATCTGATGTCCTCACGACTTTAAAACGTGTTGTGGTAAGGAAGGTGTCCACACCCTTATAAGGAATGATTAGTTCTCGTTCCCAGCCGATGTGGGATCAAGTGCAACCCACCTTCACCTTATAAGGGTGTTGATATCTTCCCTGTCACAACGCGTTTTAAAGTCATAAGGGCAACATATTGTGACATCCCCATTTTCATGGCCAGAAAAGACCGATTTTGTTTATGCTTTGTTTGAAAATCAGAGTAACATTTTAAATAAAAGTGTTGCAGAATTTGTCCCAAAACAAATATGATAAAGATTTATCAAGAGCATTTCCAAGGAAATGTATTTCATTAAAAGACTTGGGATGTCATGTTCGATACATATCAAAAGCATAAACAGTACAATATAAGCCTTACTACATTATTTCGTATCTACAGGCCAATATCTGTAATCCCTCATCCAAAACATCACATCTATGCTCATGCGTCACTACCTATAATACAAGAAACTGAGTGGGTCGGGCTGGGGAGTCTGGTGAGCACATAGGGTGTTCAACCCATAATAAATAAGTTTATTAATTTCATCAATCAACAATAACCCGATTACCCATTCCCGTTATCCTCACTTTACGTCCCTAAACACCTATCATAAGGGACCTAGCCTAAGGATCATCATCGGGATGGACACTACTGCTAAGGGGATTCCTCAACAATAAATGTCCTTAAGGCAACCATGTGGGGATGTAGTACACCGGTGAACACATTGTTCACAAACACCTACAGGTTGCGAGCCTGCTAGTGTTCCACTCGACTGTCTAGAAGAGTCCGTGGTCGTCATCCATACTCCGATAGATAACAGAATCAACAACATCAACATCGAGGCCTCTCATCATTTTATCACACATCACCTATTACATCTACCCATGTTTTACCCCAACATTTTCGTAGATATAAAATACATATACAGTTTAAATCATTGAAAACATGTATAACAATGTTCATCCAGCATATATAGCAGGTTTATGCACTCATAGCACGTAATTTATATAAAATACTTCATATCTATGTGTAAGCTGAAAGTGACTATGCACTCACCTGAAAGGTGGTGATTCAGCACTCGGACAGCGCTTCGATACTCTTAAAACAATTTTCCTTCGATAAAACCTAGTATCAATACCACTAGGGTTTAGTCTAACGATAACCGCGACAAATTAATAGTCTGACTATTATTATTATATAAGCGTTAAATAACACTCAATATAACTCATAATAATAACCCAAATAATTATTTTAAGGACCTAATAACATTCCTATAATTATTTGAAAGCTATATTAAAAATTGCGTAAGCGTAGCTCACTTACAACGGATTTTAAAAAAAAAATAAAGCGGGCTTTGCTCGGAGCAGCTTTTCCGAAACCGAAAGACCCTTTTTCTCGGGACTCCAGGAGCCTCGGGGATTCTTCGGGTGCTAGGGGGTTTACCTAGGCTTTTAAGGGGGTTTGGGGGGTTAGAGAGAGAGTTTGGAGAGAGAAAGAAATGGGGAAAGGTGTGAGAAATGAGGGTGCCTCGGATCCCTTTTTATAGGCTGGAAAAGCCAAAAACTCGTCGAGTTGGCCTCAAACTCGTTGATTTCCAGGCCAGGTGTCACCATCTAGTGGCTAGCCTTGGGGAGGAAGCAACGGCCAGGATTGCGCCACGTCACCCGATTTCGCACAGCAGCCTCCCGACTTAGAAAAATCATAACTCTCGCATAAGAGATTCATTTTTGACGTTCGTTTTTTCCATGCATAGGTAAAAACAAGATCTACAACTTTCATTTAGACTCCGTCGGCTAATTCTTGACCGATCTTAAATTTAACAGTAGGAGGAGATTAGACTGCTAAATGACCGCGAAGAATACGGACTCCGTTTTTCGTCTGTCTTTTTACCGTTGAGTTCCTATTAATGAGATCTTCAACTCTCATTTAGGTCGCATAAGCCAAAAACCGCTCGAACTAAAATTCGAGTTTTGGGTTGTACATTGCTAAGCCGAAACTTCGAAAAATCATAACTTCCTCATACGAAGTCATATTTGGGCGTCCTTTTTATGGATTTTCTCGGTTTAACATACTCTACAACTTTGGTTTATATCAATATGGCTAAAAAGTCTTCTATCATAAATTCACTTTTTACGTCTCCCGGTGCCGTGCCGGTTTTGCCGTAAAACTTCGACGGGCCATAACTTCTTCGTTATAACTCGGATTTCGGCGTTCTTTATATCCCCGGAATCCTTGTTTCGACTACTACAACTTTATATAAAGATATCGGGTTTATACATTTATAATTAAATAATTAATAAGCACATAGATACACATAATTCACATAATACTCAAATATTTCATCTTTATTACTTCAAAAAGAGTTACAATAGTTGACCTAGACTATTACATTGTCAAAAGTGCTTAGCCCTGAAATCCGGGCGTTACAATTCTCTCCCCCTTAGGATGATTCCGTCCCGGAATCATGCATCAGCAAACAGATGTGGATAGCGACTCATCATGTCATCATGTGTTTCCCAAGTGAGATTCGGCCCATTCGAATGTTTCCATCGGACTAGCACTAAGTCGACCATTTTGCGTCGTAACTTCTTAGTCTTACGGTCAGCAATTACCTTAGGCTCTTCAATCAGCCTTTTGTTCTCATCCATCCTTAACTCTGAGATTGGAATTATGTCGGGAAAACCTCCCGTGAATTTCCTCAAATAACACACATGGAGGGTGTTACGAATACCATCTAGTTCTTCGGGTAATTCGAGCCTGTAAGCTTGATTCCCAATCTTCTAAAGAACTTTGAACGGTCCAATAAACCTTGGACTCAACTTTCCTCGTTTCCCAAATCGTATAAGTCCCTTCCATGGTGAGACTTTTAGCAAAACCAACTCCCCAACTTCGAAGGTTATCGGTCATCTTTTCTTGTCAGCGTAGCTCTTCTGACGATCCTGGGCTGCTAACATTCTTTCCCTAATCACCTTCAACTTCTCAGCAGTCTTATGGACTATCTCGGGGCCCATAAACTGCTTCTCTCCAGCTTCAAGCCAACAAGACAGTGTACGACACTTATGTCCATCCAAGGCTTGATAAGGTGTCATATTGATGGTCGATCGAGTGAAAACTGTTGTTGTAGGAGAATTCTACCAGAGGTAAGTGCTCATCCCAGTTCCCTTGGAACTCGAGGGTACATGCTCTCAACATATCTTCCAGTGTCTGAATCGTTCTTTCGCTCTGACCATCAGTCTGCGGATGGTAAGCAATACTCAAACACAACTTTGTACCCAACTCCTCTTGTAGACTCCTCCAAAACCTCGACGTGAAACGACTATCACGATCTGATACAATCGTAAGAGGAACATCATGAAGTCTTACAATTTCCTTCACGTAAGCATTTTCAAGCTTATCCATAGAACACTTCTCGTTGGCTACTATGAAGTGTGCACTCTTGGTGAAACGATCCACAACTACCCAAATCATGTCGTGTCCGTTCTTCGTCCTGGGCAGTTTAGTCACAAAATCCATGGTGATGTCTTCCCATTTACCCATGGGTACAGGTAAAGGTTCTAAACTCCCATACGGTTTCTGATGTTGTGCCTTAACCCTTTCACAAGTTACACACTCGGCCACATATTTCGCAACATCGAGATTCATCGTCGGCCACCAGTAGTAGGGTTTTAGGTCCTTATACATTTTAGTGCTACCGGGATGAATCAAGTACATGGTCTTGTGTGCTTCTTCCATCAGAAGGTCTCTTATTCCTCCTGTTTTAGGTACCCAAATTCGATCTTGGAATACCTTTAGTCCTTGACTATTTGTACCGAACTCTAATGTTTTGCCCAAACGTTCTTCCTTTCGGTCATTCTTCTCTAAAGCTTCTTCTTGAGCTTTCCACAATCGTCGAGACAACTTCAATTCTCAACGCTCTTGGCCTTTTCCTTTCAATGTTGACTTTCCGACTGAGAGCATCAGCGACAACATTTGCTTTACCGGGGTGGTAAAATATCTCACAGTCGTAGTCCTTGAGTAACTCTAGCCAGCGTCGTTGCCTCATGTTTAATTCTTTCTGATTAAAGAGATACTGGAGACTCTTATGATCAGTGAAAAGCTTGCACTTCGTGCCGTAGAGGTAATGCCTCCATATCTTTAGAGTGAAAACTACCGCTGCCAACTCCAAATCGTGACTGGGGTACTTCTTTTCGTGCTCTTTCAATTGTTGAGATGCGTATGCTATCATCTTTTCTCTTTGGGTCAAAACACAACCCAACCCGACTCCAGATGCATCACTGTAAACTGCGAAATCTTCAACTCCATCGGGCAGAGAAAGTAGTGGTGCTTCACATAACTTCTTCTTTAGCTTCTCGAATGCCTCATCGTGTTTCTCACTCCACGTATACGTAGCTCCTTTATGGGTCAAAGCTGTTAATGGAGCGCTATCGAAGAAAAGCCTTGGATAAATCGTCGGTAATATCCAGCTAATCCTAGAAAGCTCTGAATCTCCATGGGACTTTTCGGACGTTCCCACTTCATCACAGCCTTGATCTTTGCGGAGTCAACCATTATCCCTTCTTGGTTAACCACGTGACCCAAGAACTGGACTTCTCGTATCCAAAAGTCGCATTTGGACAACTCAGCGTAAAGCTTATCCATCTTCAATACTTCCAACACTTCTCGTAGATGTTTGCCACGCTCCTCCTGGCTTTTCGAGTAAATGAGAATGTTGTCGATGAACACAATCACGGATTTATCGAGGAAGGGTTTACAAACCCTGTTCATCAAATCCATGAATGATGCTGGAGCGTTGGTTAGTCCAAATGACATAACCATGAACTCGTAGTGTCCATATCGAGTTCTGAATGCAGTCTTCTCAATATCCTGCTCTCTCACCTTCAGCTGATGATATCCTGACCTAAGATCGATCTTTGAGAAGTAGCTCGAACCTTGCAGCTGATCGAATAGGTCATCGATCCTCGACAATGGATACTTTTTCTTCACAGTTGCCTTATTCAGCTCTCGGTAGTCTATACACATTCTCATACTTCCGTCCTTCTTCTTTACGAATAACACTGGAGCTCCCCAGGGTGATGAACTAGGTCGAATGAAACCGTTGTCCAACAGCTCCTGAAGTTCCTTCATCTCCGTTGTTGCTAATCGGTATGGTGCTTTCGCTATCGGTGTTGTTCCTGGTAACAAGTCTATACGAAACTCCACTTGTCTATCAGGTGGTAATCCGGGAAGATCTTCGGGAAAGACTTCCGGATAATCACACACAACCGGTATATTCTGTACTTCTTTCTTCTCCTTCTTAGCATCGATTACGAATGCCAAGTATGATGCACATCCTTTGGACAAACATTTTCTGGCTTTCATCAGGGAGATGATTCCAGAATTCACTCTGCGTTTGTCCCCGTACACCATAAATGATTCCTTTCCGGGTGGGTTTACCCTTACTATCTTCTTTCGGCATTGGATCTCAGCATCGTTGGCGCTAAGCCAATCCATACCCAAAACGATGTCGAAACCGTTTAGCTCTATGGGTAATAGCTCCTCGTGGAATTCGTTTCCGTTTAGGTCGATGACGATGTTCCTAATACGATTACTAACAGGTATGAATTTTCCACTGGCAACTTCTACAATCAGGGCATTATCAAGTTTTTCTACAGGCAATGCTAATTTCCCACCAAAT
Organism: Lactuca serriola; assembly: GCF_051521515.1. Classification (NCBI taxonomy): domain Eukaryota; kingdom Viridiplantae; phylum Streptophyta; class Magnoliopsida; order Asterales; family Asteraceae; genus Lactuca; species Lactuca serriola. The sequence goes on along the minus strand of NC_136411.1, from coordinate 34,587,367 downwards.
TTATGCGACACAAAGGAGTAGTTGGCTCCGGAATCAAATAGTATATTTGCAGGCAAACCATTTACAAGAAGTGTACCTGAAGCGACGTCGGCTGCCCCTTTCGCAGCCTCGAGCGTCATCTGGAAGGCTCTCGCCTTCGGCTTGGGTGGGATGTTGGGTCTTCCTGCTTCCTTCTTCTTCAGGCAATCCTTTGAAATGTGCCCCTCCTTGTTGCACTCATAACATACCTTCTTATTGAACGTGCATTCGTTGGTATAGTGCCCAGCCTTTCCACACTTGAAACAAGTGACTCCTCCATCACATTTCCTCTGGTGCTTCTTCTTGCATTTGTCGCACCATTTTGCTTCGGTTCCTCCTCCTTTCGAACCAGACTTCGAGAATTTATCCTTCTTACCGGACCTCGAGGATCCGTTAAATTTCCTTTTCTCTCCCACCTCCGCTCTCTCCAGACCCATTTCTCGTATCTGGGTCTCCACATTTTTAGCAGCCCAGATGGCAGCTTTCAGAGTGGTATTTTGCTTGACCATTGGACCAAAGTCCGCTAGTAATCTGAGGGAAAATTTGTTAACCTTAGAGAGTTCAGTTGGGACGAGGTGAGGAGCAAGCTTCATTTTCTCAGTAAAGCTTGCAGCGTATTCAGTAACGCTCATTCTTCCCTTCTTCAGATTCTGGAATTCGTTGTTGATCTCCAGAAGATCCTGCTCAGAGCAGTATTGCATCTTCAATTGTACCAGAAAATCCTCCCACGACATCTTGCTTGTTTCACCTTTGGGCATTGAATCAGCTAGTAGCTTCCACCATCTTAGTACTCCAGATTTCAACAGAGGAACCGCGAGAGCGGTCTTCTGCCTGTTACTACACTCGCAACTCTCAAACATCGTCTCCATTTTAGAGATCTAGTTCATGACTTCCACCGGTGTCGGGCTTCCAGATAGACTCGGTGGCTTGGATGCCATGAAATCCTTGTATTTGCATCCACGTCCGTCATTTCCTCCATCCTGGTGGTTTTTCCTAACTATCGATGGGTTGGCTTGACCAACAATCCCACTGTAGTTTCCTTCCTCAGTCTGCCCTTCGTTCAACTCGGGCTGTTAGATCTGAATAGTCGCTTCCTCTCGATTTTGCTGGAGCAAACGTCTGGTTTCCTCCATTTGACGATCCAACATCGCCTGTATCATCGCTTGTACTCCGGCCATCGTTATTGGCTCAGCAGTGGCTTCCACGATCGGTATTTGCTCAATCACTGGGGATTGGTTTCTGTTCCCATTTGCATTCACGTTTCCACTATGGATCCTTGCCATCTTGATCTACACACCGAATAAGGTGAATTTACATCTTTATTTAGGATAGACGTTTAAATCGTCCTTATCACTCCGAAACGTTTACATGCTAGTTCTAATATCGTAGTCATACGTTTAGAATCCTAAACACATAAGGTTTCCAGATTCGGTCGGCAACAGACCATAGATCCGAACAATTAACAGCATATCAAGCACAAAACATTTAGCACATAAAAGCATTTTAGGCATAATTCCTAAAATAAGCTAGTGCTCACACCTCACAATCATCGCTTAGCATTCTAAGTTTAAGTCTAGAAATCCTACAAATTCCTAGTTCTATTAAACTAATGCTCTGATACCAACTGTGACATCCCCATTTTCACGGCCAGAAAAGACCAATTTTGTTTATGCTTTGTTTGAAAATCAGAGTAACATTTTAAATAAAAGTGTTGTGGAATTTGTCCCAAAACAAATATGATAAAGATTTATCAAAAGCATTTCCAAGGAAATTTAGTTCATTAAAAGACTTGGGATGTCATGTTCGATACAGATCAAAATCATAAACAATACAATATAAGCCTTACTACATTATTTCGTATCGACAAGCCTATATCCGTAATCCCTCATCCAAAACATCACATCTATGCTCATGCGCCACTACCTGTAATACTAGAAACTGAGTGGGTCAGGCTGGGGAGCCTGGTGAGCACATAGGGTTTTCAACCCATAATAAATAAGTTTATTAATTTCATCAATCAACAATAACCCGATTACCCATTCCCATTATCCTCACTTTACGTCCCTAAACACCTATCATAAGGGACCTAGCCTAAGGATCATCATCGGGATGGACACTACTGCTAAGGGGATTCCTCAGCAATAAATGTCCTAAAGGCAACCATGTGGGGGATGAAGTACACCGGTAAACACATCTTTCACAAACACCTACAGGTTGCGAGCCTGCTAGTGTTCCACTCGACTGTCTAGAAGAGTCCGTGGTCGTCATCCATACTCCGATAGATGACAGAATCAACAACATCAACATCGAGGCCTCTCATCATTTTATCACAAATCACCTATTACATCTACCCATGTTTTACCCAAACATTTTCGTAGATATAAAATACATATACAGTTTAAATCATTGAAAACATGTATAACAATGTTCATCCAGCATATATAGCACGTTTATGCACACATAGCACGTAATTTATATAAAATACTTCATATATATGTGTAAGCTGAAAGTGACTATGCACTCACCTGAAAGGTGGTGATTCAGCACTCGGACAGCGCTTCGATACTCTTAAAACAATTTTGCTTCGATAAAACCTAGTATCAATACCACTAGGGTTTAGTCTAACGATAACCGCGACAAATTAATAGTCTGACTATTATTATTATATAAGCGTTAAATAACACTCAATATAACTCATAATAATAACCCAAATAATTATTTTAAGGACCTAATAACATTCCTATAATTATTTGAAAGCTATATTAAAAATTGTGTAAGCGTGGCTCACTTACAGCGGATTTTAAAGAAAAGTGGGCTTTGCTCGGAGCAGCTTTTCCGAAACCGAAAGACCTTTTTTCTCGGGACTCCAGGAGCCTCGGGGATTCTTCGGGTGCTAGGGGGTTTAACTAGGCTTTTAAGGGGGTTTGGGGAGTTAGAGAGAGAGTTTGGAGAGAGAAAGAAGTGGGGAAAGGTGTGAGAAATGAGGGTGCCTCGGATCCCTTTTTATAGGCTGGAAAAGCCAAAAACTCGTCGAGTTGGCCTCAAACTCGTTGAGTTCCAGGACAGGTGTCACCATCTGGTGGCTAGCCTTGGGGAGGAAGCAACGGCCAGGATTGCGCCACGTCACCCGATTTCGCACAGCAGCCTCCCGACTTAGAAAAATCATAACTCTCGAGATTAGACTGCTAAATGACCGCGAAGAATACGGACTCCGTTTTTCGTCTGTCTTTTTACCGTTGAGTTCCTATTAATGAGATCTTCAACTCTCATTTAGGTCGCATAAGCCAAAAACCGCTCGAACTAAAATTCGAGTTTTGGGTTGTACATTGCTAAGCCGAAACTTCGAAAAATCATAACTTCCTCATACGAAGTCATATTTGGGCGTCCTTTTTATGGATTTTCTCGGTTTAACATACTCTACAACTTTGGTTTATATCAATATGGCTAAAAAGTCTTCTATCATAAATTCACTTTTTACGTCTCCCGGTGTCGTGCCGGTTTTGCCGTAAAACTTCGACGGGCCATAACTTCTTCGTTATAACTCGGATTTCGGTGTTCTTTATATCCCCGGAATCCTTGTTTCGACCACTACAACTTTATATAAAGATATCGGGTTTATCTGACATTTTAATTTTGACGCTTATTTTTATTCTTTATTAATTATACATTTATAATTAAATAATAAGCACATAAATACACATAATTTACATAATACTCAAATATTTCATCTTTATTACTTCAAAAAGAGTTACAATAGTTGACCTAGACTATATTATATTGTCAAAAATGCTTAGCCCTGAAACCCGGGCGTTACACATATTCCATAAGAACTCTATAGTTAAGCGTGCTCGGGCGGGAGTAGTACCGGGATGGGTGACCCAATGGGAAGTCCTCATGTCGAGTGGCCCAAAGCGGACGATATTGTGATGCGTGCCAGAGGGGTATGTTACATTCTAAGTAACAAGTTCTAGTGGAACATTCTGTAATATCGTAGACTCAATCTCTGTGACTTTAGACCCTTGATATCACAGAAAGAAAATGCATGTAAATATAAAATTCCACTACATCTCAGATACATGATAAGAATTTGGAATTGTGAAATGTCCATCATTGGAATAGTGAGTGGGTCTATTCATAATGGAAGGACCATAGAGAGGCACAATATGCACGTTCATAACATAAGCATGAAGGATGTCATCTAATTGAAGTGGTTAGTTAATTACTTGAAACATTATACAATGAATAAATTCATAATTGTTATGGAGATTAAATAATAGGAATTATTTATGTTCAATAAGTTTGAAACTATAGTTAATTAATTTATTATTATGTTTCACTTTGCATGCTTACTTCCTTGAGTAATTTTAATATTATTCAAAATTCCGTAGTCGCTCGTACTTTGAGAAGTAAGCAGTGATTTAAGACTATCATGAGTTGATTGTAGATTGTCAATTGAGGTTAAGAAATTGCAATTGGAAATACTACAATATTGATGAGTACATTGAAATATAGAGATTTTAGGTATCATATCAACCCACGCTTAGAGATTACTTAATTGATTTTATCACGAGTAATTCTAAAACGATAATATCTACTATTCTTAACCCGAGATATATAGTTTGTAGTTTGCGAATAAGTTGTAAATTGGTTTACTCAAACGCATCTCATAACTGGGTGTTATAAATAGTAATTCCACGCATGATTAGGTTAGTAAATTGTATGACTATATAGTCAAAGTAATTTGTTCCTTTTTCCTTAACAGGAAAAAAAATATATCGTTGGGCCCTCGATGATTTGTTGCCGATATCTAAAGTGCTTAGCCGAGCCTGGACTAAATTGATGTTTTCAGTTAGTAGTCTGAATTCAATCTTCATAAGTTAAGAAATCAAGAAACAAAATCTTGGACTATGAGATTGATTATAATCCATGTCTCACGTTCATACGATATCTTGTAGAACGAAGGAATAGATTATCACTTATATTAGGGCCAATATTTTATTTGAATCAAAGTTCGAAAGTGGCTTTGGAAAGCACATGTTGTTGTTTAGTTCAAGGTTTCTACTTGTAATTGTTCTTATACACTTATCAAAGTGGGAGACTGTTGGATTAAGGTGTCTAAGCCAATAACTAAATTGGTATATTCTTGAATTAGAAACAAGGTCCTTTTGGGCTGCGCTAAAAAACTAGTAACTAAAAGAAATGACATTTTGGAGAGAGAAAATGATTTATTATGTTATTATATAATTACTAAACTAATTGGAAATTATGAGGAAATGACTTGTTAATATATTATATGATTAATTTATATCACTAAGAAATAGACAATTGATTTATTAATTGATAAGGTTGGGAAGTTAATATGAAATCTGTTAGAATTAATTAATTATCAATCAGAATTAATCTACAATTAATTCGGGACTAATTGAATTAATTAAAGGTCCAATGGTTGAAAGGTAATTAGTCATAATTGAGTAAGGAAAGGAAAATCTATAACCTGTAGGGAGGTGAACGAGATTTGGGAGTAATCTAGGGTTTCTAGATTGTTCCTAAAGCTGATAAAGATACCATATTTGAATTAAATAAAATATGAATATTTTATTATTCAAATCAAGGGTTTTCCTTGTCTCATCCACACTATATATAGGACCCCAAGGGTTATGATTTTCGGTCATACTCTTGCTTGGAAGATACTCTGGCCAAAAATATCCCCTCTTCCCTATCCTCTTGTGTTCTTGGTGTTAAGGTTTGGGTACGAGCTATTAGAGGCGATCATACTTTTGTTGCTAAGCTTTCGAAGACCAACACTACAAGGGGATTGATGTGATTTGTTTACTACAACAAATCAAAGGTATGCAACCTTAACTTGATGAATTCGATATCACTAGGGGTTAAGTTAAATTTATTTGTTAACTGTATATTCACTACTAGACAAACAGCCTTTTACGACGCGCAATGTGTGTCGTAAAACGCTCAGAAGACGCGCAAATGCATGTCCAATATAACGCCTGGGTTTCAGGGCTAAGAATTTTTAGACAATGTAATAGTCAAGGTCAACTATTGAAAATCTTTTTAAGCTAATAAAGATGAAATATTTGAATTCTATGTGAATTATGTGTATTTGTGTGCTTAGTACTTAATTATAAATATATAATTAATAAAGGATAAAAATAAGCGTCAAAATTAAAGTATGAGATAAGCCCTATATCTTTACATAAAGTTGTAGTGGTCGAAACAAGGATTCCGGGGATATAAAGAACGTCGAAATTCGAGTTATAACGAAGAAGTTATGACCCGTCGAAGTTTCGCGACGGAACCGGCACGATACCGGGAAGCATAAATAGTGAATTTATGATAAAGTGAGTTTTAGCCTTAGCGATCTAAATGAAATTTGTAGAAAACGTTAAACCGAGAGCGTCCATAAAAAGAACGCCCAAATCTGACTTCGTATGAACAAGTTATGATTTTTCGAAGTTTCGGTTTAGCAGTGTATAGCCCGAAATTCGAATATTAGATCGAGCGGTTTTTAGCCGACACAACCTAAAAGAGAATCGAAGATCTGATTAATAGTAGCGTAACAATAAAAAGATAGACGAAAACGGTCGTCGGATGAAGAAGTTATGATTTTTTAACGGACCAATGGTGTCCTGGTCTGCGAGAAGTTGATGACATGGCCGCTTCTGAGTCGTTGCTTGCTGACCAAGGCTTCGCTTCGGATCACGCCACGTAGCCTCCCATTACGCCCCGCGTACGAGATCCGATACGCCCCGTTTACCTTCGGCCTTATCCTTCCGACGAGTGTGAGACAACTGGATTCGAGGTGGCAACCCTATCCTTACGCCCCGCGTAGCCAAGGATTACACCCAGCATAGTTCGAGGCCTCGCAGGCTATAAAAGGGGGGCGAGGGTTCCGACTTTTTCACACATCTCTCATTTCTCTCTCTAGTTTCTTTCTCTCACTAGCTCTCCTAAACCCTAGATAAAACCCCGAGCACCCAAAGGAAGCCCCGAGGCTCCCTGAGTCCCGAGAAAAAGAGACTTTCGGTTTCGAAACGTTGCTCGGAGCAAAGCCCGGTTTTATTTAAAATCCGATGTAAGTGAGCTACGCTTACGCAATTTTTAATATAACTTTCAAATAATTATAGTAATGTTATTAGGTCCTTAAAATAATTATTTAGGCTATTATTATGAGTTATATAAGTATCGTTATAGTCAGACTATTAATTTGTCGCGGTTATCGTTAGACTAAACCCAAGTGGTATTGATACTAGCTTTTATCGAAGGAAATTTGTTTTGAGAGTATCAAAGCACTGTCCGAGTGCTGAGTCACCACCTTTCAGGTGAGTGCATAGTTACTTTCAGCTTACACATAGATATGAAGTATTTATATAAATTATGTGATGTGTGTGCATATTATCTTTATACTTGCTATCTATGTTGGATGAACAATTTTATACATGTTTTAAATGATTTAAACTGTATACATATTTTTATCTACAAAATGTGTTGGGTAAAACATGGGTAGATATAATAGTTGCTGTGTGACAAAATAAAATGATGAGAGTCCTCGTTATAGATGTTATTGATGATCCAGTCATCTCGCAGAGTATAGATGACGACCACGAACTATTCTAGACAGTCCAGTGGAACAGTAGCAGGCTCGCAACCTGTAGGTATTTATTTGAACTGTGTGCTCACTAGGTGTACTCCATCCCCCACATGGTTGCCTTAAGGACATTTATTGCTGAGGAATCCCCTTAGCAGTAGTGTCCATCCCGATGAAAGTCCTTAGACTAGGTCCCTTGTTTGGTTTGATAAAGTTAATAATCTTAATTATTGTGGGTTGAAAACCCTATGTGCTCACCAGGCTCCCAAGCCTGACCCACTCAGTTTCTTGTATTACAGGTAGTGGCGCTTGAGCATAGATGTGATGTCTTGAGATGAGAGATTAAGGGACTTTAGACCTGTAAATACGGAATAATGTAGTTAGGCCTATGTTGTATTGTTTATGCTTATGATCTATATCGAACATGACATCCCGAGTCTTTTTATTGAAATACATTTCTATGGAAATGCTTTTGATAAATCTTTATCATATTTTGTTTTGGGACAAATTTCGCAACACTTTTATTTAAAATGTTACTCTGATTTTCAAACAAAGCATAAACAAAATCGATATTTTCTAGCCGTGAAAATGGGGATGTCACAGTTGGTATAAGAGCATTAGTTTAAGTGAACTAGGATTTTGTAGGATTTCTAGACTTTAACTTAGAATGCTAAGCGATGATTGTGAGATGTGAGCACTAGCTTATTTTAGGAATTATGCCTAGAATGCTTTTATGTGCTAAATGTTGTGTGCATGATATGTTGTTATTTTTTCGGATCTATGGTCTGTTGCCGACCGGATCTGGAAACTTTATGTGTTTAGGATTCTAAACGTATGACTACGATATTAGAACTAACATGTAAACGTTTCGGAGTGATAAGGACGATTTAAACGACTATCCTAAATAAAGATCTAAATTCACCTTATTCGGTGTATAGATCAAAAGGGCAAGAACCCGCAGTGGAGTCGGGAATGCAAATGGGAACGAAAACTAACCCCGGTGATTGAGCAAATACCGGTGTTTGTAGCCGCTGCTGAGCCAATAATGATGGCCAGAGTGTAAGCGATGATACAGGCAATGTTGGATTGTCAAATGGAGGAAACCAGATGTTTGCTCCAACAAAATCGAGAGGAAGCAACCATAGAGATCGAATAGCCCGAGTTGAACAAAGGGCAGACTGAGGAGGGGAACTACAGTGGAACCGTTGGTCAAGTCAACCCACTAATAGTTCGACAAAACAACCAAGCCAACGGGGTCGAGAGGAATTGATGCAAGTACAAGGATTTTCTGACTTGCAAGCCATCGACTTTCACTGGAAAGGAAGATCTGATCGGGGTCATGGATTGGATCTCGAAGATGGAGTTAGGTTTCATGACGTGCGGTTGCAGAGGAAAACTACAGACCACGTTTGCAGTGCATCAGTTCCGAGGAGGCGCTGTGCGTTAGTGGAATACCATGGGGAATACTCTGAGCCCCAATGAGCCCCTGCAACTAACATGGGCAGAATTTTTGGTGCAGTTCAAACGAAAGTACTGCTTAGCTCAAAACTTGCTTGAGCTAGAGAACCAGTTCCTGACCCTGAAGAAGGGAGGCATGTCAATCGATGAATACACGAACAACTTCACATAAAATATGGAGTTTGCCTTGCGTATTGTCCCAGATGAGCTGAAAAAGACCGACAAGTACGCTAAGGGACTCCCATGGGAGTACGTGGTGCCAGTGCGTCAGGCGCGTACTCTGGAGGCAACCATCTGGGCAGCCAAGTCTGTGGAGGATATGATTAAGGGAAGAGCTACCAGCAAGGTTGAGGTTGGCGAGAAGAGTAAATTTGAAGGGTCTGCTAAACCCAACAAAAAGAAGAGCAAGTTCGGTTCAAAGAAGCTCGGGGAGGAGGAAATGAATCGAAATGGTGCGAGAAGTGCAAGAAGAAGCACTTGGGAAAATGTAGCGAGGAAGTAACCTGCTACAAGTGTAGGAAAACGGGGCACTATGCCAATGAGTGCACCATCAACAAGAGGGTGTGCTACGAGTGTCGTGAAGAAGGGCATATTGCTAAGGATTTCCCAAAGAAGAAAGATGTGGGAAGGCCCAACGTTCCACCAAAGCCGAAGGTGAGAGCTTTCCAGATGACGCTCGAGGCTGTGAAGGAGGCAACAGACATCGCTTCAGGTACCTTTCTTGTAAATGGTTTTCCTGCCAATATACTATTTGATTCCGGAGCCAACTACTCCTTTGTGTCGTGTAAATTTGGTGGGAAACTAGCATTACTTATAGAAAAACTTGATAATGCCCTGATTGTAGAAGTTGTCGGTGGCAAGTTCGTACCTGTTAGTAATCATATTAAGAACGTAGCCAATGACGTAAATGGAAATGAATTCCACGAAGAGTTGTTGCCCATAGAGTTGAACGGTTTTTACATCGTTTTGGGGATGGATTGGCTTAGCACCAACGATGCCGAGATATTATGCCGAAAGAAGATAGTTAGGGTAAATCCCCCTAGAAAGGAGTCATTTATGGTGTACGGGGACAAACGTAGAGTGAATTCTAGAATCATCTCCCTGATGAAAGCCAGAAAATGTTTATCCAAAGGATGTGCATCATATTTGGCATTTGTGATTGATGCTAAGAAGGAAAAGAAGGAGGTGCAGAATATACCGGTCGTATGTGATTATCCGGAAGTCTTTCCCGAATATCTTCCCGGATTACCACCTGATAGGCAAGTGGAGTTTCGGATAGACTTGTTACCAGGTACAACACCGATAACAAAGGCATCATACTGATTAGCACCAACAGAGATGAAGGAGCTTATGACGCAACTTCAGGAGTTGTTGGACAACAGTTTCATTAGACCTAGTTCATCACCCTAGGGAGTTCCGATGTTATTCGTGAAAAAGAAGGACGGAAGCATGAGAATGTGTATAGACTACCGAGAGTGAACAAGGCAACGGTGAAGAACAAGTATCCATTGCCGAGGATTGACGAGCTATTCGATCAGCTGCAAGGATCGAGCTACTTCTCAAATATCGATCTTAAGTCAGGATATCATCAGCTAAAAGTGAGGGATCAGGATATTGAGAAGACTACATTCAAAACGAGATATGGACACTATGAGTTCTTGGTTATGTCATTTGGACTAACCAATGCTCCAGCAGCATTCATGGATTTGATGAATAGGGTTTGTAAACCATTCCTCGATAAATCTGTGATAGTGTTCATCGACGACATTCTGATCTACTCGAAAAGCCAAGAGGAGCATGGCAAGCATCTACGGGAAGTATTAGAAGTGCTGAAGAAGGAGAAGCTTTATGCAAAGTTCTCCAAGTGTGATTTTTGGATCCGACAAGTGCAATTCTTGGGTCATGTGGTTAACCAAGAGGGAATAATGGTTGACCCAGCAAAAATCGAAGTTGTAATGAAGTGGGAACATCCAAAGAGTCCCACAGAGATTCGAATCTCTCTAGGATTAGCCGGATATTACCGAAGATTTATCCAAGGCTTTTCTTCGATAGCTGCTCAATTGATAGCGTTGACCCACAAAGGAGCTACATATACATGGAGTGAGAAACACGATGAGGCATTCGAGAATCTAAATAAGAAGTTATGTCAAGCGCCGATACTTTCTCTACCTGATGGAGTTGAAGACTTCGCGGTCTATAGTGCGCATCTGGAGTCGGTTTGAGTTGTGTTCTGACCTAAAGAGAAAAGGTGATAGCATACGCATCTCGACAATTGAAAGAGCAAGAAAAGAACTACCCCACTCATGATCTGGATTGGCAGCAGTAGTAATTGCCTTAAAGATATGGAGGCATTACCTCTATGGCATGAAGTGCAAGCTTTTCACTGATCATAAGAATCTCCAGTGTCTCTTTAATTTGAAATAATTGAACATGAGGCAACGACACTGGCTAGAACTACTCAAGGACTATGACCGTGAGATACTTTACCACCCCGGTAAAGCAAATGTTGTTGCTGATGCTCTCAGTCGAAAAGTCAATCTTGAAAGGAAAAGGCCAAGAGCATTGAGAATTGAAGTCGTCTCGACGATTGTGGAAAGCATCAGGAAAGCTCAAGAAGAAGCATCAGAGAAGAATGACCGAAAAGAAGAACGTTTGGGAAAAACGTTAGTGTTCGTTACAAAAAAATCGAGGACTGAAGGTATTCCAAGATCAGATTTGGGTACCTAATACGGGAGGAATAAGATACCTTCTGATGGAAGAAGCATACAAGGCCATGTACTCGATTCATCCTGGCAACACTAAAATGTATAGGGACCTAAAACCATACTACTGGTGGCGGACGATGAAGCTCGATGTTGCGAAGTATGTGGTTGAGTGTGTAACATGTGCAAGAGTTAAGGCACAACATCAGAAACCATATGGGAGGTTAGAACCTTTACCTGTACCCATGGGTAAATGGGAAGACATCTGTAAGGTCGAACCTTGAAATATGATGATGTTTGAATTAAATCTCAGCATCAGCGTATATCTCAGTATCAGCATCAGCGTTTGAGCAGCTCAGCATGTTTAGTTTATTCAGTTAATTGTAACAGATTTTGTATTTATCTTGTTTCCATAGTTAGCGTAAATTAGTTAGCTGGCATATCCATGATTTGTAGGGATTGTCTAGAATAGCAGTAATAATCTTTTGTATAGGTTTGTGAATGGTTACGCCTTTCACAAACTCTAATCGCTGCTTTGTGCACACGATAATCTCTTTGTGAGATTATCTTTCTTAGTGAAAGTTTTTCTTCGTGAATTCTTCTTATTCTTATTTACTGTCATTGTTTGATAATTTGATTGATCTAAAGGCCTTTTCAATTGGTATCAGAGCGGGTTTCTCTTATCAAACAAATGGCTTCATCCTCTTCTTTGTCGAACTCATCAAATCATCCCTCCGCTAAAATTCCTCCTCTTGATGAAACAAATTTTGCCATGTGGAAAATAAAGGCTCTATATGCTTTAGAGTCAGTAGATGAAGACATGTTGGACATTGTCAAAAAGGGTCCATATGTCCCAATGTATCAGCCTCTGAAAAACAACGTTCCTGATGGTGCTATGAAGAAAACACCTAGAGAAAACTGGACGGCAGATGACAAAAGAAAAAATGGTCTAGATGTTCGTGCTCGTGCCATGTTGATGTGCTGAAAAATAGTGAGAAGATCAACACTATGGACTTACAAAGTCTGTATGGAAATCTTCGATACTATGAGGAATCCAAGCTTCAAAGAAAGGAGCTGATGAAAGATTCTCAGCGTGAATCATCTGTAGCCTTGTTCTCAAACAAAAAGCTAGTGTCAGATTCAGACACTGAAACTCATTCGGACATTGATTCCTCTAAAACTGACACTGATGATCTTGAAAAGGTTGTGGCTAGTGCAGCTTTAACTGTAAAGACCTTTGAGAAGTCAGGCCGAAACTTCTCAAAGTTTCAGAAGAAGATGGGTGGAAAGTTTTCAAAAAGATCAGAAGCTGATAAAAAGCATGGTACTGATAAGAAAGAGAAGGCTCAGTGCTTTAACTGTGGGAGCACTGATTATTTTGCAAAGGAATGTAAACAAAAAAAACAAGGCTCGGATGAATACTGGAAGCAGAAGTACAACAAGCTGATTGAGAAGCTGAAAGCAGAGAACTTGGAACATAAAGTTCTTGTTGCTGAAGAAGAAAAATGGAAGACTGATGAGGAGTCATCAGATGATGAAGTCAAGTGTCTAATGGTAAAGATAGAAGACACGGATGTTCCTGAAAAAGGCACAAGTACATTTGATGCTGATATGTCTGATGCTGTTGAAAATTCCAGGAAGCACAACACTGACTCTTCTTCAATGTATCAGGTTAAAAACTTTGTTTCCTATTCAATGAATGAAAAAATCAAAATGTTTGAGTATTTGGGTGTTATTAATTCTAAGAAGAATCAAACAATAAGAAATTTGCAAAATCAAATTGATCTTCTTGAAACTGATATATCCATGAAAAATAACATTATTGAGTCCACTCAGGAAAATCTTAGAATCACTAGTTTGTCAAACTCATTTTTGTCTACTGAAATTGACAATGTTAAAGATCTTTTGATCAAAGAACAAACTGTGCTTCATACTTGGGCAAAATCTCACAAAAATGCTAATTATATTATTTTTGCTCAAATTCCACATTCATGTGAGAAAATTCTTAGGGGTAATTTTGTAGAAGCTGAAAAAGTTTTTAAATCACAAGAAAAGGAATCTGAATTTTATTCCATGAATGAGATGAAAAACAATTTCAAAAATAAGTTTGTCAGTAACTCTTTTATTAATCAGAGTCTAATTGATGAATACTATGTTACTAACTCTAATGGTGTTACTGAGTGTAATGTTGAAATTACCGGAATTGATCCAATCTCTTACCCTGCACATCTTGTAAGACCAACTCCCCTCACTGAGAATATTATTGCCTTCCCTATCTCAAACGGAGTGTTTCATGCTGTTCATGAACAACTTAAGCATTTTCCTGATTGCAATGCATCTGTGAATAAGTCCAAATCGGACACTGATAGCTCATCATCTATCACTGATCAAATTCTTTCTGAAACTGAATTCAGTTGTGACTCAATGATAAACAAAAGGATTCAAAGCTCTCTTGGTGAATCTTACATGTCAAAATGTGTCAAGTCCAAAAATTTGCTCACCAAGAGGAACTTTGGTACTAGAGTTTGTTACAGATGTGGTGATACCTCTCACAAGATCAGTGAATGTTCATTTGATAAATAATCCTTAAGAGCTGATAATATTAAAGTTAGAAATGAAAAATGGACTCTTAAGTCAAATTCTTTAAACTGTCTTCCTAAGGAGTGTTATAATCTATTCTCAAATAACTTTGTGAATGACCCATCCTCGAGTGGTTTAGTGTGTTCTAACTAGTTTCTCAGCACTGCAGGGTCAGGAGCATCTTTGGTACTTAGATAGTGGTTGCTCAAGGCATATGATAGGATCCAAGTCTCTCCTGGAAGACTATGTCAAGAAAACTGGTCCTGCAGTAACTTATGGAGACAATGGAAAAGGGTTCACTAAAGGATATGGAAATATCAAATGCAATAATGTGGTTTTTCAAAACGTTTCATATGTAAAGGGTCTCAAACACAACCTTATCTCCATCAGCCAATTGTGTGATGCTGACTATGAAGTTCACTTTACAAAGAAGGAAGGTAGATTTGTCAACACTGACAAGAACATCGTACTTTCAGCAAGTAGAAAGGATGATATATATGTTCTTGATATGTTCTCATGTGACAAGGCGCTGATGCAATGCTTCTTTACAAAGTCTCAGACCAATCTCAGCTGGATTTGGCACAAAAGGTTCTCTCATCTGAACTTCAAGAACCTATCCAAATTATCCAATAAAGATCTAGTTAGAGGGCTCCCAAAATTCAGCGTTGTTAAATACAAGATGTGCTCAGCTTGTGAACAAGGAAAACAAACTAAGTCATCTTTCAAACCAAAGTCATGCTCCAGTATATCTGTCCCTCTACATTTGCTCCACATGGACTTGTTTGGACCTATTCCTGTCCGCTCTCTAGGTGGAAATAAGTATACTCTAGTGATTGTGGATGAGTTCACTCGATTTACATGGGTGGTTTTCCTAAAGAAGAAAAGTCATGCTGCACAGGAAATTATCTCACTGATTCGTAAGAATGAGACACTGACAGGTCTCAAGGTTAAACAACTAAGAAGTGATCATGGTACTGAGTTTGAGAATTCAACTCTTGAAGAATTTTGTGATCATAAAGGCATTGGGCAAAACTTCTCAGCTTCTCGTACTCCTCAACAAAATGGAGTTGTTGAACGAAGAAATAGAACACTGATTGAGGCAGGAAGGACCCTGATGATTCATGCTGGTCTTCCCATGTCGTTTTGGGCTGAAGCTGTCAATACAGCATGTTTTACTCAGAATCGATCTCTAATTCACAGGATTCACAAGAAGACACCATATGAAATGCTGAAAAATCGAAAGCCAGACGTATCCTTCTTTCACGTGTTCGGATGTATTTGTTATATTCTAAATCAGCGTGACCCAAGATCTAAATTTGAACCTAAGGCTGACAAAGGTATTTTTGTTGGGTACTCATCTATTTCAAAGGCTTTTCGTGTTTTTCATGTGAACAGGCAATGCATTGACGAATCCATTCATGTGAAGTTTGATGAGGAATCATACACTGATGAAAAAGTCACTCATTCCTCTTCTATTTTTCAAGAGCTTCTCTCTTGTCCATTTGACGAAGTTTCTCCTGCTGGAGATGAAGCTGATACTTCTGATTCTATCGTTCCAGTTCCATGTTCCTTGAATCAAGATACTGCAGCCAGATCATTAAATAATTCATCAGGTGCTGATGAAATCCTTGAAGCTGAAGACTCTCCTACAACTGATATCTTGTCAGTGTCAAACTCTCCGATATCAGCATCAGTTTCTGAACATCGATATCATCCTGTTGATCAAATTATTGGGAATATTCATGATGGTGTCCGAACCAGATCTCGTGTATCTAGTAACTTTTGCATGTATGTTAATTTTGTTTCAATGATCTTACCTGACAAGATACACACAGCTCTTCAAGATGCTGACTGGATTAAAGCCATGCAAGAAGAACTGAATGAGTTTGAAAGGCACAAAGTTTGGACTCTTGTCCCAAGACCATCAGGAAAGACTATCACCGGAACTCGCTGGGTCTATCGTAACAAGGTTGATAAAGATGGAATCATTACTCGCAACAAGGAAAGGCTTGTCGCTCAAGGGTTTACTCAAATTGAATCCATCGACTACGGGGAAACCTTTGCTCCAGTTGCTCGCATTGAAGCAATCAGACTGTTTCTCGCATACACATCCTACATGAATTTCATTGTCTATCAGATGGATGTGAAAACAACATTTCTTCATGGTGTGTTAGAAGAAGAAGTATTCCTCAATCAGCCCCCAGGCTTTGTTGACAAAGATCACCCTGATTATGTGTACCGATTAGACAAAGCTGTTTATGGACTGAAGCAAGCACCCAGGGCTTGGTATGAAACGCTGACATCGTATCTTCTTGAAAATGGATACAGACGAGGAGCAATCGACAATACTCTCTTCATCAAAAACAAAGGCTCAGACATGGTTCTTGTTCAAATCTATGTCGATGACATCATTTTTGGCTCTCCAAACGAGAAACTGAGCAAGGAATTTGCAGAGATCATGTCTCAAAGGTTCGAAATGAGCATGATGGGGAAGATGACCTTTTTCTTAGGTCTTGAAGTTCAGCAACAAAAATCATGTATTTCTATTTGCCAAAGTAAATATATTTCTGACTTGCTTGTTAAGTATTCTCTCAGTGACTGCAAACCAGCCTCTACTCCAGTGTCCAAGACTGATAAGATGCACACTGATCCAACTGGAACTGATGTCAATCACTCTTTGTATCGAGGAATGATTGGATCTCTTTTATATCTCACGGCAAGTCGTCCTGATATCATGTTTGGAACAATTCTCTGTGCTCGATTCCAAGCTAATCCCAAGGAATCCCATCTCATGGCCGTCAAACGTATCTTTCGATACTTGAAAAGGATGCAAAACTTAGCACTGTGATATCCTTGCGACTCAGCATTTGAAATTTTTGGATACACTGATTCAGACTATGCAGGATGCAACTTAGACAAAACGAGTACGTCTGGTGGATGTCATTTCCTTGGAAATCGTCTCATCAGCTGGTCTAGCAAGAAGCAAACATCAGTAGCCATCTCGACTGCAGAAGCTGAGTATGTTGCAGCTGGGAGATGTTGTGCTCAGCTCTTATGGATTCAAAATCAGCTTCTAGATTATGGGATTAAGTTCTCAAAGACTCCCATATATTGTGATAACACCAGTGCCATTCAAATCACACAAAACCCTGTTCAGCACTCAAAGACGAAGCATATCGAAATCAGACATCATTTCATCAGAGATAATGTTGAGAAGGGAAAAGTTGTTCTCGAACATGTCAAGACTTCAGAGCAACTTGCTGACATCTTCACCAAGGCACTGGATTCTCAAACAATTGCTTACATTATTGGAGAGCTTGGAATGATTACTTTGTAATTAATTTTGCTGATTAATTTTGCTAATGTTTGGTATTGTCTTATAAGCTGATGTACATTGTGCTGATGATGACATGCTGGTGATATTTGCATACTGAGTACTTGGTTTGATCTCCTATCTTTCTTTCTTCTTCAAGTCTTCTAAACTAAAGTTGAATGATTCACTGTACTAAAAACCATACACTGATAACAACTTGAAACTCTTTGCCGATGGTTAGATCAAAACACCAAGATCTATCACACGCAACTATCTCTTCTTACCAATCCTACACTGATTCCGTGATTCAGTGTGACAAAACACACGCTGATGAGAATCTAAAATCTTTGCCAATGGTTAGACCAAAACACAAAGGTTTATCACACGCAACAATCCTTTCTTTACCTTCTTCTCATTCAGTTTCTAATGATTCAGTAAGATAAACCATTCACTGATAAAGTCACAACACTCTGTGCCGATGGTTAGATAATGCAACTAGTATCTATCACACACACCAATCTCCTTGCTAGCCCCAATTGAGCATGTTGTACCTTGAATTAACGGAGAAATATTTTCAGCATGTAACTTTTGTGACACTGATCTCAGCGCTTCCGCAAACACTGATTGACGCTTCATCTTCAGTCAACGGCTCTTTTACCCAATGGCTATTTTTTATCTGACAGGTTGTTATGATACGCCGTTATTTTTTGAGAAGATAATCATTACCTTTTTTTTAAAAAAAAAAAGGCCCGTTTAATTCCATATTTAAACCTCTTCTCACCCTTATTTCAAACTTTCCTTCCACAATCTAAACTTCTTTCACTTATACTCAAAACCCTAGAACCCTAAAAACTATCTAATGGCTGCTTCTTTGTTCACCTTCTCTTTTACTTCACGAAGGGTAATCCCTGCCCCAAACTCTCCTCCTCTACCAATATACATCAAAGCCACCAACGTTGTATTTAACCCTGATATTCCAGATGTTCATAGAGGTCTTGGACTCGATGATTTTGTTAACTTCTTAGCCTCCTGCCGTCTTCGTTACGCCATCAGTGACATTCCATCAGAGTTCTTCCCTGAACAAGTCTGTGAGTTCTACTACACAGCAACAGTCAATGATGAAAACAATGTCATCACCGGGACCATTGGTCGTGGAAGACATTCTGTCTTTATTACCACAGAACTCCTCAGTGCTGCACTCAGGTTACCTATCTTTGAACCTTTCTTTGAACTTCCTTCTATTGAACGGTGTAGACGTTTATTCGATCAACTGGGATATGATCACTCAAAGGCTGGTGCTCGATCGACTCTTATTCTGCACCAATGTATGACCCCAGGATGGAAATTCTTCACCGGTGCTTTGTGCAAGTGTGTGGGTCACAAGTCTCGAAGTGGTGATCAACTGAGTAATTATGAGCAACAAGTCGTCTGCTCACTTCTTCTCAACAAAAGACTTGATTATGGAGCCCTATTCTTTGATCAACTTGTTCAGCTTCTTCGTGCAAATGTACGCGCTGATCACGTTCCCTTTCCACGCTGGATTGCTCTTGTGCTCGATAAATTTTTCGCTGCAGACTACTTCTCACACCCTGGAAATCCCATCCAATGCCCTCGCATGTCTATTCGAATGTATCAAGATGATCCCCTGGATACTGACATCGGAATCTCTGATAGGATGAGAGAATGGATTGCAAATCCATACACTGTTCCTTCTCTCACCGCTGATACTGATGAAGGAGGTGCTAATGGTAACCATGAAGATCATGCCGGTCAAGAGGATGAATCACATGATGGTGGTCATTTCTCTCCTCAAATTTCTCATCATATTGTCTCTATTATTGAGAAAGTTCCCTCAGCTCAAAAGGATTCACTGAGTCAAGGGAGCAACAATTTCAGGGGGAGCATCCATCTCAGGGGGAGCATCCCTCACAGGGGGAGAATCCACCCCAGGGGGACCAATATTCTCCGGGGATGCCACCTAGCTCACCAGCAGCTCCAGCCACTTCATTTATTCAAATTCCGGCCTCAGCATTTACTGAACTTCTAACACTGACTCGGGACATGAGTCAGCGTCTTCTACGCATTGAGGCTGATGTTAATCAGCTAAAGGAAGTTCTTCTGCATACTCCTCCCTCTAGTCCCCAATCTGATGATGCTCAAAAAGGGGGAGATACTAATGATGATGCTGATGCTGATGATAATGCTGATGATGAACCGAATGAGAGAGACACCGAACCTGTTGACAACACCATTGTTCAGCCTGAATCACCAAAGCCGATGCATGAGTCTGACTCTGCGGGGCCTAATAGTCCAACAGCTACTGAAAATCTGGTTGAAGATAGTGAGCATGATGATGAACCAGATGATGAATGTCAAATACTGGATATGAACTTCATTAATCCCCTTATTCCAGTTCAAGAAGAAGATTCAGATGATCTCGATAATGAATCTCAAAGGCCAGACATGAAATTAGTCGATCTTGTTGTTGATCCCATTATTCCGGTCCAAGGAGAAGATTCAGACGTTGCCAGTGAAGATTCTCATCCGCTATCTCGAAAGCGTAAGGTAGCAGATACTGACTTGGCTCATTTTCAAACTGATACTTCTCTGCCTGGCAAAAAGCCTAAGTCCATAGTCAGTATATCAAATTTGGCGGCTGAATGGAATATGTCTCCTGATCAAGTTAAACAAATTCTTGATGAAGCTAATCAAGCTCAGCTTCTAAAGAATATTGCTCAAGCTGATGAATATCTGATTCAGCATAAACTTCAGGCCAAAGGATGTTTTGAAGCTCAGATGCATAAATTCTTGGAATTTCAGTCCAAATCTCAATCTTCTCAGCCTCCCTCTAGCAGCAGTAAGTCTAAGACTGACAGTGTTCTTGACAGGATTGATCGAAAGAGGTTTGAAGACGTTTTTAATCAACGAGTGTGTGGTGATAAGATCATCAAAGTTAAAGCTTCCAAACCACGCAATGAGAAAATTCTTACGTTGATGATCACTCGTCAAGGTCCTCAGCATTCATACACTGAAGTTGTCAAGAGGGATGAGCTGATCAAATATGGATATTCTGAATGGATGGAATTACTCGAATTAGCATCCAAGCAAACCTCAGCTCACTCCTCTGAACTGATATGTGCTCTTCATCTGTTGATCAAGAAAGTTCAGTGTTTGGATCTTGTTCCTAAAGAACGACCTCAGTATCAAGGCCCAAGGTCATCTGTTCCGAGAACTCGAAGAACCAAATTTCAAGTTGATAGTGAAGATGTGTTGGTTCTGGACTTTGGTGCTGGTGGAATAAACAATTCTCTTCCTATCAGTGTTGACCCGGTTTAGCATAAATTTATCTCAGTTCCTGAACACGGGATGTTCTATCTCGATAAAAACAGAAAGATGTGTTTTCAGCGAACTGCTGAGATCCCAAAGGCTCCAACCACTCATCTCGTTGGCTTAAGGCAAATGTGCATGAGTCATCAAAATCTCTCAGGAGAGTTTCACATTCTTATTGCTATGGAGCTGCTGAATAGAAGACAGGAGTTGTTGGATAGTCCTTACTGGCCAGTAAAAATAAAGGATGAAGCTGAGTATGAAGAGTTCTTGTCCAGAGGTGTTTTAACTTAGTTAGTTTTGAACATCATCATATTGGGGGAGATTGTAAGGTCGAACCTTGAAATATGATGATGTTTGATTTGAACATCATCATATTGAGGGAGATTGTAAGGTCGAACCTTGAAATATGATGATGTTTGAATTAAATCTCAGCATCAGCGTATATCTCAGTATCAGCATCAGCGTTTGAGCAGCTCAGCGTGTTTAGTTTATTCAGTGAATTGTAACAGATTTTGTACTTATCTTGTTTCCATAGTTAGCGTAAATTAGTTAGCTGGCATATCCCTGATTTGTAGGGATTGTCTAGAATAGCAGTATATAATCTTTTGTATAGGTTTGTGAATGGTTACGCCTTTCACAAACTCTAATCGCTGCTTTGTGCACACGATAATCTCTTTGTGAGATTATCTTTCTTAGTGAAAGTTTTTCTTCGTGAATTCTTCTTATTCTTATTTACTGTCATTGTTTGATAAATTGATTGATCTAAAGGCCTTTTCAACATCACCATGGATTTTGTGACTAAACTGCCCAGGACGAAGAACGGTCACGACATGATTTGGGTAGTCATGGATCGTTTCACTTAGAGTGCACACTTCATAGCAGCCAACGAGAAGTGGTCTATGGATAAGTTCGCAAAGGCTTACGTGAAAGAGATAGTAAGACTTCACGGTGTTCCTCTTACGATTGTATCAGATCGTGATAGCCGTTTCACGTCGAGATTTTGGAGGAGTCTACAAGAGGAATTGGGTACGAAATTATGTTTAAGTACGGCTTACCATCCACAGACTGATGGTCAGAGCGAAAGAACGATTCAAACACTGGAAAATATGCTGAGAGATGTACCCTTAAGTTCCAAGGTAGCTGGGATGAGCACTTACCTCTGGTAGACTTTTCCACCAACAATAGTTTTCACTTGAGCATCAAGATTGCGCCGTACCAAGCTTTGTACGGACAGAAGTGCCGTACGCCGTCTTGTTGGCTTGAAGCCGGAGAGAAGCAGTTTATGGGCCCCGAGATAGTCCATGAGACTGCTGAGAAACTGAAGGTGATTAGGGAAAGGATGTTAGCAGCTCAAGATCGTCAGAAAAGCTATGCTGACAAGAAAAGACGACCAATGACCTTCGAAGTTGGGGATTCAGTTTTGCTTAAAGTCTCACCGTGGAAGGGACTTATAAGATTCGGGAAACAAGGAAAGTTGAGTCCAAGGTTTATTGGACCATTCAAAGTTCTTCAGAAGATTGGGAACCAAGCTTACAAGCTCAAATTACCCGAAGAACTAGATGGTATTCATAACACCTTCCATGTGTGTTATCTGAGGAAATTCACGGGAGAAGTTCCTGACATAATCCCAATCTCAGAGTTATGGATGGATGAGAATATGAGGCTGATCGAAGAGCCTGAGGCAATTGTTGACCGTCAGACTAAGAAGTTATGACGCAAGATGGTCGACTTAGTGCTAGTCCGATGGAAACATTCGAATGGGCCGAATCTCACTTGGGAAACAGAAAATGACATGATGAGTCTCTAACCAAATTTGTTTACTAATGCATGATTCTGGGACAGAATCATCCTAAGGGGGAGAGAATTGTAACGCCTGGGTTTCAGAGCTAAGCATTTTTAGACAATGTAATAGTCTAGGTCAATTATTGAAAATCTTTTTGAACTAATAAAGATTAAATATTTGAATTCTACGTGAATTATGTGTATTTGTGTGCTTATTACTTAATTATAAAGATATAATTAATAAAGGATAAAAATAAGCATCAAAATTAAAGTGTGAGACAAGCCCGATATCTTTACATAAAGTTGTAGTGATCAAAACAAGGATTCCGGGGATATAAAGAACGCCGAAATCCGAGTTATAACGAAGAAGTTATGACACGTCGAAGTTTCACGACGGAACCGGCATGATACCGGGAAACGTAAATAGTGAATTTATGATAAAGCAAGTTTTAGCCTTAGCGATCTAAACGAAAGTCGTAGAAAACGTTAAACCGAGAGCGTCCATAAAAAGAACGCCCAAATTTGACTTCGTATGAACAAGTTATGATTTTTCGAAGTTTCGGCTTAGCAGTGTACAACCCGAAATTCGAATATTAGATCGAGCGGTTTTTAGTCGACACATCCTAAACGAGAATTGAAGATCTCATTAATAGTTGCGTAACGATAAAAGATAGACGAAAACGGACGTCGGATGAAGAAATTATGAATTTTTAACGGACCAATGGTGTCTCGGTCTATTAACAATAAAACTTTTAAAATAAATTCAAAATTAGCCGACGGAGTCTAAACGAAAGTTGTAGAGTACGTTCCTACCTTCACGTGGATATAAAGAACGTTGAAAAGGGAGCTCGTATGCGAAAGATATGATTTTTCGAAGTCGGAGTGTAAAATTACGAAATCTGCGAGAAGTTGATGGCGTGGCCGCTTCTGAGCCGTTGCTTGCTGACCAAGGCTTCGCTTCCGATCACGCCACATAGCCTCGCATTACACCCCGCGTACGAGATCCGGTACACCCCGCGTACCTTCGGCCTTATCCTTCCGATGAGTGTGAGACAGCTGGATCCGAGGTGGCATCCCTATCCGAAGTTACGCCCCACGTAGCCAAGGATTACGCCCAGCATAGTCCGAGGCCTTGCAGGCTATAAAAGGGGGGCGAGGGTTCCAACTTTTTCACACATTTCTCACTTCTCTCTCTAGTTTCTTTCTCTCTCTAGCTCTCCTAACCCCTCCTAAACCATAGATAAAACTCCTAGCACCCAAAGGAAGCCCCGAGGCTCCCGGAGTCCCGAGAAAAAGGGACTTTCGGTTTCGAAACGTTGCTCCGAGTAAAGCCCGATTTTCTTTAAAATCCATTGTAAGTGAGTTACGCTTACGCAATATTTAATATAGCTTTCAAATAATTATAGTAATGTTATTAGGTCCTTAAAATAATTATTTGGGCTATTATTATGAGTTATATAAGTATCCTTTAACGCTTATATAACAGTAATAATAGTCAGACTATTAATTTGTCGCGGTTATCGTTAAACTAAACCCAAGTGGTATTGATACTAGGTTTTATCGAAGGAAATTTGTTTTGAGAGTATCGAAGCATTGTCCGAGTGCTGAGTCACCACCTTTCAGGTGAGTGCATAGTTACTTTCAGCTTACACATAGATATGAAGTATTTATATAAATTATGTGATGTGTGTGCATATTATCTGTATACTTGCTATCTATGTTGGATGAACAATTTTATACATGTTTTAAATGATTTAAATTGTATACATATTTTTATCTACAAAATGTGTTGGGTAAAACATGGGTAGATATAATAGTTGATGTGTGACAAAATAAAATGATGAGAGGCCTCGTTATAGATGTTATTGATGATCCAGTCATCTCGCAGAGTATAGATGACGACCACGAACTATTCTATAGATGTTATTGATGATCCAGTCATCTCGCAGAGTATAGATGACGACCACGAACTATTCTAGACAGTCCAGTGGAACACTAGCAGTCATCTAGCGGAGTATAGATGACGACCACAGACTATTCTAGATAGTCCAGTGGGACACTAGCAGGCTCGCAACCTGTAGGTGTTTATTTGAACTGTGTGCTCACCAGGTGTACTCCATCCCCCGCATGGTTTCCGGAAGGACATTTTTTGTTGAGGAATCCCCTTAGCAGTAGTGTCCATCTCGATGAAAGTCCTTAGACTAGGTCCCTTGTGTTAGATGTTTTAGGGACGTAAAGTGAAGATAACGGGAACGCGTAATCGGGTTTGTTTTGTATGATAAAGTTAATAAACTTAATTATTGTGGGTTGAAAACCATATGTGCTCACCAGGCTCCCAAGCCTGATCCACTCAGTTTCTTGTATTACAGGTAGTGGCGCATGAGCATAGATGTGATGTCTTGCGATGAGAGATTAAGGGATTTCAGGCCTATAAATACAGAATAATGTAGTAAGGCCTATGCTGTATTGTTTATGTTTATGATCTATATCGAACATGACATCCCGAGTCTTTTTAATGAAATACATTTCTATGGAAATGTTTTTGATAAATCTTTATCACATTTTGTTTTGGGACAAATTCCGCAACACTTTTATTTAAAATGTTACTCTGATTTTCAAACAAAGCATTAATAGAATTGGTATTTTCTGGCTGTGAAAATGGGGATGTCACATCCAGGAAGGCCCTGTCATAACGAGAGACGACACGCTTTTGCGCGTCGTCTATTTACGACGTACATTTATGACACGCATTTACGAAGCGCAGTTTTGACACGCAATGCATATCAAGGAAGGCCTTGTCATAAAGGTAGACGACACGCATTTGCGTGTCATAACCTTATGACGCGCGTGTTTATGACACGCAATGCGTATCAAGGAAGCCCCTGTCATAAAGGAAGACGACACGCATTTTTGCGTGTCATAATTTTAAATGTTTTTAAAATTATATATTTTTGATAGATTTTCTAATTTTCATATTAAATTACACATTAAAAGTCTCATAATACAAAATAAAATACCATAAACAATAAAGATAATTCATTGCACTAATATGTCAAATACAAATAATCATTCGAATAGTCAGTAAATGTAACACATTGCTAATATTGGATAATATTTATTATAGAAAACAGAACATGTACAACATTAAAAGAAACCTATGACTAAATTCTCCTTTGACAATTTCCTATCTAAGAGAATAACCTAAATGCAGGAACTTTGAGAGGCTGCAGGGCATGGAAGGAGGTTGCTGGAGTTGTCAGAACCTACACAGGGCAAGTCGGTAACTTAACATGCAATACAATACAAGATGATATGATAGAAAAAAGAGAAAAGTGAATACCCACCTCAAAGTTTGCACCTTCAAAAACCGAATCAAGGGTACTAAGGTCAAGCAGCCAATCAATGAATAACTTGAAATACAGTCTGGGGTCGAATGATGTTTTCTTCTCCTCAACATCCTTTTGAATGAATCTCACAGTCACTGCTAACACCCGTTGCAAAAAATGTCAAATAATCTACTATCCAACATATACAACTAATCATAAGTCTTGATTGTAATTTGCGAGTCTAACCTTTGACAGAAGAGACAGCTTGCTTACTCCATGGAAAAGCATACTTGTCTTGAATGTCTACGTATGGCATAAGGACAATGCTAAAAAAAGAAGATAACATTATATACCATAAGTACCCTCAAGTAATCAATCTCTTACAATGTTACTAAAATACCCTCAATTACTCAATCTCTTACAAAGTTACTAAGAGACTTAGATACTTAGTTGGTATCTAATATGGCATTAAGAAGCCTAAGAATTGTTTATGTATTTCCTGTTCCTGGTGGGTCATACACGGACTGATGGGATTAAAACAACTTTTAATCTAAGAAGATCGATTAGATCTTGAACAAGTATATGAATATAAAACAGTTAACAACGCAATAATAAGAACAAACAGCTTGAATCAAACGTGTCGAATGATTAAATAAAATCCTTAGAAGAGCTCGATTAAGAAAATCAACTGTAAAGGATTAGAAGATTACAAGAACGATTACAGAAAAATATATTACTCTTGATCAATCGTTGTATCGATAATCTCTAGAATCTTAACCTAATATGCATGCAAGCATTTAACTTATATACAATACATAAAAGGCTCTCGGTTGGACAGGCCCAAACCGGAGAATAAAAGGCTAATCTAACGAGCCCAAAAGACGCAACATCAAAACTCTTTTCAGCCCAACAATCTCCCCCTTTGCGTCAATTTGGAGCGAGACTTTCACTTCCTACTTGGGCCGGCGGCTGAAGCTGGTACCTTCTTCTTCACGGTACTAAACAGACACTTGGTTATGGAAAGGATGGTCTGTCTTAACCGGATGTACCAATTGATCATATCATTGAAGTATTTGATATCATCAGCCGAATTGTCTTTACACTGCTTGATGATGAATAAGATGTGCTCCAAGCAAGTTGTAGTGTAAAGATGTTTGTCAGCTAAAGCGAAGAGACATTTCTGTCCTTCGGCTCTAGTGAACATCACAGAGTTTCGCCTCGAATCTATCTTGCCCATTAGCATTTGATTCAGATCACTGGCCGATCCCACAGGCTTGACTTTCGGTTTCTTCTTAAAAACTGTGGCAACCTCCTGATCCATTAGGGCCACCTCCATGATGTAGCATGCCAGCATCCTTTTGACATGGTCTAAGATGGGACCATATTCGGCTTCGTTTGTCAGCAGGATGTTGTACAAGACTATCCAATCATGAGGGTTCAGATTGGGCAGATCCGCCAGAGAGATCATGTGAGCAGTTCTTGCAGATCCTCGGATAAGCTTGAACTTGACGTTTGTGAATCTCCCCACGGCAAAAGGCTTCATCACCCGAACATTGACAATCTTCTGGGCGCTCCATGTAAGGAATTGAGGGCGAGCGGCCTCCAGGTAGAAGTCAATGAGCTCCCTGTCAAGCTCATCGTTCGGATGCGGGACTTCAGAAATGTTAGAGAAGGCGTGGAAGATGAACGCCTTTCGAGTCAGTGGCATATCGAACTGCGAATCAATGGTGTTGTTGCAGTCGAACGATATCACCGGCTCGAGCCATAGTATGCTTGGAGTCTCTATGGCCTCTTTTATCAACCGATCCCTGGTCCAGGAAGGGAAGAGCAACTTTCGGCTCTCAAGGAGATCGTTGGCTTCTTTTTGTTTACGTTCGGCTTCTTCAGCTTCACGTGCCACACGACTGACATCGTCATCAGTATTGCGACTGTTCTTTCTCTTTAACATGTCCGCAATAGTCTCCTTGTCTTCATCTTCATCTTCATCTTCATCCTCTGCTATGTGTTTGCCCTTGTTCTTCACACCCGAACCCGAGGCATGACCAGTTTGGGGTGGTTCGGTTGTGTGAGTAGCGTTGGAGGACGGAGGTGGTTTCGATCCTTTCTTCTCTTCTCCCCCTTGTTTCGGAATGGACACGAAACTCGGAAGGCCTTCAATTTTGCTTAAGAGGGCCATGGCCGGGGAGAGCTTTTCAGCGAGGGTGCGCCTCACCGAATGATTAAGGATTGGGTCGTGTGCTTCCAGGATGTTGGATAGAGCCGCGTGGACATCCGAAACACACGTCTTGATGACTTCCCTCTCGGATCGAAGAGCTTCCAATTGTTGTTCAGAGTTGGAAAGCTGCGTGCTCTTGACCTTTAGGGCAGTTGTTTTACTTGCCAGAACGTCCATCAGAGAGTTCTCTGCCGCAAGATCCTCTTGTAGTTTTGCCAGACGGGCATCGATGGAGGCACGGAGTGCCGAGTTGTCGTCGCTGAGATTTTGGCGGAGGGTAGCGAACGAAGTCAACTCCGTCGAGACGAACTTGGCCAATTGTTGAACAATCGGTTCAAGAGTCGTCTTTGTGGCATTGGCGCTTTCCTGCAGAGACTTTAGCAGGTCCGAAGCGTCGGAGAATAGTTTATCGGCTTTTTCGATCGCTGCCTCACAGGCTCGGGTGGAGGCGTCTATTGCAGCAGTTGCTGAGGCTACTGAGTCATGTTGAGCCCGGGAGAAGGCATCAACGATCCTCTGAAGGGCAGCTTCAGATAAGGTGGACTGCTGGTTTGAAGAGGAGGCGAGAAGTTGATCAACCTTCTCGTTAAGATCGCGGAGATGCTTCTTTGTCACTGGAGCATCATCCTCCTCATCACTCTGAACTTGAAACGGACTATAGTAGACCGAATCAAAGTTCATGTGATCACCACCAAGGAATTGATCATCGCCATCGGAGGCGTCTTCTGGAGATTGAGGTGGTGGTGAAGCTGGGGGTGTTATGGGTTTAGTTGGTTTAGGTTGAGTAGGTGGGAGGTTAGTTTCGGGTGGTGGTTGTGTATGGGTTTCGGTTTGTGGAGGTTCGATTACGGGAGGGGTTTCGGTTACAGGTGGTGTTTCGGTTGAGGTGGTGAATATGGGTGGAGGTATAGGGAATGAGGTTGGTGGTATAGTAGGGGTTATGGTGGGAATGGAAATAGGTATTGTGGGTGGAGGGGAAGGAACTGGGGATTGGTGAAGTTCCATCTCCGGGGTTGGGGACCGAGGGGGTGTGTTGCCTCGTAGAGGAGAGACATCTCCTTGTGATCCCTCAGCGTCCGAACTCTCAACTTCGGATTCACTTGATGAGGAGGAAAGGATTAGCTTTCGCTTTTGTTGGGTCTTCCTCCTTTTCGGTTGTGGGGAAGAGGCAGTCTTCGGTTGTTTGCGTTTCTTGGGAGTAGGTTTTGGGGCTTTGGATGGTTTCTTCCCCTTGTCTGCCTTTTTACCCCTGGCCACCGGTTTGTCGGCATCATGAATCGATCTTAACATGTCCGGTGTCAGTTCCCTCGGACCAGATGGCCCTAACTC
The DNA here is from genome assembly GCF_051521515.1 of Lactuca serriola. Taxonomy (NCBI): domain Eukaryota; kingdom Viridiplantae; phylum Streptophyta; class Magnoliopsida; order Asterales; family Asteraceae; genus Lactuca; species Lactuca serriola. The sequence goes on along the minus strand of NC_136411.1, from coordinate 34,557,711 downwards.
CTTGATCGCCTTGATCATACTGCTGTCTGATGGCACACTACCATACATCGACTCCGGGATAGAGCCAATGAAGGAGAATTTCGATGCAGCGGATACGATGATCTTCGTGGTGTGGAACGTACCAATCGAAGACATCGGTGCACCGTCAGCAGTTTGGACATCGAACCTGTCCATAGCCCATCTTGTGATCAAGATCCAGAACCGGGCTAGTGACACCTCGGAGTGTCGGGAAGCGGAAGAGAGGCTCTGAATCAGTTGTTGCCAAAGGACAAACCCATAATCGAGGTTGATCCCGTTGTACACCCCGTACATGATTGACAGGAAAAGACGACTGGCTCCGTCCGATCCTGAGCTCCTCTCAGACAGTCCCTTGAAGAGAACTGTAAATAACCCATTCCATTGGGGCGGTAGGCATGACTTCTTGAATCTGGCAACGGAGGTGAGAACTTCCGTGTAGCCCATGTTGTAGAGCATACCAACCGGAATTGTCTCCGGGTGAACACGCGATGGGTCAGCAGCAAACCCAAGCATAGAGCAGAAGCGGGAACGAGAAATCGACGTCTTGTGTTCCGCCACTTCGAAAAAGACTCTGTCAACGGCCTTGTCGTAATAAGCCGTTGCGTAGACCTGAGATAGGGCCACCATTGGCACCGTTTCAATCCGTGACAGTGCCGGAGCAAGCTGGGAGTATTTGAGACACTCGATGACCGGCGACATGTAGGGATCATAGGCCAGTGGGTTCAGATCAATCACGAGGCATTGCTGAGGACGGATTGGAAGAATTTGAGAAGTAGCATGGACGGAAGAGGATTCAGCCATTGTTGCAGGTTGGAGAAGATGATAACCGGGAGAGAGTTTGGAAGTATTTTTGCTCTGGAAATTATGGGGCAGTAAAGAGGTAAAAGGTGGTCTGGATGGGTTTTTATAGTAGGTGATAGGAGAGAGAAAGATCGATTCAAATCTCTTATGGAAATATGGAAGGGTTTTTGAGTGACTGATTGGTGACAGTTGGGACGTGCGATGATCACGTAGGAGAGAGAGTGTCAGATTCCTAGGATCACGCCGCCCAATAAGCGTCGGTTCAGAGAGAGGAACCGTTTCCATTTCCACACGCGCCATTAATGCCAGATGGATGACGCTTCAATACTGCACACGCGTCCAAATGTGTCAGAAAAAGCGCGGCTGCTTCAAATTCACGCGCCCTCCTTTTTACCGTCGTTTGAATATCTATCCTTTGAACTTCCGCCGCGTCAGCAACTTTTTGTCTTTTTCCCCTTTTTTTTTTAATTAGCTGTATTCAATTGAGGACCCACGTGGCTAATTTTTGGCCACAACTGCATTAGTAATCCCTCAGTAATAAACCAGCCTGTAAAATAATTAGTAACGGAATTTTGAAAATCTAGGATTTTCGTGCAAAGAGTGTAAAAGATAAGGAAATAAAGCAACTCTTTTTGGAATAATCTGTGATGTCAATTATGACACGAAACTGATGATCCCGGGCACGAATCTCTTCCTTCAAGATCAAGAAAGACCTCAAAGTGTTAGTGTGGAATCCCGTTGAATTACGATCAAACATTTATTAATAAATGTTGAAAGGCTTCTTTTAATAAGGCTAATTAAGGGTGGTTTCGCTTTGATTCAACAATACAATTCTTGATATAAGAACGAAAGTGAACAAAGTACTTGTGAGACCGGTGTAGTCTGTTGAACAAGTAGGGTAGAGTTGATTTTTAAGCGACTTGGTTAAGTATAAAATCTCAGAAAAAAATTATAACAGGATACCATGGGAAGAAACGTTATGGTGTGTAACAATTTCATTGGAATCAGGAAAAAAATTGAGATTTCATGAAGGTACGTTCGTCAATTCATTGGTGTTGAATTTTGGGTTTCACTCAGCTCGTAGTGGCACGAAGCTAAGATCATAAACACAGATGTTGTGTAACCGTAAACCTCAGCGGTAGTTTCTGAGAGTCTCAGGGGTTACAGTGATGAAGCGAATGTTATGGAGAAGTGGAATGGGGATGGTGAAAGAAGACATAGTACCTCTGCTGCGAACAAAAGGACCAAGCAGGAGACTCTGAACTCATGTGAGAAAAGAGTGAGGTAGCTCACGATTAGAATAAATGAGTTAGCCTTATTGGGAAGACAAGGTTTGTGTATACCAGGTCATGAAGGCCATTATTCAAAATCTTATGAGGCTTGGGACACATACAGCAGCATGCTTCTAGGGACACTTAAGTAAGTCATGAAATATATCCCCATAAACGAATGAGCACACAAATAAATAAAATATTGTTGCAGTTTTTGAAATTAATAAAAAAAATTAAAAGTAGTAAAAAAAATAAAAAAAAAATAAAAAGAAAGAGTTAAAATAAAAATAAGACTAAAAAGAATCTGGAAAGAAAAAAAATTGTAAAACCGAAACCGAACGTTCGGTTGATTTCGGTTGGAAAAAGTTGAAGAACCGAACCCGAACCTTCGGTTGGTTTCGGTTCTTGAAAATTTTGAAAAACCGAACCCGAACCTTCTTGAAGTTCCGGTCTTTGAAAATTTTTAAGAAACCAAGAAGTTTAGAGATAAAAAAAACTTGTTACGTAAAGAAAAATAAATTTTGCACAAGAAATATACAACACAGAAAAACTACCTTTGAAGGAATGAGCGAGTCAGATGGTTGAACCGAACCCGAACGTTCGGTTGGTTTCGCTTCTTACGGTTGAGATTGAGTGGTAGTGTGAGGAACTGATTCTGATTCCATCATACCGAGCCCTTGCAATATTTTATTGAATGATGCTTCAGGAAGAGCTTTGGTAAAGACATCAGCCAGTTGATCAGTGGTTCTTACGAAGTGAACTTCGACATTTCCATCTTCCACATGATCTTTCATGAAGTGATACCTCAGTGCTATGTGTTTGGTTTTAGAGTGTTGCACTGGGTTATGACAGATCCTAATTGCACTTTCAGAGTCACAATATAGTGGGATCTTCTTCATATTGAGTCCATAGTCTCGAAGTTGACTCTGGATCCAAATCACTTGTGATGTGCAGGATGCAGCGGCAATGTATTCCGCTTCAGCAGTAGACAGCGACACACATGTTTGTTTCTTGGATTGCCAGCTAACCAACTTCCCATCAAGAAATTGACAGCCACCAGTTGTGCTTTTGCGGTCGAGTCCACATCCTCCAAGGTCAGCATCAGAATAGGCTTGAACGAAAAAGCCTGAATTGGATGGATACCAAAGACCTAAGGAGGCGGTTCGCTTGAGATAGCGTAGGATGTTCTTCACTGCCAGCATGTGAGGTTCGCGTGGGTTAGCCTGAAAACGAGCACAGTAACACACAGAAAACATGATATCAGGCCTGCTAGCAGTTAGATACATCAATGAGCCTATCATTTGACGATAGAGCGTGATGTCAATAGCTGGTTTATCTAGTGAAGGAGTCAGCTTGGTGCCGAATGCCATTGGGACTTTGACTTTTGAGTCTCCCATCATTCCAAACTTCGCTAGGAGAGTCTTAGTGTAAGCTTCCTGATTGATAAAGATGCCTTCGGGTCCCTGTCTTATGTTTAAACCAAGGAAAAAGTTAATAGGACCCATTGAGCTCATTTCAAACTTAGTCTCCATCAACTTTCTGAATTCAGCTGTTAAGCTGGGATTCGTGGAGCCAAAGATGATGTCATCGACATAAATTTGAACTATCATAAGGTGGTTACCTTCCTTTTTACGAAAGAAGGTTGGGTCAACCGAACCTTGTTTGAATTTGGACATCTTCAAAAATTTTGTAAGCGTTTCATACCAGGCTCTCGGAGCTTGTTTGAGGCCGTACACAGCTTTATCCAGAATGTAGCAATGATTTGGATACTTTTCGTTTACGAACCCAGGAGGTTGCTCCACATACACAGTTTCTTCAAGTTCTCCATTGAGAAATGCACACTTGACGTCCATTTGGAAAACCTCAAAGTTTTTGTGAGCAGCATAGGCCAAAAATATTCTAACCGATTCTAGCCTAGCTACTGGAGCGAACGTTTCTTCGTAATCTATCCCTTCCTCCTGACAGTATCCCTTGACAACCAGACGAGCCTTGTTCCTTATGACATTACCTTCCTTGTCCATTTTGTTTCTAAAAACCCATTTAAGACCAACAACCGAAGCATCTGGAGGAGTTGGAATGAGGCGCCAGACCTTGTTCCTTTCAAACTCATTCAGTTCGTCTTGCATCGCTTGAACCCAATCAGAGTGATCGAGGGCAGTGTTCACTGTCTTCGGTTCAACTTTTGATACGAATGAGTTAAACATACAAAACTCAACCTTTGAGAATAAGGATGTCTGTTTTGCCTTCAGTTGAGATCGGGTCAGAACCTTTTCAGATACATCACCAACTACTTGGGAGATAGGATGATCTCTGGTCCATTTTGTGAGAGGAGGGTAATTCGGATCGAAGGTTGGATCTAGTTCAGCATTGATCATCTCTTCGGGCTCAGATTGGCTATCGTCATCATTCGTCATAACATCATGCTCCCCCTCAATTGATGAGTCTTGAGAAACATGAGTTTCAGGGGTTTCTTGTGGTGCTGGAGTTTCAGGCATTGAAGCACCTTCGTTTGGAGGGGCACCTTCGGTTGGAGAAGTACCTTTGGGTGAGGTTGTAGAGCTTTGCTCCCCCTCGATATGAGAACTTGGCTCCCCCTCGACTGAAGCACTGTTGGTTGGAGAGTCATCAGTGGGCGATTCTCCTTCATGCATTCTTCTTGCAGCATCTTCGACAATCTTCTTCATATGATCTATCTTGTTGTCAGCTGCACCTGCTTCGGAGAGACTGTGACTTGACCAGTTTGAGGAAAGATTTCCCTGGCAGTGTCATCTATGGCCTGTAGCTTCTTGACATAGCTATCCTCGAAGGTCACATAGTATGTCTCTTCAATCCTTCTTGATCGTTTGTTTAGGACCCTGTACGCCTTTGAAGTGAGTGAGTAACCCAGAAAGATTCCCTCGTCAGCCTTGACATCAAACTTGTTGCGGTGTTCTTTAGAGTTAAAGATGAAACACCTTGAGCCAAACACGTGGAAAAATTTCACGTTGGGTTTTCTGTTATTTATTATCTCATATGGTGTGAGCGTGAATCGCTTGTTGAGATAGGACCTGTTTTGTGTATAACAAGCAACAGAAATAGCGTCAGCCCAAAAATAAAGAGGTAAGGAAGCGAAACTTAGCATAGTTCGGGCAGCTTCACACAACGATCGGTTTCGTCTTTCGACGATTCCGTTCTGCTGTGGTGTGTAGGGAGCTGAGAAATTATGACTGATTCCCTTTTCTGCAAGAAACTCTTCAAACTCTTTGTTCTTGAATTCGAGACCATTGTCGCTCCTTATGTTGCGAACGACCTTCTTGAGCTGGACTTCAATTTGTTTGATAAACGCTTTCAGCTTTTGAGTCGCTTCAGATTTGAGCTTTAGAAAGAACACCCATGTAAATCGAGAGAAGTCATCAACGATAACAAGAATGTACTTGCTACCACCGATGCTTTCAATAGATGAAGGACCACACAAATCGATATAAAGCAATTCGAGTGGTTCAACAACTTTTGTGTTAATTATGGATGGGTGACTTTGACGACTCTGCTTTCCCATTTCGCATGCAGCACACAAATGCTCTCTGTCAAACTTGAGCAATGGAAGACCCCTAACATGACCTCCAGTGACAAGTCGGTTGATATCCTTGAAATTGAGATGAGAGAGTCTTCGGTGCCACAACCAGCTTTCGTCGGATTGAGCCTTTGATAGCAGACATATGGCTGGGTTTCCTTTGATGGGTTTCATGTTCAGAGGAAACATTTCACCCTTTCGCTCTGACTTCAGAATCACTTTCTTTGTCTTTTTCTCTATGATTTCCGAACCTTCATCATCGAATGAAACTTTGAGACCAGTACCTCCAACAAGCTGAGATACACTGATGAGGTTGTGTTGAAGTCCTTCCACATAGGCCACCTTTCTTATGGTAAAATCACCATTCGTTATCATCCCATATCCCTTTATGGTCCTGAAAGAGTTATTTCCAAACTTAACGTTGCCACCATTTGCAAGGGATCTGTATTCCCTAAGCTCCTCTTTCCTCCCTGTCATGTGACGCGAGCAGCCACTGTCGATGTACCATTCTTCGTCAAACTGCTCGTCACTTATAACCTGCAAAAAATTAAGCAGATTTAGGAACCCAAAGTTTCTTGGGTCCATGTGAGCTTTTCATGGGAACAGGAATAGTGAGAGAGATGTCAACTAGATATGTTCGTTTTATTAGAGTTGTTTCATCTTTCTTTTTAATGGTAAAGACTTTTATTTTATGAACATTAGGGATGTTCGTTTTGGACTCAGGTTTGGATTCATCGACCTTTTGCTTTCCCTTCTGTTCAGCTGAAGAATGAGGTTTTCGAGGGCAAGCGGGATTAGTTATGGAACTAGATGGAGATGAATGAGTGGAAGTAAAAGAACGAGAAGAATTAGGAAGAGAGGATTTGGATTTGGATGGAGATGTCTTCCTTGCTGATGACTCTAGGTGACCCTTTTGCTTTTTATCGTTGGTGGGGTTAATCTTTGAGTCTTGTTCCTTTTTCATTTTGGAGCCGAACCTCTGCGTTCGGTTGGTGTTGTTCTTGGAACCGAACCTTTGGTTTCGGTCGAAGTCCTTTTCAGAACCGAACCTTGGCTTTCGGTTGGTATCTTCTTGCGAACCGAACCTTGGCTTTCGGTTAGTATCTTCTTGCGAACCGAACCTTGGCTTTCGGTTAGTATCTTCTTGCGAACCGAACCTTGGCTTTCGGTTAGTGGAACTTTCAGGCTTTCGTACAGGATTGTTTTCATACTTCAGATTCTTGTCCTTGTGTGTATAGTATGCGTTCTGGGAGTGCCAGAATTGTTTCCTTTCAGAGAGATTTTTCCTGTATCTTTGGTTCCTCTCTATCTTCTTATCCCTCATCTGCTTAGGTTGATGATGAACGTTCGCTTTTGTTTTTGCTGTAACTTTGACTGATTCCTTTTGAACTTCAGGAGTTTTTCTTTGTGCAGAAGGAACAGATGGAATATCTGAAGAAGATTCAGTTTGTACTGAGGAAGCGGAAGGAGTATCTGATGAAGTTTCGCTTCGAGCTGTAGGTGTTGAAGGAATGTCTTCTTTTGCTAAACAATCATCCTCTTGAGGAATTTCTTTGGTACCACTTGTACTTGGTTCACTGAAATTATCAGGCTTGTTCAAGGGTTCAGGTATGTACCTCCCTTTCTTCATCCAGGAGGTTCTTTCAGAAAGACCAACGGTTTCGTTTCCATTATCAATAGGAGCTTCCCAGAAATACTCATCACAACCGTCAGCATTGTCTTCGTTAACAATAGCTGTGAGTTCAGCTGTTTGATGTTCGGTTACTCCAGTCACCTTGTATACTTGATTTGGAGTGGTCCTGACCTTTTGATACACAACAGCTTTTTCTACTAATTTCGGGGACTTTTGTTGGGACAATCTAGCGAATTCCACAGAATTTTCAGAAATAAGGTTTTTGTGGTTTTCAGTTTCGCTTTTAACAAATTCTGAGCAGTCAACCGTATCCTCCACAGAAATTTCACTCATGTTTTCGTCCTTGTTAAGCTCAGATGAATTTTCAACATCGATTTTGTTTTCTGAGCTTACGTTGGCGTTAAGAGAGTTAAATTTTTGCATGGTTTCGGTTCTCAGTTTAAGTCGGTCATTTTCGTCCAAAAGGTTTTTGAGCATGTCCTTGTGGTCTTTGGACTTAATGAAGGACTCAATTTTGTCCAGTCCATACATATAGGTTGGATTGACATCATCAGACGATATCACACTTTCACAATTGTAGGCTTCGGCATCGATTTCATCCTCCTTAAATTCTAGAAAGGGCAAAATCATGCGATGGATCTTTTGACCTATCTCACAGTCCAAGTGAAGTTGAGTAATATTGGAATACAAACGTTTAGCTATTAAACAAAAAACATTTCGTTGTTTTAACAATTTCAAATTGTCTCTCTGCAAATAAATGTTTTCGTCTTTAACTTTAATTAATTCCGACTCTTTTAACTCAATCCACATTCGCCGCTCCTCACTCTTCGACGCCGCCCTGCTTAATTGATCAGTCAGGTTAGAATTGGTGACTCGAGTTTGAGTTAGGCTACTATCTAAATGAGAAATTCTTGTATTGATATTTTTTAGATCTTTCTCGTAAGAGGATGGTGGTACTTTAAATGAAATAAAAGCAGATTGTACCTTCTTTATCAGTTCATCGAGTTCATTGAACTGCTGGCTGAGTGGTTTAGCCGTAAAGCACATATCCTCCTGCACCTTCGGTCCATTGCTTCCTCCATCGGTATTGTATCCCCTCATTTGAGACACTTCAGTCACCATGAAACATTTTCCACCACTGCTTTCCTCCTTAGCCACATATGCCTTTCCATGAGTAGGCTTTCTCACTTCTTCGTCTTCTGAGTCAGTAGACCAAACTTCAGTGCTACCGAACTCATCGTCATTGACCGAACCCTGCACAATAAGAGCATTAATAGAAGGGTTAGTGGTAGACTTCTTCTTTCTTAACTCATCCAATCTCTTCTGCAGCACAGCTTCCTCATCATTTCCATTGTCCTTTTCAGCCATCTTCTTAAGAACACATTCCTTAGCGTAGTGGTTCTTGCCACCACAATAGAAACAGCTTACTCCGGAATCGCCATCTGCTTTCGGTTCCTTTTTGGGCTCCTCAGCTTTCGGTTCATTGTTTGCTTTTTCTGAGCTGTAACTCCCCTGCCAGTTTCGGTTTTTGTTGCTGGGGAATCTCTTCTTTATGAACCTCTTAGGATTGGATACCATCATGGCATAATCCTCAGTTGAGAGGTCATATTCATCCAAGTTGAGCTCTTCATCCTCCACCACAGCTTTACTTTTAGATAGGAGGGCCAACGAACCAAGACTAGAGACAACATTCTTCTCTTGAACCACATTCTTCTCTTGGGACTTTAGAATACCTACCAGTTTTGCCAAAGAATATGATTTAAACTGTTCATGGGCTTTGACTATGGAAACAACTGCTCTCCATTCAGATCGCAGTCCATTCAAGAAAGTAACCTTTTGTTCGATAAGCTTCCTTTCAATGTCGTGTTTGATCATCTTGCTGAGAAGATGATTGAAGCGATCAAACGTCTGGGTCACAGTTTCTTCGGCCCCTTGCCTGAATTCACCAAATTCAGATAGAAGTAAGGTCTGGATGGAATGTTCAAGATCTTCGTCTGTGGAATACAGTTCGCGAAGTCTATCCCACACTTCCTTTGCCGTAGTGCATGAGCTGACCAGCCTGAATGTGTCGGACTGAAGGGCGAATCTGATCAACCTAAGTGCCTTAATATTGCACTGGAGTTTGTCTTTTTCATCTTGCGCGATATTCGTCACGTCCTTGAGCAGATCATTGTACTCTTTTTGCGTCTTAATGATTCTGGACGACGTAGAATGAGAAAACGGTCCACTGATGATGGCTTCCCATATGAGATAACCATTGTCCTCCGATCCAATCACATAATCTTCGAAATGATGCGCCCACACTTCATAGTCATGGGTGTACAAGATTGGAATCTTTGTCGTCGAACCGATGCTGTTGGAAATATTAATAGGGTTTGATTGCGTTGCGTCCATAATGATCGTAAAAACCTGTTCAAAGATCAGACTTGTAATAAAGCAGATTAGGGCAAAACAATAAATACTAAGATACGTCAATTAAGATGACGGCTCAATAAATATCGATGATTGCGGAAAACCCTAATGGAAATCTTTTTCACAGAAAAGATGTGTATCGATTACACAGCCTCCTGCTCTGATACCAATTGATGGGATTAAAACAACTTTTAATCTAAGAAGATCGATTAGATCTTGAACAAGTATATGAATATAAAACAGTTAACAACGCAATAATAAGAACAAACAGCTTGAATCAAACGTGTCGAATGATTAAATAAAATCCTTAGAAGAGCTCGATTAAGAACATCAACTGTAAAGGATTAGAAGATTACAAGAACGATTACAGAAAAATATATTACTCTTGATCAATCGCTGTATCGATAATCTCTAGAATCTTAACCTAATATGCATGCAAGCATTTAACTTATATACAATACATAAAAGGCTCTCGGTTGGACAGGCCCAAACCGGAGAATAAAAGGCTAATCTAACGAGCCCAAAAGACGCAACATCAAAACTCTTTTCAGCCCAACACGGACAAAAGGTAAGAATTAACATTTTCAAAGTACAATGCATCAATAAGGAAATCAAACTTTCTAGCCATTGACAATCGACCATATGCACACTTTCATCCCTTAAAAGACGCCTTTCTAATGCTGAAAAACTACACAAACAATATCAAGATTAAAAAACATAAAAACACAATAAATCTTTTTAATTAAAAAGATTTGATTTACCTTCTTGTTATAGCATCAAACTCTGAGTAGCATTAGAAATATAATTGCTGATTTTGGCACCACAAAAGGAAAATTGAAGCTTCATTATTTTAATTGATAGTTTAAGTAAAAATTCCCAATCCAAACTCCTTCACGTAAAAATAAATAATATGTTAGGAAAGTTTTTGATAAAAAAACAAGTTGAAAAAACTAAAAAAAAGGATCCTACGGGGAGTTTGATGGCATAATAAGCCAATTCAGTTCCATCAGGAAGTCCATTTAGCATAAATAGTAAGCGGTATAAATCGTTATCCCTGTCAATTTTCATCACATACAAATGACTGAAAATGTAATACACAACACAATAACAACATCAAATACTAAATTACCCTTTGCTTGCCTTTTCTTATGGGCAACTCCAGCATTTCGTTTTGTTTCAATTGCAGTGCTAGATGTGTATGACCTTGGCCTGTATACATATATACAAGGAAGTATTATAATACAATGATACTGATATGCATGTATGTGTGAGAGAGAGAGAGAGATGAACATACTTTTTTTAATTATAGTGTAACTCCCCGAGTCTTAGGTATTAATTTCCAGCTTTATTTTTCATATTGAAAAGTCTACTCGATGAGTTAGAGGCCCTGACTCGTCGAGTAGGAACACTTTTGGCTGCGAATTTAAGTGACCAACTCGGTGAGTCGGAGGACACGACTAGACGAGTTGGAGCTGGAGGATCAAACGCTAATTTCTGGGGTTTTTCACCCTATTTAAAGGGTCATTAGCCTCCCTTAGCCTCCGTTACAGCCCCTTGTGAGTCCAGAAACCCTAAATCGCCGTTTTCTCTCCATACTTGTGTGTTTTAAGCTTGGAAGGTGGATCTTGGTGAGAGGAGCTTGAAGATCAAGAAGTTTGAGGCAAGGAACGTGTGTAGATCTAAAGTCTACCCTAGTTTAGCATCATTTGAAGGTATCAAGTCGTGACCTTGATCTTCTTCTAGCCAGATCCTTCTATATTTAAGTTTTAGGGCTATTTTGGTGTGTTGGTACTTCATTTCGAGTGATGAGCCAAGATCTGAAGTTGCAACTTCAGATCTAGGCTCATATTGGTCCTTACAATCATAAAGTCTCAGTCTTTAGCATGCTAGTGTATTTCCCTTGCCTAGAATCTCTTCTTTAGCTTGATTTAAGTCATTATCACCTTGCATGTACATAAAGTTTGCAACTTTACGTAAGAAGTATGCCTTAGGAGCTTAGATCTACGTTATGGAGCTTTGGAATGGCTTAAAAAGCATCTGAATGGAGAAAGGACTGAAGGGACTCGACAAGTTGCATGGTCAACTTAGTGAGTCCGATGAATATTGTCGTGCAAGGGTTTCTACATGGACTTGTCAAGTCAGTACGAAGACTCGGCGAGTCAGCTAGGGTTTTCCCGACTTTTGAACATGCATGAACTCGGCGAGTTGCAGGGAAACTCGACAAGTCGATGGGGAATTTCACGACTTCTCAAGTTCAGGAAGGACTCGACGAGTCGGTGAAATCCAATTGACAAGTCGGGTCAACATGGACTGTTGACCTTGACCATTTACTTGGACTTTGACCAAGGGTTGACTAGTTTACTTCTGGGGCATTTTGGGAAACTGGAAATTTATGGATATGGTTATATGGTGAATATAGGTGGTGAAGTTTGTGGCGGTGATCCGAGAGCTTGAGTTTATCACTTCAGTGCGACAGTTGTGAGGTGAGTTATCCTCACTATATCAACTGGGTCTAAGGCACCAATGTCGGCCCTTATCGGATTTGTATCCGGTTTTATTGCATGATATGCTTATTGATTTACATCCTGGTAGTTAGGATGGTGATATGCTTAGTAACCTAGTTAGGTCGGTATCCTGGTATATAGGATGATGCTATGTTAGTGACCGGTTAGGTCTGTATCCTGGTAATAGGTTGTTGCTATGATTAGTGATCTATTATATCGGTTTGACTGTTATATATGCTAGTGTATGATATGTATGTGCACATGTTTGTTGATTGTGGCTTGGGTTGAGGTGGTCCTGCTTTGTGCTGAAGGCCAACATACCCAGGGCTGTTCGGATAAACTGAAGCCCCTACAAAGGGGTTCTAAGGCCGAAGGCCCAGCGAGCGGTCTGGATAGGCTGTAGGCCCTGCAAGGTTGTCCTGACGTGGCGAACGCTCAGAGAGCAGTCCAAATAGGTTGAAGGCCTGCGAGGCGGTCCAGTTAGGCTGAAGTCTTATTATGCATGTTTTTTGCTTATATGTTATATGATATGGTTATATCTGTTTGGCTTTGGTATTTTGGGGGTAACTCACTAAGCCTTCGAGCTTACATTTATCGATTATTGTTTCAGGTACTTCTGATGATCGCGGGAAGGCGAAGGCGTGATCGTGCACCTCCTTATATTTTCATGATTGATTATGGGGATACTCTGATGTTTAAACTATTTTGAAAGCAAAATGTAATAAATTAATGGTTTTAAATGTTTTAAAAAGTTTTAAATTGGCTAGAGTTTTATGGGTGGTACATATAGGCTAGGCTTTTACATTTTGTTAGGCAGTATTAAGGGTTTCTTTCAATCAAACTTCATTCTTTGGTGCTTTGTCAAGTATTTAATATGTGGGGCCTTTAGATTGATTCACATATCCCCAACTCTTATCTCAATTACCAAGCCCCTAAAAAGGAAACAATTTGCACCGATTAACAATCCAAAAAAAATCATTTTGATGTAAAAAAATACTCAATTTCAAGTTACGAAGAAAAACAAACCTAAAAAAACTCCATCATCAAATCGATTCCTTTATATTACCATTTAAGAAGATACTTGATGCATTGCTCAGCTTCCTTTAAATAACTCACAAAGGGAGCAACTCATCAGATAAAAAAAAATCCTTTCATGAAACATATGCAATACATAGAGACATACGCCGAAAGATCAATCTTTCCAATTCCAATTCTTTCTCCAAAAAAATAACTTTTGTACCTTTTCCAGCACCAAAAGCGACTTCCATGGCACCTAAAGCGACTTTAGTTCATAGGTTCCATGAGAGACGTTGAAAGTAAGAACTTCTTGTTGTAATAAACAGATCATAAGATTCATTAATGATGGAGAATTTCCCAATTTGGATCAAAAATGGCGAAAACTTACTTCTGAAAAGATGATTTTCCAAGCTCCCTCTCGACATGAACTCGTATACCAACACGTTGTGATCATCTTCTCAACAGTAACTAATTAATTTCACAAGATGTTGATGGTTTAACATCCCTAAATAAATAATTTTGCCTGCAACATGATCAAAAAAATAAATTATGAGTTGTAATTCATTGAGTTAAATAAAGAATATTCGAGAATGAATTTGTCTTATGCATAAGAACATACGAGCCATTCTTGAAGACCTTGAAGATCTCTTGATTTAATCTCTTCACAACAATGACAGTTCTAGTTCCAGGTTTAGCGGCTATAAGTGATTGTTCATCGATCCATCCTTTGAAAACTAACACGGATCCACCTTCTACAAGAACACTATCGATTCGGAAATTTCTTGTAGCCAATGTAAGTACATTGAAGCTAAAAGGCTTTAAATTTCCCAATTGTAAGATTTTTGTTTGAAATCTAGGACGCCAAGCACTTGGAGGTACTGATGTAGATGTAACTTTACCTGTTGAAGTTTAAAAACATCAAAAAGACCATAACACCTTTTTTTAATCAAAAAGACCATATTGCCCTCTATACTGCTTAATTTTATGCAGCTGGATACAACGATCAATCACAGAAAATGAATAATAAACATGAGGGGTCCGTGTGGGTTCACTGTTCGCAACTTCATATGTTTGAAGTTTGATTTAATGTTAAATATAGTACACATCTAAACTTGGAAAATTTCCAATCAAACCGTGAAGAAATCCAACTTTATTATGTTCTATAATTATATTTACACAATTCATCCACAAATTATCGATAAGAAAATGAAATGAGAAGTACAAGTTCTTCTAGACAAACATATAAAAATTCATCACAAAAATATGAATGTTATAACAACGACTAAAATCACAAACAGTAGAACATGATGATTTCCTACATGCAACCGCTATATCAAGTGTTTGAAGGTTCCCGAAGTCCTAATCACTATACCATCAGTTCATTTAAGGAATAGGGAAAAGGGAAAATTGCATCAATGTTATAGTTAAATAAAATCTTACTGTGAGCATCTTGGTTGGATCAAAACTTTGCATAGGTGGACAAGAACCAAAGATCTTGTGAGTGAGCTCAATAGCAAGTTGTACAACATGTAGTTCATTGAGGTAGTGAAATCATACCACGAATCAATTAAACTCTCTTAGGTAGTGAAATCATACCACGAATCAATTAAACAAGTGACTTGATGATATGTATACAATGTAAAGCAATAAGATACTCTGGGCAGCTTCGTTTCCATTGCCCTATCTTTGGTTCCACTAGAAGAGGTACTATCTTGGGACTTTCCCATGTGGTTGCTCTTTGAGGGATCCTTCCTCTTCTTATCCTTCCCTTGCTCAATTTCCAAGACAGGGACAGCAGCGAGAGTAGGAGTTGATGCAAAAAACTTATCTTTGAGATTGCTCTCAACAGTCCTTAGCAAGCCTTGAAGCTTGCTCAAAGTGACCTCTTCCTTATTCATGTGGTAGCTCATGTGGAACTGGTTGTAAAAGGAAGGCAACGAGTGAAGGATGGTGTTGATTGCTAACTCTTCATCGAAGTTAACATTTAACTTCAGCAGGCAATCAACATATCTCTGCATCTTTTGCAGATGAGCGGTAAGGGACTCTCCATTACCCATTTTAGCAGTGATGATCTCGTACCTTTCTTGCCTAGCGCTTTGGTGGTACCGGTCCAGCAAGTCTTGATTCATTTCATAGAGATTCATGTCCTCATAGGACTTTTGGAGTTCTACAGTCATACTCGCCAGCATGATGCAATGGACTTTCGTAGCATCACGCTCATGGGCCTCAAAGGTCGCGATCTCTTCAGCAGTGGCAATGTTGAGGTTGATTTCCTTCAGCTTCTCATCAAGGACATACTCTTTGTCCTCATAAAAAGTGACCATTTGAATGTTGCAAATCCAATCATTGAAATTGGACTCGTCAAAGATCACTCACCCACACTAGTTCATGAGGGAGAATGAGCCGGAGGAATTTGAGCCGGAAGCGTTGTTGTTGACGTTTGACATCTGAAAAGGAAAAAGAACAAAGTTTGATTAGAAATGAATGCCCAATTAAACACCCAAATGAGAAATTAGGGCTAGGATCCAACAACATTATTTACAAATTAGAAGAGGGATGTCGTAATCTAACAAGTAAATAATTTGAAGGTAAGTGAATGACGATTCACTAATTCTCCACCATGAAAAAACGAAAAAGAGATTAAGTTTTAAATGTATTGAAACTCCTAGATCTTTTGAGATTCATTGAACTTTTCAATGACATGTTTAAATCTCGATATGCCCCTCAAGTTCCTGACTGGGATGCCGAGGATCACAAAGCGGGTGTGAATAACCATGCAAATATACATGATGCCCTCATTGTTACAATCACCTATTCGATGTGTCGGTTAACCACACACGCTCCGTCGAACTATGACAAACAATGAGTCACCCTTTTCCACCTTTGCTTAGAACCCCAATTAGTGTGCCGGTTAACCACACACGCTCTACTAACGTCTTAGCAAGGGTACAAAGTGTAATTTCAAGGAATTGCATCAATTCACTTTTTTTCTAAAGTAACTAAGATTGTGAATTTTGTAAAAACATTTAGTTGCTTTTATAGATTCATTATAGTTTTAATGAGGAAAGGGTTGCCCTATCCTACCCGTTCGGCTAACGACCCTCCACCAATCAAGGAAGCGATGGGTGAGAGTGGACACCCATTAAATGGCCATTTTATAGGCCATAACCTTATACTCCCCGTATAGATCGGCTTCGTGAATGAGGTCAACTAACGGTAAGACTAGTATTTAAGTTATATATATATATATATATATATATATATATATATATATATATACATACATATATATATATATATATATATATATATATCTTATAATATTATAAAGTATAAGGTTGAATTTTAAACTTGTAAAATTCTAGGGTTTGAAATTTAAATAGTTCAAATTAAACTTTTAATCAAAAAATTTTAATTTCAAAACTTGAAGGCAAGTTTTGAACTTTTCAGAACACATAGGATCAAATACCAAATAATTTAAATTAAACATTTAATTTAAAGATTATATAGATTTGATCTATTCTATTTTAATCATAAGATAATTCTTCAAATAATCAAATAATCAAATTTTATCACATAAGAAATTTATTATTTAATTAAATGGTAATTATATTTTGTTTTGGTAAGGATAACTATATAAGAACAATACAAATCGGATTTTATAGGTCAAAAACAGTTTTGCTAATTATCCTTCAACAAAATAGCAAGAAATCCTGAAAGTCCATCTCTCTGACTGCTAAACTCGTCGAGTTCCCAGTGAGAACTCGTCGAGTTCGACCAACTCATCGAGTTCACATTGGAACTGTCGATTTCATCAGACAGATGGCCGAAAAAATGAATTTTAAAGCATGAATGAACATACAAGGCATCAATACAATAGAACCCAATCAAGGCTCTGATACCACTAATGGGTTTGAGCCAAAAACACATCCTATGTGCTCATGCAAACCCTGATGCTTGGATCTAGATCTAGTGTATCTATTTCGAAATTGACATAAGAAATCAGATCTAGATGATTACCTCTTCTTCAAAAGCTTGGATCTTCTTGTCTTGGAGCTTAGAGTCACAAGTGTCACTCCTCTAATGACTTACAAACACCACACAAGAAAAAGGATGATAATGGAGAGAGGAGAGTGGCATAATTTCGGCTATGATCTTTCTAGGGTTCCAGTGGCCGAAAATTGCAAGCCTTAGGGTCCTATTTATACTGGTGCTGCTAGGGTTTCAGTCCAAACTCTAATGGACAGCCTAGGCCTTAGGCAATCCAAGGAAGTTTCTAGAATAGGGCCTTATAACCGAAATTATGGATGTACACATCCTAACTTCGTCCATGCCTAGTACAAGAGGCTCCTCAACCCAATACTCAACTATCAGACCTTTGACAGTTTAAGTCCCTGATATTAAATTAATGTCTTTTAGCCACATAATTGATTTCTTAAGTAATTCTTCTCTAATATTAATTTAATTATATGATTTCTCCTTTAATATATTATTCATATAATATATTAATAAACCATATTAACTTCTCTATTCATAAATCACCCTGTCAAGTTGCTTTGGTGAAGGCAACCCAAAATGACCATGCACAACCGGGTCAAGTACATACCAAATATAGATACAGGCTTAGACACTAATCCAAAACGTAGTGCTATATATATATATATATATATATATATATATATATATATATATATATATATATGACAAAGTAGCATGGGTTAAGTCGAAGAAAAACATTTCTCATGCCAGTTTACTGAATGGCAGATTATATTTGATGATTGGTATCTTGTATGTAAGTTTTGTGGTTAAATTATTATTTGTTTCACAATTATTTAGTAATGTTATGGCACATATTTTAGCCTAAAGAAAATATGTGTTTTATGTTGTAATAACCATAAATTATACTAGGAAATTAACACTCGTAGTATGGATATGAGAACTATACTACGAAATAAGGTTCATATAGCTATTAATTGTCTGACACAAACATAATAATGGATTTAAAAGATAAAGTTCAAATAGCCCTCAATTGTTTGAATTGAAAGTTGAGCAAACCTTGGATTTGTGTCTCACTACGTGACACATCACTGCATGACCACAAACAAGATAAAGTTCTTGTTTGGTTCATTTGTATTTCTCTTGCATTCTTCTTTTTTTACATTGTCCAATTGTTCGACATGTACTTATTGTATGTCATGTCTGGTGGCATCTAGTATATTCTTTAATTATTAGACCTTCACCTTGTAAGTGAATATGGTCATTGATTTGTGGTCTGACAGGATGATATCTATCCATTATCAGAGTTCTAAAAATCATTTTTTTTCATTGGGTTTCTCCCAATCACAAGGTTCTTGAAGGGGCTTGACAGGCTCTACAAATGTATGTCTGTAGGTATCAACTTGCTAAATTAGGATAGCCATATACATACAGTTGTCTTATCTTAAATAATTTACAACATGTATAACATGACCACAAGGCAAGCAAGATAATTTCCATTTCCTGTTAGAACAAGTTTCTTCCCCTAAATCAAAAATGCCATTACTTCTAAAATCGTGTGGTGGGGTTAGGGAGGAGAATATGGTTTTTAAAATCGATGAGAACTTGGATCTTTTTAGAGGATCGTGTAAACACTTTTCAAATATGATATTTTGACCTTATGCCTAGGTTATATGAGATCCAGATTATGAGGATAATACTTCAAGGAAGAGTCTTATATCAAAGAAATAATATGAGGCCGTAAACTAGGGTTTATATATGATTTAATTTTTATCTAAACATTTACATTAAATACTGATTTTAATCTTCATCTAACAAAGTAATAAATATTTAATATATGAATTTATAATCCAAAACGAATATCATACAATAATATTGTTTTTAAACACTTTGAATAATTATAGTTTAGAAAAAAAATTATCTTCATTATATATCAACAAATTTTACAATTTATTAATCGTCATCTAACAAAACACCCATGTCAATAGATTTTAAAACACATATGTAAAAAATGGTTTGCTTGGTTTCTTACAAAATTGAACAGTTGGATTTACTTTATTTGTAAAAAAATTCAGTATTTACTAATATGTATAATTAAAGTTTCCTTCAATTGGATGACTTTTAAAATCTGGATGACTTTTAATTTTTAATAATTAGAGTTTAGAAAATTTTATTTATCGTTATTATATATCAATTTTAGTTTATATCTGTATGTTATTTTATTTCATTTTTCATATTTCAAAAATTTTCAGCTGTTTGTTTCAAATATATTTATACAAGTAAAAGTTACAACTTTTAATTTACAACTACTAGCTTCCAGCTTTCAATTATTTTTACTGAAATATTCATTAAATTAAGATTGTTTTGGTTGGTTGCAACTGAGATGGACGACATGTTGTAGTTACGTCTTAAGAAGCTAGGTAATAATTTAACTACACTCTTATGCTTATAACCTAAAATACTTTAAGGAAATTGTCAAAAAAGCCTTTATATTTTTGGAAGAGTTTCATTTTAGTCCCATTTTATTTTAACATAAAAGTCTTGATTATTTAATTTTGGCTCAAATTAACAAAAATGTTTTTTTTTCTTTTAACATGAAAGAGAAATTGTCAGAAAAGTCCCAATTTTTTTGAAAAAAAAAACACTTTAGTCCTAAAAAAATTTGAACTGTAAAGTCCCGATTATTTGATTTACATGAGGGGTCTGTGTTGGTTCACTGTTCACAACTTCACATGTTTGAAGTTTGATTTAATGTTAAATATAGTACACATCTAAACTTGGAAAATTTCCAATCAATCTATGAAGAAATCCAACTTTATTATGTTCTATATTTATATTTACACAATTCATCCACAAATTATCGATAAGAAAATGAAATGAGAAGTATAAGTTCTTCTAGACAAACATATAAAAATTCATCACAAAAATATGAAAGTTATTACAACGACTAAAATCACAAACAGGAGAACATGATGATTTCCTGCATGCAACCGCTATATCAAGTGTTTGAAGGTTCCCGGAGTCCTAATCACTATACCATCAGCTCATTTAAGGAATAGGAAAAAAGGAAAATTGTGTCAATGTTATAGTCAAATAAAATCTTACTGTGAGCATCTTGGCTGGATCAAAACTTTGTAGAGGTGGACAAGAACCAAAGATCTTGTGAGTGAGCTCAATAGCAAGTTGTACAACATGTAGTTCACTGTCAATTTCTTGTATCAAATCAGCTGAAAGAAAAGAAATATTACCAGTATAAGAGTTCTAATGTTTGAATTAAAAAAAATAAAACCATCTATCTATTCAAATCCTTGGTTTAAAATAAGAAAAGTAAATTAGCTGCAAGATTTTATAGAATATACAAAAGATGTATAAACTTCAAGCTATCCACGAACAGAGAGAGTCGATATAGGATTTTATACGTAAACATGACACAACTTATTTAACTCGTCTCATTAAACTCTCTGAGGTAGTGAAATCATACCATGAATCAATTAAACAAGTGACTTATGATATGTATACAATGTAAAGAAAAAAAATACCATGTAACATACCATTCGTCATATGGACCGAAATAATATTGGGAACGAGAATCCTGAATTCAAGAATTTTGAACAGAATCAATATGATTATTAGCCATCGAACAATTGAAAATATTAAAAATAAGAAATTATTAGGAAAACACTTACATTTTCGGGACATAGCTCGTTCACCGAAAAAATAACATTAAATTGAGTGAAATCACCGGAAAACAAATAATTATAAACCAAAATCGCCATTAGAATTGAGAGGGGGGGAGAGAATGTGAAACGTTAGTGATTTGATTATGGGTGAAATCGTCGTTCATCACAGTTTCATATATTCCATTACAAGACAATGCTTCAGAATAAAAACCACCATTAAAATAAGAATTAATAGAACCCTTTTCATTATCAAATCAATATCTAAAACCTTTTCTATACAAACCATGAAATGAAATGATGTTTCTTGCCATATCTGGCAAATAGCAACAATTATTTAAATCTAATCCTAATCCACTACTGAGCATTAAAGAGTAAACTCCGATCTTGGTGACAGGCGAAGACCTTTTGTTCCCCATGATCAAATTTATCTTACCATGCTCCACGTCTCTATCTCTTCTTAGGCCCTGCAAATCAGAACAAATGTGAAAACAACATCCTGTATCAAGTACCCAAGAAATGGCATGTGATGAATCATTAGATTTAATAGTGTAAATACCTATGTAGGATGGCTTGATCTTCCCATCCTTGATTACTTGCAGATACTCTAGGCAGCTTCGTTTCCATTGCCCTATCTTTTGGTTCCATTAGAAGAGGTACCATCTAGGGACTTTCCCTTATGGTTGCTCTTTGAGGGAGCCTTCCTCTTCTTACCCTTCCCTTGCCCAATTGCCAAGACAGGGGCAGCATCGGGAGTAGGAGTTGATGCAACAAACTTATCTTTGACATTGCTCTCAACAGTCCTTAGCAAGCCTTGAAGCTTGCTCAAAGTGACCTCTTCCTTATTCATGTGGTAGCTCCTGCGGAACTGGTTGTAGCAGGGAGGCAAGGAGTGAAGGATGATGTCGATTGTCAGCTCTTCATCGAAGTTAACATTTAACTTTAGCAGGCGATCAACATATCTCTACATCTTTTGCAGATGAGCGGTAAGCGACTCTCCATTACCCATTTTGGCAGTGATCATCGAAGTGATGATATCGTACCTTTCTTGCCTAGCGCTTTGGTGATACTAGTCCAGCAAGTCTTGATGCGTTTCATAGGGATACATGTCCTCAAAGGACTTTTGGAGTTCTGCAGTCATACTCGCCAGCATGATGCAATGGACTTTCGTAGCATCACCTTCATCGGCCTCAAAGGTCGCGATCTCTTCAGCAGTAGCAGTGTTGAGGTTGATTTCCTTCAGCTTCTCATCAAGGACATACTCTTTGTCCTCGTAACGAGTGACCATTCGAATGTTGCGGATCCAATCATTGAAATTGGACTCGTCAAAGATCACTATCCCACACAAGTTCATGAGTTAGAACGAGCCTTAGGAATTTGAGCCGGAAGCGTTGTTGTTGACGTTCGACATCTGAAAAGGAAAAAGAACAAAGTTTGATTAGAAATGAATGCCCAATTAAACACCCAAATGAGAAATTAGGGCTAGGATCCAACAACATTATTTACAAATTAGAAGAGGGATGTCGTAATCTAACAAGTAAATAATTTGAAAGTAAGTGAATGACGATTCACTAATTCTCCACCATGAAAAAACGAAAAAGGGATTAAGTTTTAAATGTATTGAAACTCCTAGATCTTTTGGGATTCTTTTAACTTTTCTATGACATGTTTAAAATCTTGATATGCCCCTCAAGTTTATAACTGGGATGACGAGGATCACAAAGCGGGTGTGAATAACCATGCAAATATACATGGTGCCCTCATTGTTACAGTCACATATTTGATGTGTCGGTTAACCACACACGCTCCATCGAACTATGACAAACAATGAGTCACCCTTTGGCACCTTTGTATAGAACCCAATTAGTGTGCCAGTTAACCACACACGCTCCACTAACGTCTTAGCAAGGGTAGAAAGTGTAATTTCATGGAATTACATCAATTCACTTTTGCCTAAAGTAACTAAGATTGTGAATTTTGTAAAAACATTTGGTTACTTTTATAGATTCATTATACTTTTAATGAGGAAAGGGTTGCCCTATCCTACCCGTTCGGCTAACAACCCTCCACCATTCAAGGAAGCGATGGGTGAGAGTGGACACCCATTAAACGGCCATTTTATAGGCCATAACCTTATACTCCCTTATAGATCGGCTTCGTGAATGAGGCCTACTAACGATAAGACTAACATTTTTGTTATATATATACATATATATATATATATATATATATATATATATATATATATATATATATATATATATATATATATATATATATATATAAGTATAAGGTTGAATTTTAAACTTGTAAAATTTCTAAGGTTTGAAATTTAAATTGTTCAAACTAAACTTTTAATCAAAAAATTTAAATTTCAAAACTTGAGGGCAAGTTTTGAAGTTTTCAAAACACATAGGATCAAATACCAAATAATTTAAATTAAACATTTAATTTAAAGATTATCTAGATTTGATATATTCTATTTTAATCATAAGATAATTCTTCAAATAATCAAATTTTATCACATAAAGAATTTATTATTTAATTAAATGGTAATTATCTTTTGTTTTGGTAAGGATAATTATATAAGAACAATAAAAATCGGAGTTTATAAGTCAAAAACAGTTTTGAAAATTATCCTTCAGCAAAACAACAAGAAATCTCGAAAGTCCCTCTGTCTGACAGCTAAACTCGTCGAGTTCATCAGGAAAATGGCCAAAAAAACGAATTTTAAAGCATGAATGAACATACAAGGAATCAATACAATAGAAACCAATCAAGACTTTGATACCACTGATTGGTTTGAGCCTAAAGAACATCCTATGTGCTTATGCAAACCCTAATGCTTGGATCTAGGTTTCTCTATTGTACATGCAATTCATCCAAGACTTACAAACCCAAGATCTAGTGTATCTATTTTGAAATTGACATAAGAAATCGGATCTAGATGATTACCTCTTTTTCAAAAGCAAGGATCTTCTTGTCTTGGAGCTTAGAGTCACAAGTGTCACTCCTCTAATGACTTACAAACACCACACAAGCAAGAGGATGATAATCGAGAGGGGATAGAGGCACAATTTCAACTATGATCTTTCTACGGTTCCAGTGGCCGAAAATTGCAAGCCTTAGGGTCCTATTTATATTGGTGGTGCTAGGGTTTCAGTCCAAACTCTAATTGACAGCCTAGGCCTTACGCAATCCAAGGAAGTTTCTGGAATAGGGCCTTATAACCGAAATTATGGATGTACACATCCTAACTTCGTCCATGCCTAGTCCAAGAAGCTCCTCAGCTCAATACTCAACTATCAGACATTTGACAGTTTAAGTCCCTGATATTAAATTAATATCTTTTAGCCACATAATTGATTTCTTAAGTAATTCTTCTCTAATATTAATTTAATTATATGATTTCTCCTTTAATATATTATTCATATAATATATTAATAAACCATATTAACTTCTCTATTCATAAATCACCCTGTCAAGTTGCTTTGGTGAAGGCAACCCAAAATGACCATGCACAACCGGGTCAAGTACATACCAAATATAGATACAGGCTTAGACACTAATCCAAAACGTAGTGCTAGATATATATATATATATATATATATATATATATATATATATATATATATATATATATATATATATATGACAAAGTAGCATGGGTTAAGTCGAAGAAAAACATTTCTCATGCCAGTTTACTGAATGGCAGATTATATTTGATGATTGGTATCTTGTATGTAAGTTTTGTGGTTAAATTATTATTTGTTTCTCAATTATTTAGTAATGTTATGGCACATATTTTAGCCTAAAGAAAATATGTGTTTTATGTTGTAATAACCATAAATTATACTAGGAAATTAACACTCGTAGTATGGATATGAGAACTATACTACGAAATAAGGTTCATATAGCTATTAATTGTCTGACACAAACATAATAATGGATTTAAAAGATAAAGTTCAAATAGCCCTCAATTGTTTGAATTGAAAGTTGAGCAAACCTTGGATTTGTGTCTCACTACGTGACACATCACTGCATGACCACAATTGTTCATTTGTCTTTCTCTTGCATTCTTTTTTTTTTACATTGTCCAATTGTTCGACACGTACTTATTGTATGTCCTGTCTGGTGGCATCTAGTATATTCTTTAATTATTAGACCTTCACCTTGTAAGTGAATACGATCATTGGTTCGTGGTCTGACAGGATGATGTCTATCCATTATCAGAGTTCTAAAAATCATTTTTTTCATTGGGTTTCTCCCAATCACAAGGTTCTTGAAGGGGCTTGACAGGCTCTACATATGTATGTCGGTAGGTATCAACTTGTTGAGTTAGGATAGCCATATACATACAGTTGTCTTGTCTTAAATAATTTACAACATGTATAACATGACCACAAGGCAAGCAAGATAATTTCCATTTCCTGTTAGAACAAGTTTCTTCCCCTAAATCAAAAATGCCATTACTTCTAAAATCGTATGGTGGGGTTAGGGAGGAGAATATGGTTTTTAAAATCGATGAGAACTTGGATCTTTTTAGAGGATCGTGTAAACATTTTTCAAATATGATATTTCGACCTTATGCCTAGGTTACATGAGATCCAGATTATGAGGATAATCCTTCAAGAAACAGTCTTGTATCAAGGAAATAATATGAGGCCGTAAACTAGGGTTTATATATGATTTAATTTTTATCTAAACATTTACATTAAACACTGATTTTAATCTTCATCTAACAAAGTAATAAATATTTAATATATGAATTTATAATCCAAAACGAATATCATACAATAATATTGTTTTTTAAACACTTTTAATAATTATAGTTTAGAAAATTTTATTTATCATCATTATATATCAACAAATTTTATAATTTGTTAATCTTCATCTAACAAAACACCCATGTCAATAGATTTTAAAACAAATATGTAAAAAATGGTTTGCTTGGTTTCTTACAAAATTGAACAGTTAGATTTACTTTATTTGTAAAAAAATTTAGCATTTACTAATATGTATAAATAAAGTTTCCTTCAATTGAGAAGTTTAATAGTTACACTTAGGTATTAAAATTTGGATGACTTTTAATTTTTAATAATTATAGTTTAGAAAAACTTATTTATCATTATTATATATTAATTTTAGTTTATATCCATATGTTTTTTTATTTCATTTTTATATTTCAAAAATTTTCAGCTATTTGTTTCAAATATTTGTAAACAAATAAAAGTTGCAACTTTGAATTTACAACTACTAGCTTCTAGTTTTCAATTATTTTTACTAAAATATTCATTAAATTAAGATTGCTTTGGTTGGTTGCGACTGAGATGGACGATATGCTATAGTTACGTATTAAGAAGCTAGGGAATAATTTAACTACACTCTTATTCTTATAACCTAAAATACTTTAAGGAAATTGTCAAAAAAGTTTTAATGTTTTTGGAAGTTTCATTTTAGTCTCATTTTTTTTAACATAAAAGTCTTGATTATTTAATTTTGGTTCAAATTAACAAAAATGTTTTTTTTCTTTTAACATGAAAGAGAAATTGTCAGAAAAGTCCCAATTTTTTCGGAAAAAAATCACTTTAGTCCTAAAAAAATTGAACTGAAAAGTCCCGATTATTTGATTTTACATGATAATATGTCATTTCCTGTTAAAAGAAAAAAAAAACTTAATTTGAGCCAAAATGAAATAATCTGGACTTTTATGTTCAAATTTATTTTTGAACTAACGTGAAATTTTTCCAAAAATATTATGGTTTTTCTGACAAATTCCCTGTTATCATAAAATCAAAATCAAGATTTTTCTATTCAAAATATAAAATTTGAAATTAAAATGAAATTTTTTCAAAAATATTTAGATTTTTCTGACAATTTCTTAATACTTTATATAAGTGTTATAATATATAAATTAGCATCAATTTTTATCTAAACATTTACATGAAAACTATATCTATATGTACATTAGACTTTCTGATGTATAATTATAATCGTATAATAACACGTAATAACTTTGTCACGAAGTGGTATTGGCTTGCTATAGTTATTTGAGTTATTCTTTTTATTTATAGGTTAAAAAAGTCATTATGAGAAGTACAAGGGGCTATCTGTCAGACCAACAAAACGACTAATCGGCGTAGGAGAATGTTTAGCTACTTGTTTCGCTTTTCTTGCTCTATATATCTCAATTGCCCTCCTGCGCCAATTGGTCAAATTCCCTTTTTCTTTTTGTTTTTTTCATTTCTCAATTTTACTCAAATATTTAATAGATTCAATTTAAAGTTTAAAACTAATTTTTATTATGAGTCCGGTGAACATTTAAGAAATTTGGCTTCTATTGAAGAGCATGATATCACAATCCACAAATATTTTTGTTACAAAATTTAAACTGAAGGGTTATATTGAGTAGCATAATATTTTTATACCAGATGATGGAAGTTTATATATATATATATATATATATATATATATATATATATATATATATATATATATATATATATATATATATATATAGAGAGAGAGAGAGAGAGAGAGAGAGAGATTTACTTGTTAGGTATTTGCAGAGAATTGTAATTAATATATAGCTGGAAAATTAGGAATTATGATGTGATAGGCGAGTAAAATTTGTGCCGTATAGAGTTTTATTCCCTTGTCATATCGCCATCCCCATCCTCTCACATGGTCAATACCTAAAGATTTTGTATTTCCACATTCAATACCAACTATAATAAAGTCAACTACATATTCCTATACAATTTAAATTTAATATTGTTTAATTGAGTTTTAATTTTAATAAAGATCAGAAAACTGCAAAAGTGGCAATGTAGTTTGTTGCTTCTTTATATAAACATATAAATTGAAATCATTATTATAAAGTCACCGTCATCGCCATTCTAACACTGCCTCATTTGAATATTTTGCCCCAAAAAATAAGTCTAGCTTAATGTTGGTAAAACAAAAAATACTCAATGCATACGGACATGGATATTATGAAAAGCTACTTTAAGGCCTTTGGATCTAAATCTAAGACCATTAGGTATGGGTCTGTTGAGGTGGTGTTATAACAACTTATAACACTAAGGGGGAAATGGTGTTTATAGTGTTATGACTATTTTATGAGGAGGTTAAGAGGAGAAAAATAAAAAGAGAAGAAATGTATAGCCAATCAAAGTTCCTGTTTCAATATGTCATAACGTCAACAAGATATGTCATAACACCAAGTGGGAAATGGTGTTCATGGTGTTATGACCATGTTATAAGATGTCACATCAGCAAAAATACCACATCTCGTTATTCATACCGTATGCTTTAAACATTATTCGGTTTAAACTGAAAAGCCGTTCGAACGATACCTTAATCGGTTTGGCAGATTCGGGTTAATTGGGATTAGGTTCAGTTTTCAAGTTGGATGGTCATTTGTTTCGATTTGGCGGCTTGGTTTATAATTGAGTTTTTTTATTCAGGGCGAACCAATCAAATAAATGTTTACTGACTAAATTAACAAATATTTTGTTATTTAATATAACTATTTACCCTACCTCGTCTCAAAAGTCGATATTTTTTTTCAAAAATCAAGCAACATTCTTTGACATTCATCTTCGTTTTTCTTCCTTTATGTTTCAACCCAACTTTGAAATTTCCAAACCTTTCGTCGGTTTTCACCTTCTGCTTTATTGCTTCTCCCTCGATGTCAAATTCAAATAGCAATTAGTCGACTACTCTACTCCAATCGACCAAATCAAAAAGCTTCAACTCCAAACCGATTGACCTTCTCATTCACCGTTATTCATACGGTTCAAACTTTTTTTTTCGCTTCAAAGGCCTCACTCATCGCCTTTTGCTTCATTTATTGCTTACTCCATCTTTTTAAGAATCGACAATAACAATGTTGAAATCTAATTTGCATATATTTCATTTGTGTACAATTAGGAATATAAAACTAAAAGCATATAGAAGGTGTGGATAAGCTAATCATTCTTGTATTATGGTACAATCAAGAATCTTTCTTATGAAAAAGATATCTAGTTATGAAATGAACATATAGTGTGCATCTTACCACATACCGCGGTAAGGTGCGGTACGTGGTAAACACCGCACCGAGGCCCAAAAAAAAGTGCAATATAAGGCGATTAAGTTATGGTTTTGCCGCGTGGGAAAAAAGAGTCCCTTCCTCAAATGTAGTACTTCATCCATAAATATGTATATTGTTGTGGCCTTGTAGGTGTGGTATGACACCCACCATTTTGTGAGGCGATACAAAAATCAACATATGACATTACAAAAGTGCGGTATGACACCTACCAGCCTAATAAATGAGTGTGATGGTCTCATAACACCTAGTCACAAACTACCAAGAAACTAATAGACTATATAAAAAAGGATGCCGATCAATATACTTGTATATTAATTGAAACTAAAATAATACCAATTACAGTTGTTCCTATATCCACTAGTGAGTTGTGAATAAAAGGGCTAAAAATGTGTACTTGTAAAAAATTAAAATTCTAAGTGCTAGTTAATCTCACATTTATGTGTATGTGTGTGTGTGTGTATATATATATATATATATATATATATATATATATATATATATATATTGAAGTCTCCTCTCTCTTTGTAATGGATCTTTTACACTCCGTTCCTGAGTTGTAGCAAAGAAAAGAAGAGAAGATAAAGGAAAGTAATATATATATATATATATATATATATATATATATATATATATATATATATATATTGAAGTCTCCTCTCTCTTTGTAATGGATCTTTTACACTCTGTTCCTGAGTTATAGCAAAGAAAAGAAGAGAAGAGAAAGGAAAGTAATTAGAGAAAAGAAGAGAAAAGAAAGGAAAAGAAATTTGTCTTTTGTGTTCCCGAGTTGGAGAGAAGTGGAAGGAAAGTTAAACATTTCTTTCTCTCCAAATTATTCCAAATCAGAAGGAAACTTAGGAGGGAAATTGATCCTTCTATTTCCTTCCACTTCCTTCATTTAATAAAACTCATGAACACCAATTTCTATAATTTTCCTCTTACTTCCTCCAATTCCTTTCTGTTATCTCCTTATACTGAACTAAGGAACGGGGAGTTAGAGAGTAAACTAAGGACTTCGTATATATCTAACACGATATTAGAGTCGTTATTGTTGGATTAAGGTGTCTAAGATCGTAACTAAATTGGTATAATTGAGTGAATAATAGTAAAATCATTTTTGAGTTGCCCCCATAACCAGGAAATAGGTCAGATTGATATTAAAATAAAGATAAATAATTTATCAATATATTATATGATTAATATAGGAATTAGAAACAATAAATAATTAATTAATAATTAATCATAATTAATTTGATTAATGGTCCTGGATTAATTATTAGTATAAGGGTTATAATGTAATCGTTCAATAGTTGAACATAGGATAAGAGACTTTCTAGAACCTCCCTAAAGGGGACCATTTTGAGAAGCTCTTCTAGAGTTTCTGGAACCCTCCTTGAGTTGATATGGTCAGTTGATATGGTTTGAGTATTTCAATACAATTTTCACTCTTTGGGTTTTAGTGCAACAACTATCACTCGAAACCATTCGCTAAAATAGTTGCCTCATATATTATTCTTCTTATTTTATATATGGGCAACATGGTTATTATTGATAGAGATTATAATGATATTCTTGTTATAAAACAACCGCTTAGCTTAGTTCTTATTTGATATAAAGGAATTATCTGTGATTTACTACTTTTCTTGGTCTTGAAGTGCTTCCTCATGAAAATATTATTTTAATATCTCAAGCAAAATTTGCATATAATTTTTCACGTGTTGACATGACTAATTTTAAGGCTGCTAATACACTTAGACTTTCTTTTTTGTCTCTCTCGGTGATGGTTGTCTACTCTTTGATCTTATACTTTACTATCAACTCGTCGCTCTATTTATATACCTAAAAGTTAATCGTCTTGG
This sequence comes from Lactuca serriola, assembly GCF_051521515.1. Classification (NCBI taxonomy): domain Eukaryota; kingdom Viridiplantae; phylum Streptophyta; class Magnoliopsida; order Asterales; family Asteraceae; genus Lactuca; species Lactuca serriola. Next base: position 34,526,875 of record NC_136411.1, on the reverse strand, counting down.
TCTTTTATTTGTTTTTCGCATCGTTGGTGGGATGTCAAGTCCACCAAGCAAATTACACTCTTTATTTGCAAATAAAACGTAATATAATGGTAAAAAGGGGTATTGATCCTCAGTGACATGGTTGTATTCAATCACCAATACAATCCAATAGAACTAGTGTAAATAAACTAACTAACTGCAATTAAACTAAAAGGGAGGGGGAGGGGTCGATTGCTTAAAAACAAAAAGACTTGAATAACCAAAAAGCTTGCAATTAAGCAAGATGATGAGATGCTCAAATATTGGAGAGAATTGGTCAACCAAGGCAATTAAACACAATGGAAATTTGTGTGTTTATCATTAAGTTTCAATATGAAGCTTATCATTCATCCCAAATTGGTTATAGCAATCATGAAGCATGATATGTCAAGATTCCTCATAGGTAGTATAGAGGTTGGGGAAGCCCACAATACACCTTCTTAATCAAAATCAAGGATTCAATTGAAGCAATTAAACCCAAAAAGTTGATTAGCCTTAAGAATGAAGGAATCCCCAATTCCTAGAGGATGTCAATGCTTACACATCCATAAAGGAGTTATGATCCATAAGCTAGAGATGATTGCTACCATCATAAAGCTCTTATTCTAAGTAAATTCAATGATTCAATGCAAAACTAAAGAAATAAACCAACAATTGCTCATTCAAGTACCAAGCTCATGATCAAAGTATCAAACAAGCATAAGAAATATGAACTAGAATCATAAACATAAGATAAAATGATAATCAAGCATGAATCTTTCAAAACCCACAAATATCCAAGGGTTTTAGCCAAAGTTAACAAGAATAGACAAACTAGCCACTCATGGCAACAAAACAACAATCACAAAAGTGTTTTTGCATTAAAAATCTACCAATTACTTAGAAAGATGAGAAGAAATGTCTCCAAGCTCCCAAAACCGCCTTCTCTGGTCTCTAATGGTGGAAAATCAAAGTCATTGCTATTAGATCCAACCCGCAAGGTAAATGGTGAGCCATGACCAAAATGCTCAAAATTGGGCAGTTGCGCGGGTACCCACACGCGTGAGAATCCACCCTCACAAATATTGCTGGAATGCTATTGGCTCATTTTTCCTCCACTACACCATTCCACTACCCAGGATTCCCTTGGTCCCCTCTATATCCCACATGATTCAAATTAACCAATCATCATCTAGCTTCAAATATTGATGCTCCAAGCCCAAAATAAAAATCCATGACCCATCTTCACAAGTCCACTTCATCCAAGTCTTTAGCTTTTTAAGCCCAAATCTCCTTTAATGGATCCGCAAAGCCCAATAATGCCACGAAAGCCCACAAAGCCCATTTCCAAGCTAATACACAACCGCAACAAGATCCAAAACCTACAAAATACCTCATGCAAAATAGAAAGTCCCCGATACGATCCATAATAAAGAAAATAAATAAAATACAATGCAATACTAATAAAAAGACCTAAAAAATATAAAATAAACTAATAAAAAGAAGTAAATAAAATAAACTATCAAATCACCCCAAGCTTAAACCTAACTTGTCCTCAAGTTAGAACAAGACTAAAATGAGCTCGGGATGAGCTAAACTAAAAAGGAAAAAGAAAGATACCATAGAACTTGGTCAACATCAGTCAACATTTTCAGAATCAGACTTTCATATACCCTACGTGTCTTCAAAATGTTCCCCTCTTTAGAGCCATAAATTACATTCTCAACCACTTGATGGACGAATAGATCACGACTGGATGTAGTTGCGGTGTGCAAGACAAAGGAAACAGAGGATGCGCCTAGTGGGGGCACTTTAAATCACCAATGCAGACCATAATGCATGAAGGAAAGGCGCCTCTTCACGCATTATGATTCCTACATTTGTTAGGCTAAAGTGTATAATACAAAATAGGGTTTTGCAGCGCGGCCTCCGGGCAAACATCCGGTTTCAGAGGCTTCTCCTTTGTACTATTCTTTACAATCTACCATCTCATCGACATAGCCTTTTCTCACTAAAAATCAAAATAAAAATAAAATAATAAAAATTCTACTTATCCTAAATCTAAACCTAACAACTTAAATCTTTAATCTTGATCTTCTGTTATTTGGCTTTCACTATTCTTTTAACTTGATTTTTTTAAGACAACTCTTGAACTTGGATTCTTGTTCTTCTTTTTGTGTTGCTCTTTTTCTTCATTTTTCTTCTGTGTTTTTGTTGCTTTTCTTTAATCTTCTTCATTGTTTCTTTTTGTCTTCACTTTTCCAATTCCTTCATTTTTTGTGTTTTCTTCTTGTCTTTCTTCTTGGAAGGTCTAAGGAATTTCACCATGTAACATATGACTCTAATAGTGAAAATGGAGTAATAGATAGAGGCTAACATGAACTCCTAATGATCATTGACAATGTGTCAAGATCTACTAAAAATGGTGGAAATGACTCAAAAATTGGTGTTACCGAAAAAACTTGGTCCCAAAATATGTGAATTGGGGGACCCACTTCAAAGTTCATCAAGCACCTCAATGCAAGGTGTGATAAACAAAATCTATCTAACTATCTACTCTAGACCCCTAGAAAAATGATGATATATCTTAAAAAGGTGGTGAGAATCTAACTAAGTAAGGCTCGGACGAGACTCCGGATTACTAAGGGGTATTCTCCCCAAAACCAAGATGCGAGTCTTTAATGTCTTCAAAATGCCTTATCGGGCTAATCTTTGGTCGTACACATCAGTTTGACCAACCACATCCCTCCGCACCTAGACCCAATCAAGCTACCTGCATCTGACCCCCACACAAGCGGTCTCAAAGTGGTTTGTGAGGCTCAAAACGTGTCCCATTTATCCAATACAAGGAATTCCATATCAAGATCCGGGACCAATGTAAGATTCAATACTTATGACTCGGTGTTATGGTGCCTGTAGGGATGTGAAGACAAGAGAGAACAAAAATGCATGAACTTAAACTAGAATGCATCTAAAAAGTATGAAAATTGGAAAAGAAAGAAACAAAATATGCAATATTTTTGAATTTTTTTATGCCATTTTTATGAATGACCTAAATGACTTACTCTAAATGCAACTATATACAACTTAAATGCAATAAAAAGTAAAAGATAAATAATACCTCACCCCAAGCTTAAAATTAAGCATTGTCCTCAATGTTTAGGATGAGAGTAAGGAAGGATCATACCGGGATCAAGGTGGAGAGGCCCGCAAGGACGGTATAGAAGAAACACATGGGTCACACAATGATGTGTGGGTGGAGTTCTTGGATGCATAAATACACACAGGTAAAATCTTGGTCGCGCAAAGGAAGCACATGCAATGACTCGGAATTTTCTTATGAAGTGGCAAATTTGCTCAGGTACCCTCACAGATCTTTGCGCGGGTGAGGGGGTAGTACCGTAAACTTTGCGCGAGTGATGGCTGGGTCGCGCATATAAAGAATTAGCAGCATTGGTCTCGCAAAGAAGGGGAAGGATTTGGTCTTGGCCGCACAACAATCTGCGAGGGTGGCAGTTGGCCGCGAAAACGTCTGCACCGGTAGAGGATCAGCCACGCACATACATTAGAATGTATCCCATGTGGGGGTAACTTGGACTTGGATTTTGCGTGGCTGGGGCTGGGTCGTGCAATGTTTGCGCGGCTGCCTGCGCAAATTGCATATTTTTGGCACTTTTTGCATACTTTACCAAGATCATTGCTAAACTTCTAAATGCTTATTTTTGACCAACTTCAAGCCTAGAAACATCAAAACTTCAAGCGGAGATTATTTATTTATAATGCATTTATTTAACGTCTTTGCCAAGACATAACCCCACTTCCGTCAACCTTCATAAATCGGAGTTTCCAATGTTAAGTTGTCGAATTCTCCCGTGTCACAGCCTTCATAAAATGGTGTCATATGGTGCCCATTGACTTTGAAGATTTGGTTTGTTTCTAAACTCTTGATTTCAACCACACCAGGATCAAACACCTTTATAACAATGAAAGGTCCGTGCCATCGAGATCGCAATTTTCCCAGGAATAGCTTTAAGCGTGAATGATAAAGAAGAACTTTTTGACCCGGAATAAAGTGTTTTTAGGTTATGTTCTTTTCATGAAATGCCTTTTTCTTCTCTTTGCACATTTTGAACCTTTTAATTATCTTTTTCTTGATCACTTCCATCATTGGAGGATTTAATCTTATTTGAGCTTCTCTTTTACGTTTACAATCATCTTCCATGAAAATCTTGTGTGTGCATATAGTAGGGCTTATCTCATTTATTATCTCAATCACATCAACCCAATACAATGGATAAATGTTGCTAGGGTACCTCATTGCTTCAAAGATGTCGAAGTGAATGGTCTCTTCATTGAACTCCATAGTTATCTTTCCTTTATGGACATCAATGATTGTGTGAGCAGTATTCATGAAAGGTTTTAAAAGGAGGATCATAGATGATTTAGAAGGATTCTTCTCTTCAAGATCAATGACATAAAAATGTGTGGGAAAAACAAGTTTATTAACTTGTACTAACGCATCCTCCAACACTCCTCTTTGAGACACACTTGACTTGTACGCTAATTGAATGATTACTCCGGTTTCTTCCAAAGGTCCAATATTGAGAGATTCAAAAACCGAATACGGCATCACATTGATCGAGGCTCCAAGATCTAACATAGCACTTTCGACATGCAAATCACTAATGGTACATGGGATAGCAAATATTCCCGGATCCTTGCTTTTGGGAGGTAACTTCTTTTGGATGACCACGAACACATTTGAATTGACTTGAATCTTTTCATTTGCCTTAAATTTCCTCTTATTGGTGCACAAATCCTTAAGAAACTTGGCATAGCACGGAATTTGTTTTATGGCATCCAATAGTGGAATTTTGATTTGGACCTTGCGGAAAGTCTTAAGAAACTCTTTCTCTTCCTCTTGTTTCTTTGAGGGAGCTAACCAGGAGGGAAAATGTGGTGGTATGACTAATGGCTTGATGGTCTTGTTGGAAGATTCGATTTGATCAATGTTTGGCTCAATCGGTTCCTTTGGAGTAGCTACAACTTTCGGAGGTTCAACAATAATTACTTCATCTTCTTCTTCTCTGGAAAATCTTTTAGGGTTGCTTTCTCCAAGTGTTTTCCCACTTCTCAAGGTTATTACACTCACATTGGGGTTCTTCTCGGTTTAAGAAGGAAATTTACCCCTTTGTTCCATCTTGTTGAAAGCGGTGGCCAAGTATCCAATTTGTGCTTGAATATTGGAGAAAGAGTTCATGGTCTCTTGTTGAAATTGGGTTTGGCTTTGAGCAAGATAAGTGAAAAGTTCTTGAAGGCTCATTTGATGGTTACCACTTGATTGGACTTGTTGTGGAGGTTGTTGGTAATTTGGAATGGGATGAGATGTTTGGGGATATGAAGGTTTTTGTGATGGGTATTAAGAAAATTGAGGTATCATCATAACATGTGGCGGGTTTTGCTTTGGTGGGTATGGTTTAGTTGGGTTATTCCTCTAAATTGGGTTGTAAGTGTTTTGAAATCCCATGGGTCTTGGTTGACCTTGATATCCGCCCATTGCATTAACATCCTCCGGTTCACTACCAGGTGTGTGGCACTTATCCGTATAATGTCTCGTATTGTACAAATACCACACACCATCAATTGTTGACCACTTTCAACCACCATTTAACTTAACACATTGGTCAAATCCAAGAGCTTTGATTCCAAGTGTTGGGTGTTGGTAACTTCACCAACCACTAGTCGGGAATTTCTTTTCATTTCATTTCGAGTCCCAAAGTTCCTTTGATTTTGAGAAATGGTTCCAAAAAGTGATCTTATCTCTTGAGGTGTCTTGTTGAAGATGTCACCACCAGTTGAAGCATCAATCATCCTTCGATATTTTTCATTCATACCCTCATAAAATTCTTGAAGGAGTAATTGTTCGGGTATGTTGTGTTGAGGACAACTGGTACACAAGTTGTTGAATCGCTCCCAGAAATCATGAAAAGTCTCATTCTTCCCTTGACGAATCCCTAAAATGTCACTTCTTTGGCTTGATATCCGGGAAGTGGGATAAAACTTGCTAGTGAAGGCTTTGAGTAACTCTTCCCATGTGTGAATAGATCCTACTGATAATTTAAATAACCACTCTCTAGCTTTATCTTCCAAGGTGAGTGGGAAGGCGGTTAGTTTGAAATCATCCAATGTCACATGTTCGGGCAACATGCTAACACATATCATATGAAAGGACTTTAAATGCCTTTGAGGATCTTCTCTATCCAAACCATGGAACTTGGTGAGTTGATGTATGAAACTTGACTTCAATTCAATCCCTCGGCGGTTTGCAGGACAAACAATAGCATGGGGTGTGTGAGTAACATTCTTCTCCATCATTTGTCTAAGTGTTAACTCTTGAAGGGGGTTGGGTGGATTAGGGTTATTGGGATATTGTTGCATGTAATTGGTAAGTTGTTGGTAAGGTGGGTATGGTTATTGAAGGTGATTTTACATTTGTGGTGGATAAGGTTGGTAGTTAGGATATTGGTTGTAGGGGAGTTGTTGTTGTGGGTACATTGGTTGTTGGTACATTGGAGTGTGTTGGTAATTAGGTGGATTTGGGTAATGTACTTGTTGTTGAACTTGAAAAGAATTGTTTTGAGGTTGGTTGTTTTGGTGGAAGTTTTGGTTTTGTTGTTGTGGTTGATGATAATTGGGTTGATTTGGTTGATAAGGGGGTTGATTCCAAGGTGGCATATCTATAAAAGGTTATTGGTGTTGTTGTTGTTGTCTTGGTTATTGGGGTGGGGTATTGGCATCTTGATTGTTTGGGTTTGGGTTGGGATTGTGAGGTGGAGTGTGATTCATGGCTATGTAGTTTTCAAACAGAATCTCTTCAAATGAATGACAAACAATTAGGGAACTCGGTTCGGTGTCGGTATCACATGAAGTATGAACTTGATCTTCTATGTAGATTAATGGAGAAGAGGAAGAAGCTTAAATGAGTTGTTGTTGCTTTGCTTGTTTGGCTAACTTTTTCAACCTTTTTGCTTCTTTTTCAATTTCCGTATTGTAGAGTAGTTCACCGATTCTTGTAGACCTAAGCATAAACAATCAAATAACAATAACCAATTTCCCCGGCAACAGTGCCAAAACTTGGTGGGATGTCAAGTCCACCAAGCAAATTACACCCTTTGTTTGCAAATAAAACACAATATAATGGTAAAAAGGGGTATCGATCCTTGGGGAAATGGTTGTATTCAATGACCAATGCAATCCAATAGAACTAGTGTAAATAAACTAACTAACTAGAATTAACTAAAGGGGGGGTCGATTGCTTGAAAACTAAAAGACTTGAATAACCAAAAAGCTTGAAATTACGCAAGATCATGAGATGCTCAAATATTTAAGAGAATTGGTCAAATTGAGGCAATCAAACACAATGGATATTTGTGTGTTTATTATTAGGATTTAATATGAAGCTTATCATTCATCCCAAATTGGTTATAGTAATCATGAAGCATGATATGCCGAGATTCTTCATAGGTAGTATGGAGGTTGGGGAAGCCCACAACACACCTTCTTAATAAAATCAAGGATTCAATTAAAGCAATTAAACCCAAAAAGTTGATTAGCCTTAAGAATGAAGGAATCCCCAATTCCTAGAAGATGCCAATGCTTATACATCCATAAAGGAGTTATGATCCATAAGCTAGAGATGATTGCTACCATCATAAAGCTCTTGTTCTAAGTAAATTTAATGATTCAATGCAAAACTAAAGAAATAAATCAACAATTTCTCATTCAAGTACCAAGCTCATGATCAAAGTATCAAACAAGCATAAGAAATATGAACTAGAATCATATAAGATAAAATGATAATCAAGCATGAATCTTTCAAAACCCACAAATATCCAAGGGTTTTAGCCAAAGTTAACAAGAATAGACAAACTAGCCACTCATGGCAACAAAACAATAATCACAAAAGTGTTTTTGCATCAAGAATCTACCAATTACTTAGAAAGATGAGAAGAAATGTCTCCAAGCTCCTAAAATCGCCTTCTCTGGTCTCTAATGGTGGAAAATCAAAGTCACTGCTATTAGATCCAACCCCTAAGGTAAATGGTGAGCCAAATGACCAAAATGCTCAAAATTGGGGAGTTGCGCGGGTACCCGCACGCGTGAGAATCCACCCTCACAAATATTGTTGGAATGCTATTGGCTCATTTTTCCTCCACTACACCATTCCACTACCCAGGATTCCCTTGGTCCCCTCCATATCCCACATGATTCAAATTAACCAATCATCATCTAGCTTCAAATATGGATGCTCCAAGCCCAAAATAAAAATCCATGACCCATCTTCACAAGTGCACTTCATCCAAGTCTTTAGCTTTTTAAGCCCAAATCTCCTTTAATGGATCCGCAAAGCCCGATAATGCCACGAAAGCCCACAAAGCCCATTTCCAAGCTAATACACAACCGCAACAAGATCCAAAACCTACAAAATACCTCATGCAAAATAGAAAGTCCCCGATACGATCCATAATAAAGAAATCAATAAAATACAATGCAATACTAATAAAAAGACCTAAAAAATATAAAATAAACTAATAAAAAGAAGTAAATAAAATAAACTATCAAATCACCCCAAGCTTAAACCTAACTTGTCCTCTAGTTAGAACACGACTAAAATGAGCTCGGGATGAGCTAAACTAAAAAGGAAAAAGAAAGATACCATAGAACTTGGTCAACATCTGTCAACATTTTCAGAATCAGTCTTTCATGGACCCTACGTGTCTTCAAAATGTTCCCCTCTTTAGATCCATAAACCACATTCTCAACCACTTGATGGCTGTGTTTATTTTCTTTTTATCAGATATGGGTCTTCATTTCCCATCACTAACCATTATATAATGTGATACTAGGATTGTCATTCATATTACTCATAATGACATGTTTTAAGAACACGCTAAACATGTTGAGATTGATTGTCATATTGTTTGGCAACATGTGACTCATAATACTATTAGTCTTTATTCTATATCATATACCGACCAACCTAATAATATATTTACAAAAGATTATCACACTAGACACTTCTTTACTCTTTATTCTAAGCTTATCATCTACCATCTTCATTTTTCTTTTGTAAGGGAGAGGAGAACTTTACATTATTTGTGTATGGTTATCTAAGATATTTATTCTTTGTATATCTTTCTTTTCCTTGTGGTTCTCGTAAATTGAACAAACATCATTCATTTTCAATCGCTCTCATGGTATGTTTCGTAAAAAAAAGCTAGTAGTCGTTCGCTGGAAGATGAAATTGGAGCTCGAAGTTAAAAGGTCAAAGTTGTAACTATTAGGCCAAACGATATACCAACCTTGCACACTACAATTTGCAAATTATGACAAGAAATCGCATCCATGAACACCACACCCTGTCCGGTTTAGGTTAAAGATTTCTCCGTGTGGGGTATCCCTCTGTGTCTGTGTGTGTGATTGGCCAACAATCTTTTTCATTTATTTTTTTTCCTTTTTCATTTTTTTATTAAGTTATATATATTATACTAAAAAATTATAAAAAAGGTATTAAAACTTATGATTTTTAATTTAATACAAAAAACATATAATACTTATATAAAATATATATTTTTAAAATAAAAATAAAAAGTAAGGTGAAGTGAAGCGAATGGTATCAATTTTTCTAGATTTAACAGAGTGAAAAAAATGAGAAAAATGAGATGGAGAAATGAAAGTGAAAGTTTGATATATGGAAGTTGTATCTTATATATATATATATATATATATATATATATATATATATATATATATATATATATATATATATATATATATATATATATATATATATATATACCTTTATAAAAAATAATTGAAATTTTTAAAGCTTTTATAAATTAACAAAACATTTGAATAGTAGATGCATGATTTTTTTGAAACAATCTAATAACATTTTTTATATATAAGTGAAGTGAAATGTATCAATTTTCTGGATTTTAAAGAGTGAAAAAATATGAGAAAAATTAAGATGGAGAAATGAAAGTGAAAGACAATATTTGGCAGTTCTATCTTATATATATATATATATATATATATATATATATATATATATATATATATATATATATATATATATAAAATAGACGTAACCTCGCGCGTTGCGGAAGAATGCATTTAAGTGGGTAAAATAATTATAGGAAAAAATAGAAATATGTTGAAATTTACGTTTTTAGTCATGTTTTGAGCATTAACCAAATTATAAAATAACATAAAAATCCATCAACTTATATTTTGATACTATCTAATATAGTTCATACCTTATAAACTTTACTTTTTACTTTTATAATATCAAATATATATTATAAGTTTTTGTATAACATTAATATAATCTAATTTTCTTATTTCCGATAATATTTTTTAGATAAAATAAGAAATAAGTTGTTTTGAATGAGCTATTAATAAACAATATTGAACTAATAAATTTTGTATTACACTATTTATATTACACCAAAACATCCAACGTTTCATATATGAACTTTCAAATATTATACATTCAAATTAAGAATGAAGTCATACAAAATATATCATTATAAATAAATTTCATCAAGAGTTTTAAAATAAGTCGATTAGTAAATATGATATTTAATTTTAATTACATATTTTGCAAGGCGTACGTTTGACTTTATGTTAGTGCGCCGAGAATCTTCTTCCTTAATTTGTACCTAAAAAATTAAGGTGAATAGGAATATAAAATAGATATTACTAAACATTAATATAAATAATTAAAAAAAGGTATGTGAATCTCCTACCACCGGTTAAATACAACATATCTCTCTAGTGGTATCGATTCCTATGTGAAATTGAACACTACTAGAAAAACAGCCTTTTACGACGCACAATCAATGACACACGCTGATAGAGGACACGCATCTGTCCGTGCCCTAAAAATTGATGTCAATTTTCCAAAATATGAAGCATAGAGGACACGCATTTATGGGTGCCCTAAAATTAGTGTCCAACAAAAAAAAATTAAAAACACAGAGGGCACCTACCATAAAAAAGTTCGTCGTGTAGAACTGTCGTTTTATAATTTTTTCATCAACGCATGTTCTTCAATTTTTAATTGCCAATGGGGGAATCAAATACCAAAAAATTGAAAACCCCGCCTGATACTCTCCTCCTTCTTCTTCGTATGTTGTGAAATCCTCTTAGATAAAAAGAAACCCTAAAATCATTGTTTGGGTTCCTGATATACGGTTTTTAGTTGTGAAGTTCCTGAAATCATATTTTTGACTTCAAAATGCGATTTTTCTGAATTGCTACATGGTGTGTTGAAGATCGATAATTTCATATTTTTGAAGTTCTTAAAATCCTCTTCGACCAACACTACCTCCAATCGACACCGAATCGTCAGGCCTCGCACGACGATGATGTACGGGCCTTATCGACCAACACTTCATCCACCATCACTGTTTGCAGCTCTCCAACCCCATCCTTGGGCGACCAATGGATGATGTTCTCGCAAGTCAATTTGGTGTGACGCATCTTGTCACTCATAAAACCACGCACCAACAGTTCGCTTGCAAGTCAATTGCGATGCAGAAGATGATTAACAAGGATGACATCGACGTTGTCTTTCGAGAGCTCCATGGCGCCTACGAGGATCGCTTGCTAGTCAATCGATGATTGTCATCCGCTCATAGGGCCAAGAAATTGAAATCAAAGGGTTAGGGTTTTGTCAATTTCTGGTTCTGTAATTTTCTCGTTCAATAATTTTTTTATGTTTCCTAATTATTGGTTTTGTAGTTTGTCAATTCTACAAGCCACCATGGCTTGACGAGGAAGATGAAACACTACTCACTAATTGCAGGGTGCATCACTTGAAACATTATTTCTAGATTAGTTCCGAAAAACGCAATTCAAGATCGCTAGCGATTGAAACAATTTTGCAATTGGAGATTGCTCCACCAGTTGCGTTCATAAAAAAAAACGCTACTTATATCAAAACCACCTACCATAGTAACAAGTGTGACATAGCTACCATTGGTATGTGATTTTGTGCGCATTATGTTATAAAAACGGAAAAATTACAGAAAAGCCCTTGCAATCTCATTTCTACTTGTATATGTTTGATTTGAATAGATGATGGGAGATTAATGGATGATGTTGAAGCTAGAGAATTATGGGGTTTCTTTGGTGGATTTTCTCCACTTCTAAAGAAAATAGCTACAAATGATGCTCAAAGTACTCATGTGTATCCTACTCAGCTACTTTGGTAATATTTTCTTATATTATTCTATTACTATTCTATCTCTTGATTCAACAATTAACAAAATTCTAATTTTTTTTCTTGTTTTAAGTATCATAAAGGGAAAGCAATACCTGTAGCTGATGATTCATTGACAAAGAAGTTACTAGACACACACCATTGTTATCTTCTAGATTGTGGAACAGAAATTTATGTGTGGGTTGGAAGAAGTACTAACCTTGAAGAAAGAAAAGTTGCAAATGGAGCTGTAGAAGTAAACATTATATCAAACTATATAAATATAAATATAAATTTCCAAGGTTCTTATTATAATAAATAACGTATTGATTTACAGGAACATTTACGTGTTCATGAAAGACCAAAATCCAATATCATTCGAATGATTGAGAATTTTGAGACAGTTTCTTTCAGATCAAAGTTTGATTCATGGCCTCCACTGAGTGATGTGGTTGCATCTGAAGATGGTAGAGGGAAGGTGGTTGTTTAAATCTAACATCAAGAAGTAAGAACAGGGGAACAGAGAACAAGAAGAAGCAATTGAGGGGTATTTTTGTCCAACTTTCTGCTGGGATTTTTATTGAACTGAAAAAACTCACTGTAACATCATAAATAACGTTCCTACTTATACTTGAAAGAAACAAAGCAAACTAACTAGATGGGTTTATCTCTAAAATGCAGGAAGAAAGGATAATGACTAAAAGTTCAAAAAATAAACTAGATAAATTCTTTTAAACTTCTGGATTATTCCAACATAGGTCACCCAAGTAGAGCTATATAATCCAGCATTGGTTAAAACCTTGCTTTTTTAATAAGGTCTTGAATATAGAGAGAAGGTCTTTTGCAAATGAATGACTTTATCTGTGAAAGAAATCAATTTTCTACAAGTGTGTTGAAAGTTCAGCGTCTGAGGATGATGTCTATCACTCATCCGTTTGTCAGCATCTGGGTTCTATGAGCGACCTTGTTTTTGGAGTCGTTGATGAAGGCTTTGTTTCATGGTAGGAAAATAGTTAGTGATCACCATGTATGTCCACTTCAGGATACATTAATTCTACTGGTATGTCTTCTGCTATTAATAATATTCCACCCCTGTAACTTTTTGATGCCATTATATCAAACTATATAAATATAAATATTAATTATCCTGATCTGGATGACTAATTGGTTTTGTTTTTTGTTTGGGTTTGATATTTTGATTGGTGTGAAGGGTGAGATGATTTTTGATAATATTTAATGTGACATTTGTTTCAGGTTAACACAATGTTCCATTTGGATCAACCTATGTATCTTCTTGGGTTTCTTGCTAACCAGAGCAGGGTTTATCTCATTAACAAAGAATTCAAGTGAGTGGGTATAATAATCTTTAAATAAACAATTATCATCAACATTTATGCTAAATTTTTTTCTTTAATTTTTATGTTTTAGTGTCATTGGTTACACTTTGCTCCTGACATTAATCGAGTACAAGACACTTGTGATGCGTGGAGACATAGAATGAGCTTATGGAGTTTTACCCTCACTCCCAAAGGAGCATTATAATAGGTAGAGTTTCAAATATTATATTGTTATTACCAAAATTTGTATCTTAAATATATATTATATTTTTATATAAACGAATTCTGGTTGTTTTCTTCAATAGTGTTGCTCATTTTCTGGAGTCATGGGGCAAGGTTGAAGAGGCCTTAGAAGTTGCTACAGACCCTGATTATAGATTTGAGTTGGTTATTCAGCTTGGTAAACTTGACATTGCCAAGGTAATAGATTGCTCTTTACTTAAAAACCAAGGGCATTGATGGAATTGGTATATGAGATTCCATTCCATGGCATGTTTGGTTGCTAAATAGAGGCAATTCAATTCCGTTGGAGTCCTACAATTACTATGTTTGCTGGATTTCATTAGGAGGGTGGAAGGAATTCAATTCTGTTTTTTATTTATTTTTCGTTAAAAAGACTAAAATACCCTTGTTATATAATATTAAAATAAATAAAAACAAAAATTCTTATATATATATATATATATATATATATATATATATATATATATATATATATATATATATTCACAATAAACAAAAAATTTGTTTTTTATAAATAACATTTTTTAATTCCTCATTATATGAACATTGAAATAAATAAAAATAAAAATTTAATTCCAATTTTTGATACAGCAGTAAATCCTTGCGATGCTTGTAATCATGCATCATCCTTGTTGTTGAATGGGCTGTTGTTATTCCACGGTGGACTCTTGCTTTTTCTATTCTTTAGCGAGGTAGTTTATGTCAGAATTTCTATTTAAGAATCGTAATTATGTAGATAAATAATTAAATATGTATCTTAATATCACATGTTTAATTATGTTCACTAACTATTATATATGCAGGTAGAATTTCTACTAGCTTTGTTCAAGAACAAAAGGAAAAAGAATTTGTTTGCAAATAGGGTATGTATGTTGTTGTTGTTCCTCCAATTTATTTTTAGTTCCATGGGCCAATTTACAAAATTGAGTGATTTATGCAAATAATTTCACTAAACATATGATTGTTAACAGAAGAGCAAGGTATGCTGCTACAAAGCTAACAACAGATGTTTTAAGTCTCTACAAGGTATTAACTTAATATTAATTTTTTTTAATTAAAAAAAGTATATTGAATTTATTGTTTTTTCATGGACGATGAAAATTGGCACCACTATGTGTAGAAGTCATTGGAATCAGAGATGGAAATGGAAATGGTGCTCCTTATCTGATGCACCTAAAGGTTTTGACACCAAACCTAATCAGTGAGTCCCTTGTTGTCATATATATTATATTATATTTATATATATGGAAGCTAGTTCCAATACTTAATCCTCTACATTTAATTTTCTCTGTGGATGTGTTGGGTATGACAAGCTCCACTTTAGCATCTCTAAGTAAAGGATTTGCTGAGCTCTCCACAGATGGACAGTTTCTACAACTGGGCTCAAAACAGGTTTAACTTTTTTTTCCCTAGTCAAGAACATTACAGTAGAAGTCAAACCACACTACACCATACCTAAGTAATAAATTATGTTCCCAGGTATGGTCAAGAAGAATAACAGGGGTAGGGACGGATTCTTACAAGGGATAGAAGCTCTTGCACAAGGTTTTGCTTTTGGGGTGTCTGGTGTAGTGAGGAAACCTTTTGAAAGTGCCAGACAGAATGGTATTCTTGGACTTGCTCATGGACTTGGGAGAGCCTTTCTTGGATTCGTGGTACAACCAGTGAGTGGAGCATTGGAGCCACTGGAGGTGGAAGATCATATGAATTTATGAGTCCGTCTTCACCTGTTTCGTTTCGTTTCTTGAAGCCATTGTTTGGGTGATTCTCAAGATTCCGGTTTCGTTTCTTGAATTTGTTGTTTGGGTGATTCTCACTTATTACATAGTTGGTTTCAATTCTAATATTGCAAGGTAATTAATTATATTACATTACAAAATCACAGATTGAAAGTGTCAAAAATATGTTTTTTGATTTGCATATGTTTATTTAACGGATATTTCTTGTTTTACAGATTCTTCAAGCAATATCTTCTGCTTTTGCTTGTTAACCAAATGTCTTCAGAATTTTTTCGGTTCATTGGGTTGAAATATGATTGTTGCAAACACGTTTGGTTCATTTGCACTTCTCTTAGTCTTTGCTTTGGGTGGCTTTGTTCTTGTTCAAGGTACTAATTGTTTAGAAGCATACTGAAACATGACTATTGATCCATTTTTACTGTCAACTATTTTGTTTTCAAAGAGGACGTAAAGAAATGGTGGTTGTGGGGATACTGGTCATCTCCTATGATGTACACCATGAATGGAATTATTGTGAACGAGTTTCTTGGGAATCAATGGAATTGCTATTTTTCATTTTCTGTTCTTTTTTGTTTTGATTATGCAAACATTGACTGATGTTTTTAATGCAATATTGTTTGAAATAGTGAACTAATTTGTTTGAACATTTTTTTATCATGGGTAGATCGAGGAGGAAGTATTGTCAAGTGGAACACTAGTACATGGAAGCGTATAAGATGATGGGAGGTTGCTTGCAATGTAAGACTCCATTTGCTTTTCTTAAACTTCATGTTATCACTTAGCATGTGTATAAATCTGCTTCTGGTCAAATGGATCTGTTTCAAAATAAAACATCTCAATTCTCAGATGAAGAATCTATAGTAGTATTTTATATGAATGATAAACGTTGATGCATTAATTTCAAAGGTACGATCCAAGGGGACATATTTATATTGAATTCTAGTAATATGAGGATGCATAGTGTAGTGAAGAAACCACATCTTGGCCTTGTTACAGCTCTAGCCTTCTCATAGGATTCAAGGTTCCCTCTCTTTCTTTCTTTATAAATTCTTTAATTCAGACTTCAGACCTTTGACCTTTCCATACCCATATTTTTTTATATAAGAAAGCTTTTTTTTGTAATAATTGCAATTTCTTTCAGACACGCATGGGTGACTATCTCAATGATGTGGCATTCAGTCATATCCAAAAGATTACAGATACAACAGTTAAATCAGGACTTGAAGTTGCACTCTATCCTCAAGAAACAAGTTAGAATTTCAATTCACTTCATTTTCACTTACATTTTGCTATTGATTTTTCCTTATTTTTAATATAAAATATTGCTCTTAATTCTGACTATATGTTTTTGACAAATGGAGATTCCATATTTGGATGAATGGGATCAAAATGAAAAGGATCACTCCATCTCCTTAGGTCGGGCTGTTAAGGATATGGAGTCTAGCTCTCTCCATCTTCTAGTTTTATGTAGTGCAAAGGTATGATCTTCAAATCTTAATGATCTTCAAAAGTAAAACTGTAAAAAGTTATTTGTTACGCTCATTGATTTTACAGTTAGATATTGATGTGATGCAAAGAATATCAGGTCTGGAGCAGTTGTTGATGTGATTCAGAGAATATCAGTCTCCATATGCTCTTTAGTAACTAAGGTGAAGCGGAACAGCTAACTCTACATGAAACATTTCTACTTTCTAGTAGTGACAATAGGTTTCCATGATGGCATGAAATTGGTATTAAGTATTTGCATTCTTATTATATTATACCCCTCACATTTTCCCAAATTACCCCTTCCTCTACAATGTTTTTTTGTTTTTGTGTATTTTATGCATCAGGTAAAGTTGATGGAAGAAAGGAATATGAAGCCACTTGATTTAAATCTTGCAGCATTATCAGCAAGATGTAGTAAAGACTTGGAGTTGAATTTGGCTAAGTCATTATTGAGTGAGATGGGCCAATGTATAACTGCTTATCCATATAATCAGCTGTTTGGAGCATTAGTCTTAAAAAATTATGAAAGGCAAGATGCAACTTTACTTAGTTGGAATTTGATGTACATAGTAGATTAGATGTAAATTTATATATTGTAAGAAATAGAATTGTATGACATTAAATTTATGCAATGGATTCTATTTTTTGTATATGATATTTTATTTTCTATTATGAAACATTAAATAAAAATTTAATTTGAAAATAAGTAAATCTATAAAGAATATTTTTTTTAAATATTTAAAATTATGATACGCAAAAATGTGTGTCATCTTCATTTATGACATGGCCTTTCTTGATACGCATTGCGTGTCATTAACACGCGCGTCGTAAGGTTACGACACGCGAATGTGTGTCGTCTTCCTTTATGACAGGGCCTTCCTTGATACGCATTGCGTGTCGTAAACGCCCGTCGTAATTGCGCGCCATAAATGAGCGTCGTAAATGCGCGTCGTCTATAGACGACGCTTAAAAGCGCGTCGTCTCTCTTTATGAAAGGGCCTTCCTTGACGCACATTTGCGCGTCGTCTGAGCCTTTTACGACGCGCAATGAGCGTCGTAAAAGGCTGTTTTTCTAGTAGTGGAAGTAGTCATTCTATGTGCACATTGTTTTCTAACTACATAAACAAATATGAATAACCAAACATAAAAATGTTATCTTTATGGAGGAAAAATATTTTAGTTAACTAACAAATTAAATAATATAAGTTTAAGAGTTAGGAGTTTCAAAACATTAATATTTTTATTAATCAATCAATTAAGTAACACATGTTGAAATTTTTACAATCATTATTAAAAAGCATTTGAAATATTAGATTTTAAATGAATTTTGGTTGAAGTGTTTTGACCTTTATTATAATATATATATATATATATATATATATATATATATATATATATATAGAGAGAGAGAGAGAGAGAGAGAAAGAGAGAGAGAGAGAGAGAGAGAGAGAGAGTTAGGTTCATATGTTTCCAATAAGTATTGTGTGCCTCTAACAACCAATCAGAATTAAGCAAAAATAAATTCACTAATAAATAATAAAAAGGGTATAATAGTAATCTTGGCTACATTTAATTATGGTAAACATTTAAAACATTTAATATCCTTAAAATCAGGAAAATTAGTTTTTGATCTCTACAAAATCACCCATCGACCCCTTTATCATCATCTACGACTTCCTTCCCTACCTATGACGTACTCTTCTTTCATACCTCACCACCGGCGCCACCCTTTCCAATTGAAGATTCCATCAGAGCTGGATCCTTCGCCGGCTAATACCATCAGACATCCCCTATTCGATTTTGTTTCTTTCCAAACCGAATTGAGACAATGAATGCTTACACAAGAAAAGTCGATAACACTACAATAACTACATCAATGGGACATCAATTTATGTAAAAAATAGAAGGTTTTTGACTGGATTTGAAGGTGGGTAATGTATTCACTGGATTTGGCATCAACTGTGGTGCTGGTATCGGCGTTGGCAGACCTATAAATCTAGGTAATTGATCTTCATCTATGTTTTTCAATAACACCATGAAATTTGGGGGAATTTTTAAACCTAAAGATGGGGAAAAACATGATACTAGTATGCTGTCTTTTTCAACTATACTATATGTTTTGCCATTTTGAAATGTAGGCTTGTTTTGTTATTGAATTTTGATTGCATTATATGTCCCTTTAAGGTCTTGTTCCCTAAACTAGTATCTAGCTTCAGACTAAAACGACATCTGAATTTGCCCACCAACTGTTTGTTAAAATGATTGAACCAAATATTTCATCCATTCATTTGTATATGATGTCCACTGATAAGTCATTTGAAAATTAGCCAATGTAGTTTTGTTAATATGGTTTGTGTTGGTCTAATGGGGTCTTTATTTTCTCTATTTTATCTTTTCTTATGGTTAGTTATTCCATAAACATGATGGTTTAGTTTTATTTCTTTGAATTAATTTCATACTATTTAAGAATAATCAAACCATTTTGGGAAAATATTTATGGCATCATTCTTGCAGAATAAACATGTTTTTTTGATAGCTATTAGACTCTAAGTAATATATTGCTAGAGTAAAGTATATGCATTCTTATAGAATATGTTGTACTGTATTCTATCAGAATTTATTTGTATAAATGCATTTTGTCAGAATGTCTTTAAGAATGTTTGTTAATAAAAAATATATTTGTTTAATTGGTAATACTAATAAGTAATGCATGTTATCCTTTCAGAATGGCTTGAAGAAGGAATCTAATATTAATCATAGAAGAGAAAGACTTGGAATCGAATTCAACATCAAGTATAGTTGCGAAGAATTACATTCTTACGATAATACATCACATTTTCGTAAGAGTAGTTGGAATCAGGTGGATTATTTGGACTATTGAAGAAGACCAAGTGAATTTGTTCAATAATTGTATATTGAAGAATTCTATTTCTTAATAAATTTACTCATTTTTGATGATATTTTGTTAGAATCTATGTAACTATATTAAAAATGTATAAGGCTATTAGTCTGTAAGAATATGTATGAATTTGTATTTATGATCGAATATATGAAGAATATGTAAAATTCTTAAATATGGTTAATTATCAAAAATATCTGAATTGGAACTATATTATGTAAGAATAAAATTGGAAATATCGTTACTAGTTTATGGCTGACATTCTGTCAGAATAAATTCGATTTATTTTAAAGAATTAGTTTAGAATTAAAATTGAATTAATTTAAATCAAGATTTATTAAATTAAGAGAACTATTATCCCTAAAAATCCGAAATTTTCATTTTTTTTAATATAGGTTAATTGACCAAATTACCTTTATGTTAAAATTTGTGTGATTATATGGTACATGTTACCCTATTATAATATCCTACACCCTTAGATCATGACCATTGATTTTATTCCATCCGTTGGTCCATATTTGTGTGTACGAGCACACAATAGTTGCTAGAAACATTTGAACCTAGCCCTATATACATATATATATATATATATATATATATATATATATATATATATATAGAGAGAGAGAGAGAGAGAGAAAGAAAGATAGAGATAGAGAGAGATTGATAGAGAGAGATGGAAATTATAACATATATATGAGTTTTAATTAATTTCTTTTTGAAACGGTATAAATACAAAACAAAAAAAACATATTTAAAATATTTAATTAAATATTTTCGACATCATCCTATATAACATATGATTAATATATTAATGATTAAACCACAATCTACAACGACTGTATTATAATTATCCAAAAACGAAGAAAATATAAAAACGAATTATTATAACAAACTTACAAATTAAAAGTTCTAATATAATAGCATATCTCCAAAAATGGTCATAAGACCTCAACTCAACACAAAAACCTTTAAATTTATTTTCTTTCTAAAAGACAAAATTACACAGATGGTCCCTGTGGTTGGCACGAGAGACCAAAGATAGTCCTTATGAGGAATTTTGGACGAGTATGGTCCCTGTGGTTCCAAATTGTTGCACGAATAGTCCTTATGACATACTCCGTTTAATTGTTTCCGTTTATCTAAATCACGTGACCCTCACACGAGGGTATTTTCGTCATTTGCTTATCCCTTCCCTCTCATGATCTGCAAAAGATAGTCCCTTTCCCTATAAAAATTAAACCCCCGTCACTTCCTTCTTTAATTTTCCGTCTCCTCTATTCTCCCTTCTCTCTTCTCTCTTCTCTCTTCTGTGTGTTTGTAAGAAAATTTGCATAAGAATGGTAAATTGTTTTTGTGGAAGGCAAGCGGTGATAGTGACATCATGGACGGATCTCAACCCAGGGCGTAGGTTTTGGAAATGTCCTAGCAGTTGCGGTTTCATTGCATGGTTTGATGAGCCCATGTGTCGAAGGGCTGTGGCTGTCATTCCAGGTTTGCTAAGATCCAAGAACAAGCTTCAAGAATCTCTGCTGCAAGCAAGTTTTGAAGCAAAAAAAGTGAAGATGATGCTAGTTTTTAGTTGGGTTTTCTTTTTCATGTATGTGTACAAAAGATGCTAATAGTATTAGTCTGGAGATGATGGTTCTTTTGCTTGTGGGTAGATAGATGATGGTTCTTTTGCTTGTGGGTAGAATCAGATAGTACTATTAATTTGAAGATGATTTCGTTTTTTTGTTTGTGATGTAAGAAATGTTCGTATGTATGAATGGAATGCTTTTTATTTGGGAAACTTTTAGTCTGCAACCATTGACAAATATTGGTCTGTAACGTAATGAGTGTAAAATATTGGTTTGCTTAATGAACTATCCAGATCCATTAAAGTATAAAAAATGAAAGTGAAAGGTTTTTATAGGGTTTAGACCATTGTAGTATAATGTGTGAACCATTGTAAAGCCATAACAACATTAGAAATGTTCAAAAATAAAATGCAAACTTTTGCATAGTCATAAAGTTCATTACATAACCTTAAAGTGCAAAGTCATAATACCAAAAAAATATCAAAAGAGCTTGCAGACTAATGTATCATAACCAAAAGAACCATCTTAGTCTAGCACCCTGTGTGAACCATAATACCAACAAAAGATAAAGACACACAATAACCAACTTAGTCTGACCTTTCTAAGGTACCAAAACAAACAACACAAAAGACCTTTCTAAGGTTCCATAACAAACAACACAAAAGACAACAAATCAAACTTTTTCCTTCATTTTGGATTTATCCTTAAGTTTGGTTTTCTCCTTCATTTTGGGTTTCTCCTTTTTTCCATCTCCCTGCTTCTTTGCCTTGCTAAGCTTCTTGCCCCCTGCCACCACATTTCTAACTTCAGTTTGTCCCCCTTGTCCCTTGCAACTCCTAGAGTTGTGACCCTTGTTCTTGCATTTGCTACAAGTAACTGTAAGGAACTTCCTGGTCAAACTTTTACCTTGATTATTTGGTTCTTCAGTTTGAGCTCTCTTTCTCTTCTTTTTTGGTCTCCCCACCTGCATAATTAATAAATTATAAAACAATATAAACGTATACTAACTTGTAAATTGAAAATTATTTACCTGTGTAGTATGTTTGGGGGGTGTTAGTGTTGTGGGGCAATCTGACTTTGGCCACATACTTCTTCCATTGATTGGTTGAACTTTGTACTTGTACATTTCATTCCATGTGCTTAACCTATAACATGGATGTACCCACTCCTCAAGAGGTGGGACATTTTTTGCCCCATGCTCAACCTTATCCCAAATGGCACTAACAAGATGAGAGCATGGTATCCCAGTGATCTCTGTATGCCTGCAACTACAGTTCCTGTCCCTCCAATTAACCACAAATTGTTCCCCCATTGTCCCAGTAACTTGAGTCTTCTCAGCACCATTAAATATGCAAGTGTATTGAGAAGCATCTTTCTTAACTCCATCTAAAAGTTTTGTGGCTGTTGGGGTAAGAGGCCCTTGAGACTTATCTATCACATTTTGCACAATACAAATTCGTTTCATTAAGTATTCCCTAATATATTCTAAACATGTAATTATAGGTTTGTCTCGAGCATCTAACAACTTTGAGTTGAAAACTTCACATAAATTATTCAACAAAATATCTGTATGTGCTCTTCCTGTACAATGCAACAAAATATCTCATAAGAATCTGTCAAAGTGTAAATCTTCCTTGAATATGTCAAGGTGTCTAACTGTTATATAAGGGTAAATATACCTGACATATGTGCTCTGGCCCAATGTTTGGGTGTAATTTTCTTTAACCAATCACATGCCTTTGAATTGAACTTGTTAAAATCTTCCATGAATCTGTCAAAGTGTCTAACTGTTGTTGCTGTTGCACATTCCCATAAATGATCTCTGTGCTCCTTCCCCCTCCATTGTAGCTTCATGTTTTCGTGAATATGTCTTAAACAAAACCTGTGTTCAGCGCTAGGGAATAGGTTGGCAATAGCAGGTAAAATCCCCTAATAAACAAGTAACAAAAATGTTATTTTTTAAAGGTAGCAGACAAAATTACACAGATGTCATGAACAAGTATCATAAGAAGACTAACCTTTTGCCTGTCAGAAATAAATGTGAAGTTTGAATTTGTAGACAGCTCCAAATCTTCACCTAGACACTCTAGAAACCAACTCCATGAGGTTTTGTTCTCGGCTTCAACTATGGCATATGCTAGTGGGTAGATCCCATTATTGGAATCAAGACCCACAGCAGTGAGAACCTGTCCAGGGTAAGGTCCCTTCATGAAAGCCCCATCGAATCCTAAGAAATCTCTTAAACCTGCCTTAAAACCCAGTTTTAAAGCACCTAAACAGACATAAATTCTCTTAAACATCCTAGTTTCCAAGTTTGCATTTGGTTCACTATATACATCAATCTTCACAGTTGTTCCTGGGTTGCACTGTTGTAATTCTAGTACATAATCCCTGAGAAGGCTGTATTGCTTTTCATAATCTCCGTGAACATGTTTCTGTGCAAGCTGTTTAGCCCTAAAGACCTTCATTCTTGACATCCCCACCTCGTATGTCTTTTGTAACTCTACACGCAAAGCTTTGACTGGGATAGTTGGGTTTCCTTCCACTTGTTGAAGAATGGTGGTTGCAAGAAACTTAGAAGTACACGCTTTAATAGATCTTGACTGCACACATCTATGCTCATGAACCAAAGTTTTCACCATCCAATCGCTTTCTTCATCAGATCTAGAAATTAATACCACCCAAGGGCATGTTGCTTTTTGTGAACTTACTGTTTTGTCCTTGCATTTGATTCTACTTTTTGTCCATGGCCCACCTGTCATTTCTGGGACCACACCCCTGCATTTGCCCTAATTCTTTGTTTATCATTTTTTGCAAAATAAATGTTTCTCCTAGTTCGAATTGAATGCATTTTAATGTAGTCCTTTGCTTCTGATGAGGACTTAAATATTTGACCCAGATAGAATGCAGTTTCATGTACTACTCCTGATGAACACGTGGTTGGTTTGTTTAACCTTCTCATTAACTTCTTCCTCTCATCTTCTTCTACACCAGCTGATTCAAACAACTGTGTATCTATCACCTCCAAATCGTCATCAACTGTGACATCAGGTGCATTGAATGATTAGTGGTTATCTAGATTTGGAAAAGAATAAACACCACTGTGGAAGTCTTTCATATTCACTTCGACATCCTCCACCATATTAAGTTCATCCACTAAAAAGTCACTATCCTCGCTTATACTTCCATTGGTACTAGTCTCATCACTAATAGCATCTCCAATTTCTTCATTGTCCCCCATCTGTTGGTAATCATCGTCCCCCATCTGTTGGTAATCATTATGATCCATATAAAAGAAAGGATCAAAGTCTTCTGAAGGTCCAACATCTTGGGCTTTGTTAAGCTCCTCACTTGCAGGCTGAACTCCAACATCTTTCAATACATCTCTATCAAAATGTCCAAAAGGTACAACAGACCTAGAAAAGTCATAGTTCTCATTCAAGTCCAATTTTCTACTACATGATCCTACCTCTGTACTTGTAAACTTTTTTCGATTGAGTTCCGGAGAAATAGGCTCATTGATTTCTTCCAATACGACCTTATTTGGAGACATAAAGTATGTATGGAGTCTAGTAGTTCCATGTTCAGTATACACCATAATTTCTTTATGATTAGCGACATGCTTACTTAACAAAAGTACGTCTGAGTCATTACCTAAAGGAAGTAACCCATAATCGATTTCAATCTCTGGAATCAAGAAGTGGTAGTAGATAGGCTCACCGTTGATATAACCTATCTCCTTCATCATATCGTCTAACTCATGTACGGAGAACACGTCCATGTCTACGTAGTCAACATAGTCAATACTCCCACCAACGTAACGTCTTCCTGGGTATTTTGTGAACATACCCCCATGGTGAATCTTGAATGTGCAAAAACTACTTAACTCAACTGAAAAACAAATAAATAATGATATAAGGAAAGAATGAAGTCTCAAAATTGAATGTGCATAAATTACTTAACAAAATTGGAAGTTGTTAACTGATCACTCACCATAAGCTTTGATCAGGTCAGGATTTTCTGAGAATTTTGAACGGACATGCCACAAAGTTAGAACCATTGCAAATGATGAAGATGAAAACCCTAGTTTCCGTTTGATGTTTTGCAGTGACGAAGATGACAAACCAGAGGAGAAAAGAAAGGGACGATTTCTTGGGGCAACGTAAATGGCAGCTGGATGTAAGGATCATTTATGTATATGATCATTTCGTGTAACAAAGCAAATGACGAAAATACCCTCGTGTGAGGGTCACGTGATTTAGATAAACGGCAACAATTAAACGGAGTATGTCATAAGGACTATTCGTGCAACAATTTGGAACCACAGGGACCATACTCGTCCAAAATTCCTCATAAGGACTATCTTTGGTCTCTCGTGCCAACCACAGGGACCATCTGTGTAATTTTGTCTTTCTAAAATTAGTATATGATTTGTATGCATGTCTTCCTAAAAGATTGAGATTTTTTTTAGAAAACTTTTCACTAAATGCTACTTAAACATAATATAAGTTATAAAACTTTTGAGTGTTAAATCATAATTAAGAAAAATTTTGAGTTGCATTAGTTATAAAAGGGAGTTTCAAATGATTGTTGTTTGAAGAAGTTAAAAAATGAAGTTTCAAATGCATGAGATTCAAAAAAAATATTAATTTTATAAGTATATATATATATATATATATATATATATATATATATATATATATATATATATAATGATAATTTAAATTTATGAAATTTTCAAAAATTAACAAAACATTTGAATAATAGATGCATGATTTCTTTGAAATAATATACTAACATTTTTTATATATAATAAGCAATTTTTTTTTCATAAACGGTACCTGAAATATTTTTATATTTAAAACTTTTTTAGTTTAAAATAAATCTTTTAATTTATTACTCACAAACAAACCTCTTTCTTAATTTGAAGTTTTTTTTTTAAAACTAAAAGCTTATAAAATGTCTAAAAAATTCATTGTGAAAACAAATGCGTAGCCTTTTAGTGGATACAAATTGGGGATGGATATGTATTTTTTTTTTTTTAACTTTGTATAAAACAAAGTTTAGTAGGTTAAGTGGGGGTCTGGTGGAAGTGACCTCTGCATTTACGCATCCATAGTTACCTACTTACACCTATTTTCTATTTATATTCTATCCTTTTTTTACAGCAAGTCCTAAAAAAAATTGATTCGTCATAAAAAAAAAGTTTTTTTTATTTGCTCTAAAAAAATATGTACTGTGCCAGAACGCATGATTTTGTAGTGTTTATACATTTTCAAAATCCTAAATTCTTGGAATGTCATTGGTATTTTCTTTTTATCTTTTTAATTTAATTTAGAAGAATTACAAAGTTCATACTTTTATAGTAATTTGGTACGGATTTATATTTTTAATATTTGTATCTTGTGTATTTCATTTGTAAATGGATTATGCTTGTATTAGTCTTTGTGATCCTATTAATATCTTCTATGTGAACTCATGCTTGAAGATATTGATATTCGAAATAGTTATATGATATACATACATGTACCAATGTCACTATATATATATATATATATATATATATATATATATATATATATATATATATATATATATATATATATATATATATATATATATATATATATATATATATATATATATATAGGGTTAGGTTCATGTGAGACGACCTAATTTTGTGAGACCGTGAGAGGCATTTTTTTTATTTTTTTTATTTTTATTTTTTTAGTTAATTCAAGTTCCGAAAATAATATTTCGAAAAAGAATTTTTGGATTTTTCCATTTATTTTACATTTTAAAATTATTTTTTAGAATATGTACAGTGTAATATTATATTAGAATATTTCACGTATTTTTCATAAAAAAATGGAATTTATTTTTATTTATTTTTAGTTAATTCAAGTTCCGAAAATAATATTTAAAAAAAGAATTTTTAGATTTTTCCATTTATTTTGCATTTTAAAATTATTTTTTAGAATATGTCAGTGTAATATTCTATTAGAATATTTCACGTATTTTTCAAAAAAAACGGAATTTTTTTTAATTTTTTTTATTTATTATTATTTTTTTATTGTTTTTATTTTTTTAGTTAATTCAAGTTCCAAAAATAATATTTAAAAAAAGAATTTTTGTATTTTTTCATTAATTTTGCATTTTAAAATTATTTTTAGATTTGGTCTCACGGCCTCACAAAATTAGAAATGGTTTCAAATGAACCTGAACCTATATATATATATATATATATATATATATATATATATATATATATATACACACACACACACACACGGTGGTTAAGTAATATGAGTTTATTAATTATCTAAATGGTATTAAAATAACCTAGGTGATAAACCCGAATAAAAATGATCATTAAACTATTAATTTTATGCAAATTAATATATTTTCGAACCATATAACTTATTTCCCACCATAAAACATATTTTCAAATCAATAAATATATTTTCATACCACATAACACAACATATATTTTTCTGTAAAACACTAAGTATGTGTGAAAAAATATCATAACTTCCTCTATAAATTTTTAAAAAAATGCTATTTTTTTCTATGAAAGGTACACATTGAGAGCTTTCCAAACATATAATATATACAACTATTTCTATACTTATGGGTGAGGTGTCAATACGGAAGACTCTAATATCATATTTTTCAATTAGATGTTTGTTTTTAAACTCTTACATAGTTTATATTTTCATTTAATATGTCCATTTAAGATTTTATTAGATTTTATTAAAAAATGAAATTTTTTTTCGAAATTTCATAATCCGTAGAATTTCAGACTTGTTTTATAAATTCCGAAGGTTTTCTGTTTCAAACCTAGAATCCAAAATGTTAGTATGAAATATATTTTTTTATACAAAAAATAAAACTTTTTTTAATCCAAAATGTCATCCCAAATTTATTAGTTATTTTGTAAAAAAAAGATTATTTCTTTTAAATTCACATCAAATTATGGTTCGTTAAGTTAATATATCTTTTTTGTGAGTAAGTGATTAAATATAACATTAGATTTCATTTGCCTTAACATGATGATTAATTTGAAGAAAAATAGTGAAAATGGAAAATTTAAATTTATTTCATGTGACATTCATAGTTGTAATTGAATGTTGATAATCAGTAGTTAAAAAAGTAAAGCAGTAACTTTTAATTTTTAGATGTATTCGACAAAAATATATTTTAAAATTTTAATTTGTGAAATAAAATAAAAACTAAAAAGTAAAAACTTCCAAAAAAATTATTTGAAATAATTGTTAATTATGATTTTCATTGTTTAACTTAAAAATTGAAAAACTATTAATGTTGTTCAAATAATTTATGGGTTAACATTAATAATTAAAAATTTGGCAATAAAAGTGATTGGATGTAATACTTAAATCATAGTGAGAGCCTCCCTATATAAAAAGTTTTTGCATGTAGTAGTACTTTGAAATCATCTTTGAGATTACTAAAATCCTCATCTGTACTTTTTTGTGTTGTTTACTCCGGTTCTCAATAATTTCGCTGTTCAATTACTTATGAGGCTCTTTTTAATGTTTTCCATTGTTGTTTCTAATATATTAGTGAATGAAAAGGGTAATAAAACACAATCTAAACCCACTAGACTATTTATGTGCGTCATATATTAGTGAATTAATTTAATTTACAAAAATCATACACAAACCAACATTAAATTAAGGATGAATTTAATAACAACTACATGTCATTTCATACCAACCCTAGATGTGGATCGATCATTTTCTATTCTATTCAAATTCCTTTCGTATTAAATTCTCATAGATCATTCAATATCTTCCAAAAATTCACTTTCAACCAGAACCATACCTTAAATTTTGTCAAATAATAACCACAATTTAATAGACACTGTATATTTTAGTTCATCGGTAGAATTTTAGGATTATTTCAAATGGTTAAATAATTTATTTATTAAATTAGAAGTAGGGTCAAATGGGAAAGAAGACTTTATGATGATGATGATGGAAGCAGAGAGGAGGAATGATGATGGGAATACCTGCAAAAAAGGAATGATGAGAAGACAATCCTCTTTCCATTCTTTTTGCCTTTCATATCCTTCCAAAACTCTATAACCATCTGACCTATTTACTGTATAACTGTTTTTCTCATTGATTATTTTAAATTAAAATGTTAACATCAAATTTTGTTAAAATTATTATGCTTAAATATATTCCACATGATAACTGAAAAAAAAATGTTGTAAATTATAACTTGGTATATATCTTAATTTAATTATTATATGTTCGTGTTAATAAATTTTTTAAAAATTTTAAAAATATAAAATGACAACTTGGTTCGCGATGAAAAGTAGCCAAATTCTAGATAATGACTATGATAATTTTTTTTAAAATATAATTGATTTTTTAATATAAAAAATGTAATTATTAATATTGGTCAAATTATAGCAACTTTTATGTTATTAGTCTAACTGAAAAAAAAATCAAAATACAGTAACTTTTTTATTTATATAATTTGACTTAAGTATTTTACAAAATTGAAGATTGATATTTTTATAAAGGTACCATTTGCTATTGATTACCATTTCAGTTTTTCTTCGTTTCTTTCTCTAACTTATTATATCATGTTTGTTTGAATGGGCCCCTTCGATCTTTTGCCATGCATCTCTCTCTCTCTCTCTCTCTCTCTCTCTCTCTCTATATATATATATATATATATATATATATATATATATATATATATATATATATATATATATATATTTTAAAATGAGTCTTTTTTTTGTGAGATTGTCATACTTTTATTTATTTTAAGCATACTTTAAAAGATATTTATGATTATTCAGTTTAATATGTTATTCAATTTTACTAACAAGTATATTTTTTAAGGGACAAATATACGGTCAAGTCCACCAAGCACCATAGACGGAAAGTATATAGAATTTTATTATAAATAATATATTTATCTGTTATAGTTCCTATAATTACTCTCTCAATTCCTATAATTAGTTTGTTTCCTTGCTATACTTTGCCTATAAATGGCCACACAGAGAATGTAATCATGTATTCAAAACCTCTTCTCTCTAAGGATTATATGGTATCAGAGCTCCTTTGATCCTCTTAGCCTTCATGATCTGAATTCTACAATCATCTCAAACATGCCTATAGTCCACATCACCACACATACCCATTTTCCCATTGCACTCACATCATCAAACTTCCCGGTTTGGAGAAAAAGGTCCTATCCACACTCATAGGTTTTGACCTTGATAAATATGTCAAGGATTCAGACAAAACACCACCAAAAACTATTGATGGAAAACCTAACCTACTCTATTAGACATGCTATCGCTAGGATTAAATACTTCTTGGTGCTCTCCTAGGAAGTTGCTCCGACACAATGCAACTCATCCTCTCCTCTGCATAGACCTCGTGTCAGGCTTTCAAATGCCTAAGCGAGAGTTACGCCAGTCTATTTCAATCTCGTATTATCTCTCTAAAATCAAAACTTGTAAAGAACCCTAAAGCCTTAAAGTCAATGGCCGAATTTCTCCATGAGATGAAAGGTCTCACTGATTAATTACCCTTGGCCTAAGCTCCGATTGATGAACAAGACCTAATTGTCCACATCTTAACTCAATTAGGGGATGATTACAAACACGTCACTGTTGTTCTCAACGTCAGAGACACGCTGCTCACCTTTTTAGATCCCTTCGCCAAGCTTATCGATTATGAACGATCCTTAAATGAAACTCTTCCAACACCCACAATCGCTACTGTCAATTTCACGCAAAATCAGTCGACTCGTTGCACTAGACACATAGGTCATGAACTATGAAATAACAATCGGCCCAATTCCTTCGGGCACGTAATAACAGATCCCAAATTAGTGGGTTTAACTCAAATCCAAATTCTCGTGATACTCGTAACTCTTTATTTTGTCAATATTGTAATATTCCATGCCACGAGACTAAAAACTGCAGAAAGTTGGATAGCTTCCTCTGTGAAAACAACATCACCATTTCATTAAGTCCACAATCCAGTCCAGTGGTCAACTACTCAATGGTTGCTTCATCTTCGCCAACCCCACCATGGATGTTCGACAGTGGAGCTTCTCACCACGTAGCATCCGACTGGTCTTCGTCACACACCTTATTAGATTTTGGAGGACCAGATGAGATCATCCTAGGAAATGGTAAACATCTACCGATCTCTCACATCAGTCACACTTCCCTCTCGATCCCTATATCTAGATAAGGCTCTTGTTCTTCCTCAATTACAAAATAATCTTCTCTCTATAGCAAAACTGTTTCGGTTTAACAATGTTTCAGTTGAATTTTTTCCCCATCATTTTGTGGTTAAGGATCTTCGCACAGGGATGTATCTAATGTCGGGAATGAACGTTAATGACGTCTAGTGTGCCTCCATCAAATCTCTTCATCATTTGTCACAAATAAACTCAACCACCCTTCATACTAAGTCTCTTCTCTATTGGCATCACAAATTTGGACATCTTTCCATCAAAGTTCTCAAGCTCTTACTTAAGGATTTTGGACTCTCTGATAATAAAATGACAACTACTTTATTTCATTGTGATGCTTGTTTTATTAATAAAAGCCATAAAATGCCTTTTGGTGAAAATTCCTTTAAAGTCTCCAAACCTTTGGAACTTATATACTCTGATGTTTGGGGTCTGTTCCAATCATCAAACGATGGCTATAACTACTATGTGATCTTTGTTGATTTTTACTCCAAATACACTTGGTTTTACCCCATGAAATGCAAATCAGATGTCTCTTTCCCATTTACTTAATTCTAAACACTGGTGGAAGAATTCTTTCACATGCCTCTCATCTTACTTTTTTCAAACATTGGACTCACTCCCTACCTCCAACAACATGGAATCTCTCACTTCACCACTCCCCCCCCCCCCACATACCCCTGAACAAAATGGTATGTATGAACGACATCATCTCCACATTGTTGGGACATGCCTCTCTCTTCTACACCATGCAAAACTACCACTCTCATTTTGGTCTCATGTATTTGAAACTGCCGTTCACCTTATAAACCGAATCCCCACAAAAATCTTACCCTTTAAATCTCCATACACCAAATTATACAATACTTCCCCAACTTACGCAAAACTAAAACTGTTTTGATGTCTATGCTTTCCATGGTTGCACCCATATGACTCATGTAAACTACATCCTCATTCCACCAAATGTATTCTTATTGGATACTCTTCCTCCAAATCAGCATACAAATGTTATGATCCCACCTATCACCGCCTCTACCATTTCCATCATGTTCAGTTCATTGAACATGTATTTCCATACACACCAAAATTCAGTTCCATCTCTATACTACCATCAACTAACTCTATCATGACTATTATTTTACCCACACCACAATCTTCTCCACCCCTAAATATCACCACTCAACCCTTTCTATCTTCGACGAATAGACCCACCATACCAACACCTCCTCTTACAAATCAACCTCCCATCCTCTTTACAAAAACTCAACACAATCTCTAATCCTTCTACATACACATCTAGTCCCTCATCAACCACACCATATTCTCCACCCTCACCCAATTCCTCATCCCCAACAGATTCCCCCTCCACTACTAATCCTTCACCATCTCCTCCTCCATCCAACACACAACCCCAACGAACAAGAAAACAAAACTAGATATTTTCATCCTAATCTTATCAACACAATCACCCTTCATCCTCTACTATGTACTCTTAAACCCACCACTCCAACTCAAGCTCTCAAATATCCTCAATGGCGTACCACTATGGACTCTGAGTTTAATGCCCCTCCAAAATCAAACATGGGAACTTGTACCTCCAAACTCATACACACCCATTGGATGTAAATGGGTTTCTCACATCAAATGTAATCCTAATGGCTACATTGAAAAATACAAAGCTTGTCTTGTTGCCAATGGATTTCCTCAGCAATATGTAAAAGACTATTTTGATACCTTTAGTCCTCATATAAAATCGGTGACCATTCGCACCATACTTTCCATTGCTCTCTCCAAACATTGGCAATTACGTTAACTTGATGTTAACAATTCCTTTCTTCATGGAAAACTTCATGAGGATGTTTACATGATCCAACCACCTGGATATGTAAATCCTTAATTTCCCCATCACATCTACAAACTCAAAAAATCTCTATATGGATCAAAACAAGCTCCACGAGCTTGGTACATTAAACTCACCATCTTCCTTCTCTAATTTGGATTTCAGAAATCCTTAGTTGATGCGTCTCTCATCATATAATTGTTGGATTAGGTGTCTAAGCCCATAACTATAATTGGGATGTACTTGACCCGATAGTAGCATGGTCCTTTTGGGTTGCCTTCACACTGGTGACTAGACAGAATGACTGTTAAGGACAGAGACTGATTTATTCTTAAGAATAATAAATTGGGGCATAAATATGATTTATTAATATATTATAAGAATAATATATTAATTTGAAATCATATTATTAATTCGTATTCAATCAGAAATTAATTTGCAATTACTTTTGGGATGAAAGGAACTGATTAAAAGTATAGGGGCTGTTTTGTAATTATTTGATAGTTGAGGCTTTGGCCACTGGACCACCTTATTTACCAAGGGCCGAAAATCCTTAAAGGATCTAGGAATTTTTGTCCAAGGCTAAAGAGTAGGAGGTTCGTGGACTTGCTTAGGCCCTAAGCTAAGGAATTAGGATTTCCACCCTAAACCATAGCTAGCCTCAAGTATAAATAGACCCCCTAGGCATTGGATTTTCGGCCAACCTTAAAGAAAAACTAGGAGTGCCAATTTCTAGAGAAAGCCACCCTCTCTCCTTTCTCTCATATTCATCCTTTCACCTAGTGTGTTGTGAGCTATTAGAGGTACTACAATTGTGATACTTGTTCTTAAGAGCTAAGGAAATTCAAGGAACTAGTTGAATTACTATATATCAACAAATGTATGTATTCTAATATTTTGTCTGTGTATTTCAAAATTTTAGATGCATGCTAGGGTTTTATTTTGTGTTCATTTGTTGTATGTCTAATAGTGAAAACGTAGATCCAAACTAATGTTGCATGTATACATAGGATTGTTTGTATAAAACCCATCAGTGGTATCAGAGTCTTTGGTGGTTGTTTTCAATTAGATTTGATACAAAAGTATGAATTTGAAAAATTAGGGTTTATGTAAAATAAACCCTAGGGTTGGATATTCGAAATTAGGGTTTCAAAACCCTAGTTTTCGAAATTTGGTAGGGTTTCTTGAACCCTTTCCTTTGGTCTCATATTTTCGATTTTAGGGTTTGTTAACCCTATGGTTTTCAAAAATACCTTCCACCCCAAGATTAGATTTCAAAATTATAGGGATTAGGATAATGTAATCTTTGGTAATTATCTTATTAATTGTTTAACTGGATTATTAAAGATTTTGAAATATCCCTTCCTAAATTTTCGAAATCTAGGGGATAAAGGGATTAGGTTAAATTACTTGTTTAATTTAATGGATAATCCTTTAAGATTTAATAATTTAAATTAATTGTTTAATTTTTGATAATTATTAAATTAAAGTTTTAATATTTAAGATTTTAAAATTAAAAGGTATTAATTTTTTGAAATTTTTTAAATTTGATTAAAACCCTAGTATTTTGATATGTTTAAAATACACCCTTATACTATTATAATATTAAAAGATTAATAATTATATATGTATAATACAAGTCAGTGTTACCATTAGTAGGCCTCATTCACGAAGCCGATCTATAAGGGGGTATAAGGAAACTGCCTATAAAATGGCGGTTGAATGGGTGTCCACTCTCACCCATCGCTTCCTTGATTGGTGGAGGGTTGTTAGCCGAACGGGTAGGATACGGCAAACTAATTCCTCATTAATAAGTATAATGATCTTATAAAGTAATTAAATGTTTTCATAAATTCCCAATCTTAGTTACTTTAGGAAAAATATGAAAATGATGTTATTCCATGAAATTTCACTTTGCACCTTGACAAAGTCGTTATTGGAGCGTGTGTGGCTAACCGACATACTAATTTGGGAATAACAAGGGTGGAAAAGGGTAGATCGAGAATTATCATAGATCAATGGAGCATGTGTGGCTAATCGACACATTGATTAGGTGGTAAACGACATCGAGAGTACCATGCATATTTGCATGGTTATTCACACCTTGTTTGTGATCCTAAGTATCCCTGTAACAAACTTGAAGGGCATAATCGAGACTGAGACATACCATTGAAAAGTTCAATGAATCTCAAAAGAATCTAGGAATTTCAATTCATTGAAAACTTAATATTCTTTTTCGTTTTTCTTGGTGGAAATTGGTAAATCGTCATTTACCTACCTTCAAATATTTTGTAATTGGATTATGACATCCCTCTTCCGAATTGTGAAATATTGTGTTGGGTCCTAGCCTTAATATTTCATTTGGGTGTTATATTAAGGAATCTTATGTAATCTAAACTTTGTCTCTTTTTCTTTTCAAATGTCTACTTCAAACAACACTTCTGGATTAAACGCTTGTCTCCTTTTCCCTCATGAACTTATGTGGGAGAGTGATCTTCGATGGATCCAATTTTAATGATTGGATTTGTAACATTCGCATGATCACTCGCTACGAGGACAAGAAGTATTTCCTCGACAAAGAGCTAAAGGGGATTAATGAAGAAACTACTGCTCCTGAGGATATCAAGGAGTATAGGGCGCATGAGAAGGACGTGTCAAAGGTGTTGTGTATCATGCTTGCCACTATGATTGTTGAACTCCAAAAGTCCTACGAGGACTACTATCCTTTCGAAATGCACCAAGACTTGATGGAAAGGTACCATCAAAGGGCTCGACAGGAAAGATACGAAATCATTGCCTCCATGATAACAACAAAGATGAAGGATGGAGAGTCCATCACGGCCCACTTGCAAAAGATGCAAAGGTTTATGGACCGCTTGGTGAAGTTAAATGTCAACTTCGATGAAGAATTGGCTATTGACATTATCCTAAACTCTCTGCCCCCTTGTTATGATCAGTTCAGAATGACTTGTCATATGAACAAGGAGGAAGTCACTCTAAGCAAGCTTCAAGGCCTACTAAGAACTACTAAGAGTAGTTTAAAAGGCAAGTCTATTGTACCTACTCCTACCGTTGTTGCCCCTGTCTTGGCAATTGGACACGGGAAAGGAAAGAAGTGGAATTCTCATTCTAAGAGCCACAAGGGAAAGTCCCATGATGGATCCTTTTTTAGTGGGACCAAAGGTGGTTCTAATGCTCATTCTTCAAATCCAAAAGATGCAGAGTCCTTCCACTGTCACGATAAAGGGCATTGGAAACAAAGCTGCCCTAAATACTTCCAGGACATCAAGGATGGGAAGATAAAGCCCACCTTGGTAGGTATTTACACTATTCAATCTAACAACTCATCACATGCTATTTCTTGGGTCCTTGATACAGGATATGGTTTTCACATTTGTTTTGATTTGCATGGTCTAAGAAGAAGTAAGGATGTGGAGCAGGGGAAGATGAACTTGATCATGGGGAATAGAAAAGCATCGCCTGTCACCAAGATTGGAGTTTATTCTTTATTGCTTATTAGTAGGTTAGGGTTAGAGTTGAATGATTGTTTCTACTTTTCGGAAATGGTGAGAAACATTATTTCTTTTCATGGTTTGTATAGACAAGGTTTTAGATTTTCATTTAATAATAAAATTGGTTCAATAAATGCTTTGTATAATGGTACTTTTTATTTTTAAGCATTGACTTGTAATGGAGTATATGAAACATTAAATGTTGTAGATAACTTAGGAAATAATGTGTTGCATATTGATCGTCCGATGGTTTGGACAATGCATGCTTGTGGCATTGTCATCTTGGACATGTCAACAATAAACACATAGCCCAACTCCAAAAAGATGGAATGTTGGAGTCATTTGACCTTAGGGCCGATGGCAACTGCGAGTCTTGTTTACTTGGAAAGATGACTAAATCACCCTTCACTGGCACTTATGAAAAGGGTGAGGGATTATTGGATCTCATACACACCGATGTGTGTGGGCCTTTTAGATCCACTACAAGGGATGCAAACCGCTTCTTTGTGACTTTTACCGATGATTATAGCAAATATGGGTGTATCTACTTAATCAAGCATAAGTTAGAAACTTTTGAAAAGTTCAAAGAGTTTAAGCAATAAGTGGAGAATCAATTGGGCAGGAAGATAAAGATGCTCCGATCCGATCGAGGTGGTGAGTATCTTAGTATTGAGCTCCATGACTATATTAAGGAATGTGGAATTGTTTCACAATTGACACCGCAACTGAATGGTGTATCTGAGAGGTGCAATCGTACCTTGTTGGACATGGTTCATTCCATGATGATTCGAGATTCGTTACCTATCTCATTTTGGGGGTATGCCTTAAAGACTACCGCACATATCCTTAATCAAGTCCCAACTAAAAAGGTTGCCAAAACACCTCACGAGATGTGGACTGGGAAGGTTCTCTCATTAGGACATATCAAGGTTTGTGGTTGCAAGGCTTTTATAAGATGAGAGACTCACGACAAGCTCGAACCTCGTAGTGAGCGTTGTATTTTCATTGGCTACCCACATAAGTCCTTTGTATATCTCTTCTATAGACTGAGTGACACTGTTGTCTTCATTGTGAGGAGATGGGTTTCCCGAGAGAGAGAGAGAGAGAGAGAGAGAGAGAGAGAGAACTCATATGCCAAGAGCACAATGGGAGGAAAATTGATCTTGAAGAGCTTCAAGAATCAAGTTATGAAGGAACCTCAAACACTAACGCTCAACTCGAGGAGGAAACTCCTGTTGAATCTATTGACGAGTCCTTGCCCCTGAGACGTTCCATTAGAGTTAGCATTCCACCTGATTTTTATGGTTTCCATATTACTACTGAAGGTGATATGTTTATTAGTGATAGTACACTAATAAATTTGGATGAACCTAACAACTACAAGGAAGCCATGCGTGGGCCAAGAGTCTACAAAGTGGAAAGAGGCGATGGACAACGAGATTCAGTCCATGTATGACAATCAAGTTTGGAACTTGGTTGACAATGTACCATGTCATAAGACGGTCGAGTGCAAATGGATCTTCAAGAAGAAGACCGATATGGATAGGAAAGTACACACTTATAAGGCGCGATTGGTTGCGAAGGGCTTTACTAACTCCTGGAGTTGACTATGACAAGACCTTCTCACCAGTAGCGAAGATCTAGTCTATAAGGGTTATGATAGCCATAGCTGCGTTTCATGATTATGAAATATGGCAGATGTATGTGAAAACCGCTTTCCTTAATGGGAAGTTGGCTGAGGATGTTTACATGAGTCAGCCAGAGGGTTTTGTAGATGCGAAGTACTCTAATAGAGTGTGTAAGCTTGAGAAATGAATTTATGGATTGAAGCAAGCGTCTCACAGATGGAATCTTTGTTTCAATGAGAAAGTCAAAGAGTTTGGTATTTCGAGAAGCGAGGATGAGTCATGTGTATATGTCAAATTTAGTGCGAGTGTAGTTAGCTTCTTGATATTGTATGTGGATGACATACTACTCATAGGAAACGATGTCCCAACCTTGCAGGAGGTTAAGTCCTGGATTGGGAAGTGATTCACTATGAAGGACCTCAGAGAAGCTGCTTATATTCTAGGGATAAGTATATTGAGAAATAGGAGTACAAGACTAATTGGACTTAGTCAAAGTACCTACTTGGACAAGGTGTTGAAACGTTTCAACATGGAGAATTCCAAGAAAGGAGAATTGCCTATCCAGAGCAATACGAAACGGAGTAAGACTCAGAGTCCGAGTACTGATGCCGAAATGGTAGAAATGAGTCGAGTACCATATGCTTCCACCATTGGCTCGATTATGTATGCTATGACATGTACTCGCCCTGATGTGGCTTTTGCTTTTAGCATGGTTAGTCGATATCAAGGGAATCCTGGTAGAGTTCACTGGATAGCAGTAAAGAACATTCTTAAGTACCTACGAAAGACTAAGGACTGGGTCCTTATCCTCGGTGGGAGCGATGACTTGAGAGTGACAGGGTATAGTGACACCAATTTTCAGACCGACCGAGATAATTTTCGCTCTCAGTCGGGCTGGGTATTAACCCTGAATGGAGGAGCAGTGACTTGGAAAAATTCCAAGCAGGAGACCGTAGTTGATTCAACGTGCGGATAAGAGTACATAGTAGTGAGCGAAGCGTCGAAGGAGGCAATATGGCTAAAGAACTTCATTGGAGACCTTGGAGTTGTACCTGTCATAAAGGAGCCTATGGAGATTTTCTGTGATAACTAGGGTGCGGTCGCTTTAACCAAGGAACCGAGGGATCATGATAGATCCATGCATATCGAAAGAAAATACCACTTCATCATACATCGAGTAGAAGAGGGACTCCTTGTAGTAAAGAGGGTATCGTCAGAGGAGAACCCAGTAGATCCCCTTACGAAGGGACTGAGTAGGGTTAAGCACTTGCAGCATGCTAGGAGTACTAGGCTGAATGACGATATTAGTTTTAGTGATTAGATAGCTATTTAGAAACCTGTAATAGATAAAGTGTAATTGACATTTGATGATTAAATAAAGGAGTTTTATTTATTAGTAATGTTACTATCTTGTGTCAATTGTTTACTATTGTTTCACTTTTGCATGTTTTGACTTCCTGAATAATAGGATTATTCAAACTATCCACAGTCGATCATACTTTAGTATTGAGGCAAGACTGTCATGAATTGGCTTGTAGATTGTCTAAGTGTTTAGACATAGCAAACGTTTGTTGCAACGTTCATGAGTGCTCCTGAAATAAGATTTTTGTATTGGATTAAACCCACGCTCACATGAATCACTTCATGGAATTTATCACGAGTGATTGTGATACGATAATATCGTATAGTTTTTAAAGCGAGATATATGAGTTGTTGTTTATGAGTTGGTTGTGCATTGATAATGCGTAAATGCATCAGTAACTTGATGTTATAATACGTGTTGTTGTGTATGATTTAATGAGTAAATAGTACAATCATATAAGTCAAACTTTATCTATTCCTTTTATCCTAAGAGGATTAAAAGCGATATCATGAGCCCCTCGGTGATTTTGTGTTGACTTATGTGTCGGGCCCGATCAGGACTGAATTGATGTGTTCAATTAAGTTCTATGTCAAACTAATCAAAAATTGGGAAACAAACAGTTGTACAATGAGTATGACTCCATTCCATGTCTTTCTCCACATGATATATTGAAGAATAGAGGACTGTATGATCCCTTATCTAAAGGACGCGTTATTGACTAGGTCAGAGTTCGACAACGGCTAATCGTATCTTGAAGTTACATTGGCAGTTATGGTTATTAGACTTATCAAATTGGGAGACTGTTGGATTAGGTGTCTAAGCCCATAATTATAATTGGGATGTTCTTGAACCGATAGTAGCATGGTCCTTTTGGGTTGCCTTCACACTGGTGACTAGACAAGACGACTGTTAAGGAGAGAGGCTGATTTATTGTTAAGAATAATAAATTGGGGTATAAATATGATTTATTAATATATTATAAGAATAATATATTAATTAAAAATCATATTATTAATTATTATTTAATCAGAAATTAATTTTGGGATTAAAGGAACTGATTAAAAGTACAAGGTCTGTTTTGTAATATTTGATAGGTGAGGCTTTGGGCCATTGGACCACCTTATTAAGCAAGGGCTGAAAATCCCTAGAAGGATCTAGGAATTTTCGTCCAAGGCTAAAGGGTAGGAGGTCCATGGACTTGCGTTGGCCCTAATCTAAGGAATTAGAGTTTCCACCCTGAAACCCTAGCTAGCCTCAAGTATAAATAGACCCCCTAGGCATTGGATTTTCGGCCAACCTTCAAGAAATCCTAGGAGTGTCGAATTCTAGAGCAATCCACCCTCTCTCCTTTCACTTATATTCATCCTTTCACCTAGTGTGTTTGTGAGCCATTAGAGGTACTACATTTGCGGTACTTGTTCTCAAGAGCTAAGGAAATTTAAGGAACTAGTTGTTATTACTATATATCAACAAAGGTATGTATTCTAATCTTTTTTCTGTGTATTTCAAAATTTTAAATTCATGTTAGGGTTTTCTTTTGTGTTCATTTGTTGTATGTCTAATAGTGAAAACATAGATTCAAATTAGGGTTGTATGCACACATAGGATTGTTTGTATAAAATCCATCAATATCAACATTTGCAAACCACATGCTACTTTATAGTTTCTGTTGATGATATTGTTCTCACAGGCAATGATTCTAATTTCATTAACCACTTCACTCAGGACTTGAGTAACAAGTTCTCTGTCAAAGATCTAGGGATGCTCCACCACTTTATAGGTGTTGAAGTAATCCCTACTTCTACATGTATCTTCCTGTCTTAACATTGTCACATCTACAAAATTCTCCATAAATTTCACATGGATGGTGCTAAAGATGTTATCATTCCCCCCCCCCCCCCCCCCGGTGTCACAAAACCCTTGATCCTTAATGATCCATCCCCTTAGTTGACACCACTCCATATCACAAACTTGTTAGGTCTCTCCATTACATTGCCTTTACTCGCCCTGACATATCCTTTGTCATCAACAAACTCTCTCAATTCATGCATTCTCCTGGACAAAATCATTGGCAAGCCTTGAAACGTGTCTTGTGTTACTTAAAAGACACAATCCACCATGGTCTCTTCCTTAACCGTAAGTCTCCTCTCACTCTCTCAGCTTTCTCTGAATCTGATTAAGGGTAGGCTAATGATGCCGGTCAGTCCACTACAAAATATATACTTTACATTGGCACAACATTGTCTCTTGGAAATCTACATAGAAAAAGTTGGTCTTCGTTCCTTTACCGAAGCTGAGTATAAGGCCTTGGCAAATGCCGTTGCTGAACTCATGTGGATTAAGAGTTTACTTAAAGAACTAGGCATTTCTAATAATCAGGCTCCAAACCTTATTTTGTGATAATATTGTCGCTACATATCTGTGTGCTAATCCCGTCTAGCACTCACACATGAAGCACGTCGCTCTAGACTATCATTTTGTATGAGAACAAGTCTCAGCTGGGCTTTTTCATGTTCTCCATATCAACTCTCATGACCAGCTTGCTGATATGCTCACTAAACCACTGCCGAGATCTCCATTTCTTCGTAATCGATCCAAGATTGGCATATCCAATGGATCCACCATCTTGCGGGGGTGTATAAGGGGCATATATACCACCGAGTCCACACAAGCACCACAGAAGGAAACTGTATAGAATTGTATTGTACATAATATATTTACCTGTTATATTTCCTATAATTACCCTGTTAATTCATGTAATCACTCTCTTACCTTGTTGTACTTTGCCTATAAATGGCTACACAAAGAATGTAATCATGTATTCAAAACCAATAAATTCTCTAAGCATTATATATTTCGAGTACTAGTTGTGAGACCCATGTATTATGTGAGTTAATTTTTTTTTTAATATTAAATATAAATTTCAAAATATTTGAGAACTTTGAATTTATAAGAAAATAAGAAAAATAATAAATTATTATGATTAAAATGTTTTTTATCTTTTAAATTTAAACAAATAATTTAAATAAATAAACAAAAGAAACTAATGAGCTTTAATTTGAGAATTTTGAAATTAAAAGGTAAATTCATTAATGAAATTGATATCCATTTATTACTATATTTAATACAATTGTTACTTTAAAATATTATATTGAATTTAATAAAATAGAAAAACTTATAAAATGACGTGTGAAAAAAAATTAATTTAAAATAACCACAAAATAACATTTAACAAATTAAATGAGAGTGTGACGACAAAAAACCTTCATTTATTTGAGTAAATTTAATTCTTTTTGTATTAGTTTTTATAAACCTACCATTAATCATATTGTGT
Organism: Lactuca serriola; assembly: GCF_051521515.1. Classification (NCBI taxonomy): domain Eukaryota; kingdom Viridiplantae; phylum Streptophyta; class Magnoliopsida; order Asterales; family Asteraceae; genus Lactuca; species Lactuca serriola. The sequence goes on along the minus strand of NC_136411.1, from coordinate 34,483,393 downwards.
TTTTGTATGGAATTAAGAGAATAACTTAATATTAAAGTTTGATTGTCTATTTTAATATATAAAACATATAACTCTTAAAATTAATGCTTATCAAAATTTTATGTAAATCATCAAACATATGAACAAATAACTTGAATCAAATTCTAATTAATAAAGAAAATATTGTATTCGAGACAACACGATACATCATGTCTTATATCCTATTTTAGGTGATCATAATTCAATTAACTTCTTTCGTATTTATCAAGTTTGTAAAAATCGCTCGACGTTAGCTAGTCGGTGGACTGGGGTCAAGGGATTAATCGGCTAGGCGGAGATTAATCGGGGACCATTAATTGCTAATTTGTTAGATTTTAAAAATTAAATATGACTAATATCATATAAAAGTTCATACATACCACTAATATAATAACAAAATAGGTTAATATGATAAATAAAACACTAATGATACCTCAAATAGTTTCTATTGAGATATAACTTCTTCAAAATGTTAAAATTTCATCGGGTTTACTGTTTCAATTATTTTGTATACATGAATAGTAACGCCTAGGGATTAATCGGGACCTAATCGAAATTTTTACAACACTAGTATTTATTATAGATATTAACTTTTTTTTTTTTTTTTTTTGACAGAGAACTTCTTTCGTGTTTATTAATAAAGAAATGATGTTACAATTGTATTTGAAAAACACAATAAATATGAGGATTTGACAGTTTACTCCACGTCAAATACAATAATTTCGACGATTTGGCAATTTACTCCAAGTTAAATAAAAAAGGAGATGGTAAACTTTTTGAGTTTTATCTCAGGAAAAAGGGGTAAAAAAAAAAAAAAAAAAAAGAATAGTGAATAGAGGTGAAAGGGGTGCAGGTTTGGAAGGGGGGACATAGGCGTAGGTTAGAAGAGATCAGAGGGTCCATCGAGTCGAGGACGCCGGTAAGCACACTTTAAAGTTTTGGCGTTTGCAGTGCACTCCAATCTCAAAAGGAATTGCAAGACGCTACTACTCAATAATTATTTTAATAATATACAAGGAAAAAAAGAAAAGGAAATAGGTGATTTTTTTTTAATTTTTTTTATTTGAAGTAAACCTCTTTAGTAAAAAATATCAATCGATAATTTATACGTAATTTTTAGCCAAATCAAAGTTACTAGTAATTAAGACCAAATGCAATTTCAACCGCGATTTCATTTCAAGTGGGCTTTAATTTCAGTTCGGTTACGACCCATTCCAGTCCATTAGTGTGCATGTATAAAATGCTAAATTCCAGTTTGTTGTATAGGTGAAAGTTTGAAACTGTAGATGACATGTGGCTACATGCGATTTCTCTTGCTTTACTGAATTTGTGTTTGTGTTTTTATTTTTTATTTTCCCAATAAAAACAAGACATTTTAACTACAATTTATAACATTTTAACTTGAATATATATAAATATAAAGTATGAGTTATATTTAGCAAATTTTCAATGTTTTTCCAGTCAAATTTGAAGTAAAAAGCTTTGAGCTCTAATGTATATTTCATTGTGGTTGCAACTCGTAGGAAGTAGGATATTATTGATTATTAACCAAGATATTTTAGGTCTTTCGTTATGAACTACAAAGTGAGATTTTTGGCAAATATTAGTTTTACTAAGTTATTTATATTTGGGGAGACTTTCTGACATCCTTAAAATGTGATATGTTATAGTCATAGTTGATGATGGTGACATTAGTTATTTGAGCAGTGTAATTCAAGATTACAAGATGCCGGAGGAAACCATGTGCAAGCGTATGTGGTTGAAGGTGTTGCGATAACCAATGCCATGGGAGAGGAAAACCTCTTGTGAAAATATATCTAGTGGAAAAGGGAGCTACAACCCAATAAGAAATTTTATATCTCCTAGTATACCTGAGTACACAGTGTTCATAAATATGACACTATTTCAGAAAACGTAGTGCAATCACCAATTCACTATGTGGATCCTAAAATGTTCAAGTATGTTGGTGATGATGACGTTAGTACATATCTTAATGATGTGGTTGAGCGTGATAATACTAAATACCAACGTCACTCCTGCGAATAAGTCCTGCTTAAGGATGTCGGTAAATATGATGATACTAAATACTGAGAAGAAACTCCGCCTCTGAACGATGTCAATCTTACAGGTTAAAGGGGCAAGAAATGTTTGTTTAGATTTATTTGACCTAGAAAATAATTCTAATGGAGAAAGGTAGGATGATAAACATACACAAAGTTATTCAAATACCCTATTATATTGTATGCCCCATATACCGTTATGTCTATGCCTTGTTAAAGCAAAGACTCCGTTACACAGCCAACACCCAAGTTAAAAGATGAAAGTTCTACAAACATTCTCATGCAAAGAAGCTCTTTAGTTGGTAGTTGGAGAAAAAAAATATCTTGAGGAAGGTTTTTAGTACAAAACAAGCAACTAGATCATCTATATAAAATTTTGAAGGCTCATGGTGTATTAGGGCCAAGGTAATTAATTCTAATGGTGGCCTTTTCCAAGTTGGAAAACTTGTTGATGAACACACATGTTCTACAACACGGTTGAACCTGAAGCATCTACAAGCTAACAAAAAGTGTTAGGCTACTTAATTTTTGAGGTTTTAGTTTGAAATCACATTAGAGTATATCAGGGAAGTGACATTGTTAGAGATATGAACAAAACTATAAAATTAATATCACGTACCAACATGCATGATGGGTGAAACAACACTATTAAGGGGTATCCAAGAGGATTTATTTACCAAACTCCATGTTTATTTCTATAAATTGGCAAAACATAATCCTAAGACTATGAAATGTAGTCATACAAATGTTGATAATCGTTTTTATGTTCCTTTTGATCACACTTGATTACCCGGTGAGGTTTACTTTTTATAATAAAATATAGATGTAGTATAATTTCCACATGGCTAAGTAATTTTAAATACATTTTCAATGTTTTATAGCTACGTTCTTTCCTTAACTATTTTAGGATAATCCTAGTAGTAGATCTTGTCCGTCCAAATGCAACTTCTAGGGTACAATGTTACATGCAATTTATACTGACATGCAAAACCAAATATTAATAGTTTCATATGACACATTTAATAAGGGAACATACCGATTCATGGACATGGTTTGTATAAAACTACATGAATGCATCGATGACTAGGAGGGTCTTATATTCATATATGATAGTGCTCCATTGATAGGGACATCCATTACCAATATTTTTCCTGACGCACATTATAGAATATGTGGTCACCATTTGTATTCCAGCATATCAGCTAGATACAATAAAACGAAAACACTAGAGAATTGTTATGGGAGACTTGCAAAGCCTACACAATCAAAGATTTCAATGATGTTTTGCAAAGAATATTTAATGTAAGACAAGACGTGTATGAGTACTTACAGAAAATAAATCCATAAAAATGGGATATGGTGCATTTTCATGGCAATCAGTAAAATCATATGATATCCAACAGTGTAGAGTCCATAAATGCATTATCCCAATATGTAAGGATGATGCCAATGCGTATGTTGATTGATTTTTCATGAAAAAAATACAGTAGTTGACTTTTGAACATTGCAATTTTGTAGGTATAAATTAAATTATGGACTGTATTTACAAACATTTAAACTAAACTTTGTTAATCGTTTACTTTTGTAGTTGAACTAACAATACTCACCAAATGCCAGTTAATCAAATAGAAGGTTTGAGGTTAAAGACTTCAAAAGGAATGACCTCGTTGAATTTGATTAACCGACATTTACATGTAGGAAGTGATGAGTTTTCTAGTTTACAAAACAATAGATCTACACAATGGAGAACATAAAACAATTTATGAACACATGCAACCTAGAGATCTATGACATTTTCTCATTATAGCAACATACTATGAAAATACTATCTAATCTATCAATTGTGAAAATCATATATATTGGAATACATACATTTTGGTATAATCGAATATAGTAAACCTTGATCTTCAATTCTTGGAAAAAGGGTACCAAGAGTGTGGATATCTCTAATGGCTCACACCCAATACCCTAAGAACTTTAGGAAAGAAATAATAGAGAGGATGGAGAATATAAAGTTTGATTCCTGCCTTAGGAATACTAGGGTTTAAATTTTGCTAGCCAAGGGTCCTATTTACAGCTGGTGGATCTCCATGATAAACCTTAATTTGAATAATTGAATAATAAGATTTAATTTATTCAAGGCAGTTATCCTTATCAGTTACCATGAGGCTTACAAAACCCTTCTGGAGCCCCTAGAAACCGTCCACCCCTTAGGGAGGTTCTAGAATTGCCTTCCTTGCTCATTTATTAAAAATTACAACTCAACCATTGCACCTTTAATTAATTTCAATTAATCCAAAATTAATTTCCAATTAATTCTATATTAACTCTAAACTATTTCTAATTAATTTATTAATCATATAATAAATTAAAAAATCATTTCCTCACTCTCCTAAAGTTGTTTCTTACTATTTCTAGTTATTGAGGAAACCCAAAAAAAGACTTTGATTTTATTCCATAAAGTTATACCAATTTAGTTATGACCTTAGACACCTAATCCAATAGTTTCGCACTTGGATTATTTATCAACTACAATTGCAAGTATAGAATTCGAATTACCAACAAAGTGTGCTTTCCAAATCCACTTCCAAACTCTGGATCATACCAGACATTGTCCCTAAGATAAGTAACCAACAATTATTCATTTTACAAGATATCGTATGGACATGAGACATGAATACAAATCAATCTTATAGTCCTAGATTATGTTTCCTTATTTCGGATTTATTATGACATTATTAGACTACGAATTGAACACAACAATTAATCCATGTTGGGCCCAATGTCAATATCAAATCACTAAGGGGCCTAAAGATATCGCTTTTCCTCTAAAGGAAAATGGAACAAATGAACTTTTACTATATAGTTATAACCTTTAATCACCATGCCATACATGGAACTACATTTTATAACATCCATTTATGGATGCATTTATGTAACACCAATGTACAACAAAGTTGCAAACTATAACATGTATTTATGTTTGAAGAATAGAAGATATTATCGTCTTAAAGCTACTTGTAATTGAATCCATGAAGTAATCTCTATGTGGCATCCCTTATTTTCCTAAATCGAAAAAAACTTTTCTTCACGTTTTCAAAATCATATTATCTTTGTTTGAGAAAAATCTTAGTACAATAAAACATTTTGTGAAAACTATCTCGTGTTATTAAAATATCTTGAATAAAGATGTTGTTTCAAAATACAAAAGCCCTAAGGATGTCATAATCAATATTGTACATAACTTACAACGTAAAGACCCAACCGTCCTGAACACTATTGCATGATGTCTCTTAATTACTCAATATCCTAATCAAGTTCCATTAGCTTTAATCCTGCTACCTGTGATACACATAGTTTAAGTGGGTCAGGTTTGGGAAAACCTGGTGAGACACTTAGGGTTTTCAATCGCACAATCTTATTATGATAATAATCCATGACTAATAAATCCTACAAAACCGGTTGTTACCAATTATTACCAACAATATATGATGTAACATATATGTCCATAAGACAATCTACCCTATCCCATCGATTCTCACATACTGATCCTATAACATTGATCCTTGAGATCTAACCGGATGGATCACTGTAAGCAATGAGTATACTTGTCTTTTTTTTTGGGATTCCTTGGCAGTAACAGTCAATAAAGACAACCATGAGGGGGTAGAGTATAAACACCTACAATAATAATCACTCATTATGTTATACAATATGTCTGTACATCATAAACCCACATTAACAACGAAATTCACAAGACCTAGATTAGTCAAGTGTTGTCATCTTACTCTGGCAGGTGATTAGACATACCTAACCGATTACTTGGTAAATACCCACCATTTTTGGTTGTCTAAAAAGAGGAGGAATACTAGTATAGTACTTCGATACGTAACTGATACCTCGACACATAATGGTGTCATAGAATAGAGCTCTACTATCAATTCCAATCTCATACACACCCCAATATAAAACTACCCAAAATCCATCTTAATTAAACTAAGCATTCCTTTTCAAGTCTTAGTTTATAACTAGACAAGACTATAAAACCCATAATCAATCTCCAAGACAAATTTCCTCCTTATGCAATATCATTACAGTACAGAGTATAACTTAAACACTCATTCAACTTACTCTTGAACTAAATATCCTTGACAAACCTTAGTTTGTAAGTAGACCAGATCGTAATACTTGCAATTTCCTTTTAATACAATTTTCCTGGTCATGCAATACTATAAGGTATGCCTATACCCTCTTTCAACTCACTAAGGACTAAATATCCTTTATATGTATTAGTTTAAGACTTAGACAAGACTACAATCTCCGAAATCAACATTCGATACTAACCTTGTTTAGATATCACTATAATAATTCAATGTGTATATATGGCACATAGTATCAGGTATTTAATATACATTAATCTTTTTAAGTAATAGTACTTTTATTAGATTTTCATGTGATAATACAATATATACACTCATATAAATAATCATATTTGGCTCGCATCGTATATGTTACAAAAATATACATATAACACATATTCTAGATAATAAACATTTAATTAAAAAAATAAACTTTCAACTGATATTTAATACTTTTAATAAATACTATTATGAAAATTATGTTTATGAAAGTAACTATTCACTCACTTCACTGATGTGGAAGATTCGTGGGAAAGTTAGCTCATCGTCTAATACTCCAGTTTTCCCTTTTAAATGACCTAAATATGAATATTACTAAGCCTCAATATTCGTTCATATTTATAAAGTTATAATAACTCTTTCTAGATTCTTCAACAATCCCAAGAAATACCGAGTTTTATCAAATAAGAAATGACCAGGTAAGATCACTCTAGAGGTAGGATTCGTTTGGTAAAAAGATATATCGTTTGGAAAATCCACATTAAACACCTCACATATATAGACTAGACATCAATCATGTAAGTAGATCGATCATTATTTTGACTATAATTACTGAGAAATCTTTTTGATAGGTTCATAATAACGACTACAAAAGACTGGAAACTGTGCCGGCAGAACTTTGATACCGAAAGCTCTATTTCACGGGGCTCTCTGATGCTCCATAGTTATGCTACTAATACTTGAAAACCCTTAAAGTTGGGCCATGGGTTGTAGGAAAATTTTGAGAGAAAGTTAAAGAGAAAATGTGGGGAAATGAGAGAAATTCGAAATCTATTTATAGGCCAAGACTGGTGGACGCGCCACGATTGCGACACATGTCCGTCTCTCACTTGGGATACTTATCGATGCTTTGTGGTCCATGTGTCGATCTATCATTGGTGCCACGTCAACAAGCATAGGGAGGAAGGATATCACCTGGTGTTGACACGTGTCAGCTCCTTTGTGGTGCCACATGTCACTTGTCGGGTAATTTTTTGCATTTTTCAAAAAATCATAACTTTCGCTTACAAGCTCCGTTTTTGGCGTTTTTTATATCTCCGGTTTCATATCAACGAGTACTAAAACTTTCCTTCGGACTTTTTTTTCGGATAATTCACATTCTATTTTTATTTTACATTCTATAAGGAATACATTGTAAAAGACTTTGCAAAATTCATAACTTTTTCATACGAACAACGTTCTCGACGTTCTTTATATCGACGAATTAGTATTTACGAGGACATCAAATTTTATTTAGATTGTTTTATCTAACGAGCAACTGATATCCATTTCATTGTTTATGAAAATGACGCTGCATCTTGTTGATTGCGAAACTTTGAAAAATCTTAACTTCCTCATATAATGTCAGATTTGGGTGTTATTTATACTCACGACTTCGTAATGAGGATTACTACGAATTTCGTCTAGATTATTTATTCAAAATAATCTTCTATAAAAAAGGTTATTTTATCGCTCAATGATAATTTATAAGATTTTCTACAAATATTATATCTTCATAATATTTGTTCACATAACGTGTATACATTAAATAAGTATTTATATAGTCTGTAATGCGTAAGACAAATTCTTGTTTATTTATTAGAAGTTCTCTTTTTTGAGGATTTTAGATTTGTTCAATAAAATGAATAATCTCTAAAACGTCTATCCCGGATTGGGTGTTACATTCTAAGCGTTTGTTTAACCAATACTTAAAATCCCTATTTAAGTACTCACGAGTATAGCAACAATGTCCATGCTATGTCCAATCATAATGAACAATCTACTAATACTCTATGACAATCTTAAGTCACTACTTACTCCTAAAAGTATGACCGACTATGGCGTTTTGAATAATTTAATACTCGGGAAGTAAACATGCAAAATGAAACACAAGAGTAAATAATTGAAGATGGTAGTTAATAAACTCATAAATAAATCTCTATTATTTAATCTCTAAAACAAAAATCAATTTTTTTTTTTGTTTTTACATTGTTTCAAACTACCAACTAACCATTAAAACTAATATCATCTCTTACTCCAATGCTCTTAGCATGCTTGAAGTGCTTGATATTGCATAATGCCTTTGTAAAGGATCTACATGATTATCCTATAATGATACTCAACTCACCACAAGTTCGCCATCTTCAACTCTATGTCGGATGTAATGGTATTTCCTTTGAATGTGACTTGACCTCCCATGATCATTTGGTTCTTTTGTTAAAGCAAACGCACCTTCATTGTCGCATAAAATCTCTATGGGTTCCTGGATTGATGGAACAACTCCGAGATCATCAACGAAATTCTTCAACTAAGTCGCTCCCTTTGTTGCCTCACTTGTTGCGATGTAATCTGACTCACAAGCAGAATCAACCACTATTTTCTGGTTGGAGCGTTTCCAAGTCATCACTCCCCCATTTAGTAGGAATACCTAACTGGATTGTGAAAAACTCTTATTTATAACCATTTGAAAGTTGGCATCATTGTTAGCACTCACTCTTAACTCGTCTTTGCCATTGAAAACTAAGAACATTTATGTGGTTCTTTTCAAATACTTCAAAATATTCTTTATTGCTGTCCAATGAGATCTGCCAGAATTATCCTTAAATCGACTAACCATGCTCAAGGAATAAAACACTTCAGGTAGAGCACAAGTAATATCATACATGATTGATCCAATAACTGAAGCATATGTGAATCGACTCATTACATCTATTTCTTTATCACTACTGGGACATTGAGTCTTGCTTAATTTAACAATATGATGTATGAGAAAAATCCCCTTTCTTGGAATTATCCATATTGAAACGCTTCAATATTTTACCCAAGTATGTACTATGCCTAAGTCCTATTAGACGTTTCTTTCTATCCTTACAAATCCTTATTCCAAGAATGTATGTTGCCTCTCCTGGATCTTTCATAGAGAAACATTTCCCAAGCCAAGAATTCACCTCTTGTAAAGTTGGGACATCATTTCCTATAAGGAGTCTGGGACATCCCCCATTTTTCATAACCAATTAAAACATTTTCTTTACACTTTAATAAATTGTGATGCGGAAATTCCTAGTTAAATAAAACATTTTTGAGATAACAAAAGTTATTTCATTTTATTAAAAATCCAAGGATGTCATCGTTCATATTCATACATACATTACAATATAAATATAATAGGTCCTAAAACTACTTATAATAGACACATCTATTTACTCCACTCAACATCCTAACTAGACATCGCCAGCCTTACATCCACTATATGTGATGCACATAAATGAGTGGGTCAAGTTTGGAAACATGGTGAGATGCATAGGGTTTTCAAGTCTATAATATATTAATATTAATACATAATAAAATTATTGCAAACAATCAATATAGGTATAATCTGATATGAGAATACCTACTTTGTCCAATCGATTTTCACAAATCCTAGAGCAACAAATATCTGGAGGAATCACCCAGCCTAATGAATCGTTTGAGCAACTGCTTGACTACACAAATAGGGAAGTCCTTGGCCAATGTAAGTCATATAAAGACAACTAATGTTCAAAGTAATTGATAGATATGGTATCCTGTTCTACCTACGTCTATGGGTTATAAGTCCACACTAGAAACGCAATTCACTAGACCGCCTAGAATAGTCAATTTTTGTCATCTACTCTGTCGATGACGTAGACATACTTACCAGTTGTATGATTCGGACCCACCATTTCTTATCATCAAAGAAGAGCATGACTAATATACTACGCTCTGATCTCACACTCTACCCTTAGAATGAGACCTATCCAATATTCAACTTACATAGAGCTATGCACCCTTTTACAATTCTATATCGTACCAGACTGGGAAATATAATCCTAACATATTTATTGATAATAGTACTAGTATACATATAGAACATAGTACAATTAATACAATTAGTATTTAATAGATACTTGACAAAACTTCAAAAACGCTCCCTGTGGTTTCCGAAAATATCAAGTTTAGTCCCTAAGTTCAAAAAACCTCATGGATCGTCCCTGTGGTTTCAAAACTTTTAATGTTTAGTCCTTCCGCCTAACTCCGTCAGCTTTCTGCCGTTAAGTGAGGGGCATTTTCGTCATTTCAATACCAGGGACCATTTATGAGGTTGTCTCTATTAAAAAAAAAGAAAAAAAATATAAGACAATTAAAAGGGCCCCACCCCCTTCTCTCTCTCTCATACACACGATCATCTTCTTCGTAAAAAAAACTCAGATACATTTCACACCAACAAACATACTTTGAACAAAATTGGAATCTCCATAAATGTTGTACAAGGACGCCATAGAATTAGCTCGAGATGCTTAATCTCCAATTGGGTATCAGGTAAAAAAACATAATCTGATTACCATTCTTTCAAATCCTTATCCAATATGTTTCATATTTCATCATCTTAATCAAAAACTTTGATGGGTTCACAAGGATTTATCAGGTTAAGACTATCTTCCTTCTTTAACACCACAATAGTATCAAATCATTCAGGGGATTCCATTTTCCATTTACAATCTGTACTGAAAAACCCCATGACACTAGAATCATCCAATCCCTTTTCTATTCATAGGAAATAGTTTATTGTATGATACTAGCAGAATCGAATTTAGATGATTCCAAGGGAGGATAGCATTACAAATTTATGATAGAGAGGAAGCTCCTCCGGTGATGGTGGCGACGGTCTGGCGAGAGCAGGTCTCTCCAATAATCTTCGAACAAGGAAGAAAAGAAATCGTTAGGGAGATAATTCAACAACTCTTTTAAGTAGAATCGATGTTGTTCGCCATCACCCCTCCCAACCTTGGTTCACCGGAAAAACGAAGCAGAAGAATGGGGACTGCTGCCTCCGATCTAACCCCCTCTCCACCTTTCCCGTCGAAGCTCAACCCCCAAACACCCTACTTTGATCGGCGACTGCAGTTGCCCCCTCCCTTCGAGTTTCACTGCCGGAGTAGCCCAAGTCAAAGAAGAAATCAATGATAGCTTTCACTTCCATTCTTCTTCACTCTTCAATCCGATCAAGCATCGGTGGTACACCCCCTTCATCGGAAACCGTTGCCACTTGGGCCCTTCCGTTTTCCTGTCGTCACAAATTGGTGTCTCTCCCTCCCTTTGTGATTGGCTCAACCATCGCCGGAGGTCCCGTCAATTTCTTCCGTTCGCATCTTTTCCATTCCCGTCAAATGGGAAGGGGGTTGTTGCCCTCTTGAATGTTGGAAAACCCCACCTATGCTGGAGATTTTCTCGATTAAAGTTGAAGAAGAAAAAGGAAGGCAATAACAACAAATATTGGTGGTTTTTTAGCTAGCTTGTCATCGAGAAAGAAGAAAGAGTTGATTCGGTGGTGAATCGATATAAGGGAAGGTTGATTGGTTGGGATGTGATGAACGAGAATTTGCATCATAACTTCTTCGAGAAGAGACTCGGGAAGAATGGGTCGTCGTTGTTTTTCAATCGAGTTCATAAAATTGATCCGAATGCGATTTTGTTCATGAATGAATTTAACACCACTAAACATGTGAACGATGAATACGCTCCTCCTGTGAAATACTTGAGAGGGATGAAGAAGATTCAGTCATTTCCGGGGAATAGCGAGATCAAAATGGGGATAGGGTTGGATGTTAAGAGAGAGAGAGAGAGAGAGAGAGAGAGAGAGAAAGAGAGAGAGAGAAAGAGAAACAGAGAGAGAGAGGGTGGGGCCCTTTTATTAAATAATTATATATTTTTTCTTTTTTTTAATAGAGACAACCTCATAAATGGTCCCTGGTATTGAAATGACGAAAATGCCCCTCACTTAACGGCAGAAAGCTAACGGAGTTAGGCGGAAGGACTAAACATTAAAAGTTTTGAAACCACAGGGACGATCCGTGAGGTTTTTTGAACTTAGCGACTAAACTTGATATTTTCGGAAACCACAGGGACCGTTTTTGAAGTTTTGTCTAGATACTTTTATTAATTATTTTCTTAAAAGTAAGTACACATTCGCCTAACAAAAGGAGGTGAGTCGAGGTTAGGGCAGCACTTCGCCTTAACACTTTTTCAAAAGACCTAAAAGTATACAATGCTAAGTATTAGTCTAGTTTCATAATATTGATGACTATAATAGTCTAGATTCCTTAATAATCCCAATATATACTAAGAGTTCTATCAAATAAGGATCAACTAGGCAAGAAAGTTGGGAGGCAGGACCATTTTGGTCTATAGCCTTTCTGAAATCAAACAACCAAGCCGACGTGACCATTCTAGACACTTCATAACAACGATTGTGAATATAAATATAAAATACCTTAAAATAGGGTTAAGTGTAATTTAACTTACATAGATTTCCTAGAAAAAAGTTTGAAATTGCACTAGCAGAACTCCAGTATGCTAGGTACTAAATGTCGGGCTCCTTGTCACACCCCCAAACCAGACGGCGGAAACGTACGGGGGTTGAGGACTTCATTTGTAGTATCACAACACATGCATCATAGTAATTAAAGTACAAACAACCATTTTATTTAAAAGTATAAGTATTTACATGTCTTTAATCATTGTTTATTGAAACCAAAATAGTTATACAAAAGAAGAAGATGTGACTCATAAAGGCTCCATCTTCTCAAAAAGCTCGGGGAGTACCTGTTATTATTTCCCTGAGAATACAAGTAATTTGAAAAGAGAGTATCAACAATAAGTTGAGTGAGTACATAAATCTTTATGTTTGAAAGGGTGTCTTTGTATCTTGATTATGAAAACTGTTCCAGAAAATCCCATATTTTTTGTTGTATATGAAAAGTAGTTTTATTCCCATAAAACCGTTCTATTTTGTAAACCAATGTTCTGTATTTGTAAAACTTGTAACTGAGAGTGTGTCTGGCTTCACTAGCTGTTATTGAAAACTGTAGTATACCATTGTACTTTGTATTGTGTAAACTGGTACTTTGAAGATGTACTTACGTTTAGTTGTTTATACACTAACGTGTTGTTAATATCTTTTTAATGAGTTATTATAACCATACTAAGACATGAACGCCTGAAACAAACGCCTTGTGGGAATTTAAACTGTTGATAACAATTGCCACTCATTGGCGTGTATGCCTGACTGTAGCTAGCAGCCTGAGTGCGGGGTTGTCAATCCCGATATAGATCTACACACAACTTGTTTCGATCCTCGGACTGGAGATTCTGGTTATAATGTCAGGGCTTTACCTTGGTTGTCTAAAACGAAATAAACAACTTGAATTGAATGTCTCATAAAAAGCATATAAACGTTACATGTATATTAGTTATGAAAACCCTATCATTCTGAAATAAATGATTGACAGTATGTTCTTGAATTAGTATTCCGAAAATGTGTTTGACAAGTGTAAACGCTTGATTTGTTCTGAATTAAAACCCTTGTTTCTTGTAAAACAGTGTATTCTAGTATACTTGAATCATGAATTATTGTTCCACGTATCATAAATTATGCCTATTATAATTTATGTGTACTTTATGAATTGGTAATTAACTATTTTTGCATGTAATCCTTTGCTCAACATGTTACAAAGGGTAATTAAACTGATGAAATAACTTTTATATTAATATAGATATAACAATTTTATATATAAGTAAATTTAAACGACCTTCAGACAAATAACCGGTACTATAAGTCCACATCCAAACAAGGAAAAGGACCTAGAATGAGTTATTAGTCCTAAGCCTTTTAAACCTTATATATATATATATATATATATATATATATATATATATATATATATATATATATATATATATATATATATATATATATATATACATACAAATATGAATTTTTGGGAAAAATATAAGTTTATAAAAGAGTTCAATATTTGGAGTATTTTTGATGCTTTAAAATCATTTTATCGTGATTTGAAATCATTTATTTGTAACACAAAGTTCTTGTGTTATACTTGTATTCCTCCCCTTAAAACAGTAGAAATTATGAAAATACGGGGGTATGAACTCACTTTATTGATGGTGAATCGGACAGAGTTTCGTTTCACGAAAAGGAGTTTATTTGTCGAGAAACCGGCTCAAATTAGGCAGAGTTTCAACAGGAGAAAAATTACTTCTTGGGAATCTCGGGGCTTGAGGCTTGCTTCGGGCTCGAGTCTTGATACCGGGGCTTTAGGGGTTGTATATGAGTTTGTGGATGTGAAAAATGTGAAAGAGAACTAAATTTGGGGTGAAAAAGTGTAAAAATAGTCGGAACCCTCGCATGCCTTATATAGGCCGAAGCCTCGGATCCGAGGCTATGGGAGGCTGACGCGTGTCGGACAAGTGGCGAGGTTTCTGGCTTACTTCGGACCGCAGGCTCGCTACTGGATGGCTCGGATTGGACCAGACTTCGGTCGAATAGAAGAAGGACACGTGCGAAGGCAGCATCCGAGGTGTGTCTTCGGGGTGTCTCATGCGAGGCTGTCCGAGTAGGATTGGACCGCGTAGTTGGTCGAATCAGGAGGTACCACGCATGGCTTTGGTCCACTCAGTAGTTGCCACGTGCGAGGTGACGTGTCACATGCGAAATTGCCCGGTTTTCCTATTTTTCTTTATTTTTGTGCCAAAACTTGTGAAAACCATAAATTGTCAGTTTATTTTTAATATTATTATTTTTAACAAACCGGGACAGGAAAATCCGTTAAAAATTCATAACTTCTTCATCCAACGTCCGTTTTTGTCTGTCTTTTTACCGTTGTACTACTAATGACGAGACCTTCAATTCACGTTTAGGCTGTGTCGTCTAAAAACCACTCGATCTTTATTTCGAGTTTTTAGCTGTACACTGCTATACTGAAACTTAGAAAAACCATAACTTCCTTATACGAATTCTGATTTTGGCGTTCTTTTTATGAAAGTTCTCGGTTTAACATAAACTACAACTTTCATTTAGATTTTTAAGGCTAAAAAGCCTTTTATTAAAAATCCAGTTTTTACATTGAACAGTGTTTTGCCGGTTTTGTCGCGGATTTTCGATTGGTCATAACTTCTTCGTTATAACTCGGATTTGAGTGTTCTTTATATTTTTGGAAACCTTGTTACAATCTCTATCACTTGGTTCATCCCAATTGAGAGTATTTAATAATTTATTTTTGAGGGTCAATTATGTAAATATACATAGTATGCTAAAATTTCTCTTTATTAATTTAAAAAGAAGTACAAATTGACCTACACTATTACATAGGTTTAAAATAATGGTTTGTTACACTCCTATGGGCCATAAAGTTCGCCGGAAAGTTAAAAATATGGGAAAATGGGGGCAAAATACAGAGAAAATCGAGAGAGAATCATTAGGAAGGTATGGGGGTTGAATGGAGGGCTGACTCTATATTTATACTAAAAATATCTAAAAGCACCTGGTGCCCTGGCCTGGTTGGCCCTCTCAGATGATGCCACATATTCGAAGAAGGGTGGAGCTATGTAGCGGCTTCTAGAACCGAATGCGCGTCATATATTCGAGTGCATGGAAATTGAGATTTTCAAAATTGCATAACGTCTTTATATGAACTTCATTTTTGACGTTCTTTATATCCACACATAACTATCGACGGGATCGACAACTTTCATTTAGACTTCGACGGATAATTTGGAATTTATTTATTTCACACAGGATTAGACCAATAAAGCCCATATAAAATGCATAACCTTCTCATCCGACGTCCATTTTCGACTGCCTTTATATCTGTTAGGAAATAAAGCGGATAACAAGCTAAAATAAAAGCACACAAGACATAATATTTATGTGGTCCGGTTAAGGTGACCTACATACACGGGCAGGAGGGGAGCATTCTTTATTTTAGAGCTCTCAAACAAAGGTTACAAGTACAATTTTCATAGAAATTCACCTAACACTCTAAAATTCTAGATGCAAAATGAATTAGCATGCATCCCTATTTATACTTGAGGCATCAGACCTAAAACCCTAATGGACCAAGCCTATTGGCCCATAGGCCCATGAAAGGTGTAAACTAATCATAATCCGCCATGCAACATCTTCTGGAACATTCATCCTTGTATGAGCATCAACAACACACATGATGGAACATCATGATTCATAGTGGAGTATCATGATGCAAGAGTACCACATCCAGATCACAATGACATATCTATTGGGTTTTGTATACTACAACATCCTATAGTGCACATACAACCCTAAAAGATTTGGATCTATGTTTTCTCTAATTATACATGCAATATTGTTTCCAAAGCATTAAGCCTACAACTAGCATACAAATGATATAAACTACATAAAATACTAGTTAGAAGTTTACCTCTTTGTGTAGCTTGTAGAACTTGATGAATTTGGCCTTTAAAAGCTTAGCCCCAATAGTGTGGAAGCCTCAAATGGAATCACAACACATCATGGACAAAGGTGGAACTTGAGAGAGAATTCTAAGCACCCAAAAAAACACCCATGAACTCCAAGAACATGCATGTGGGCATTTTTTAGGTTAAGAACATGTATTTATATGTTGGATTTCAAGGGTCATGGGTATAACCCAAAACCATACCCATGGGTTTATGATCCATGGTTCATGTGGCCCAACTCTTTATGTATCCTTACATAAACTTGGTCCAACATGGATCATAAGCCTAACACATATAAATATAAATATAACTAATTACCTTAATTAGTCCCCATAGATTTAATTAGTCTCTTTTGTTCACTAAATTAATTCCAAATTAATTCTTGATCAATACTAATTAAAACATATGATTTCATATTAATATATTATAACTTGTAATATATTAATAAATCATATATATAATCTTCTCTCACGAATCCATCCTAACAAATTGTCCTGATGATATGCAACCCAAATGGACCATGCTACTCTCGGGTCAAGTACCTACCAATTATAGTTATGGGCTTAGACACCTAATCCAACAGTCTCCCACTTGGATAAGTCTAATAACTATTATTGCAAGTACGACTCCAAAATCCCAACTAGCAATCGTAGCTCTTAAAAGCCGCTGTCGAACTCTGACCTAGTCCATTACGTGTCCATTAGATAAGGGATCATATATTCCTCCGTTCTAGATATCATACGGACTGAGACATGGATTATAATCATTATCTCTGTCCATTTTTTGTTTCTTGATTTCTGATTTATGATGACCGACTAATTGAACAAATTAAATCAGTACAGGCCCGACCGAGAACTTAGGGTAGTCATCACTAAATCATCGAGGCCCCCATAGATTTCACTTTTATCCACATGGGGTAAAAGGAACAGATAAACTTCGTCCCAAATGCTCTCTTGTACTCACTCATCAAATTACTCACAACGATATGTTTTATAACATCCAAGTTACAGGTGCATTTACATATGTCAATGTGCAACCGACTCGCAACTACAACTCACACGTCTCCGTTTGAAGAATATAAGATATTATCGTCTCATGATCACTCGTGATAAAATCCATGAAGTGATTCAAATGAGCGTGTGTTTAATCCAATACTCAAATCTTATTCCAAGAGCACTCATGAATACTGTAGCTATGTCTAGGCCACCTAGACAAACTACAGACTCATTCATGACAGTCTTGCCTCAATACCTACTTCCAAAGTATGATCGACTGTGGACGGTTTGAATAACCTAGTTATTCGGGAAGTCAAAACATGCAAAGTGAAACACAAGAATAGTACAAATCCCTATATGGCCCCAAAACTTTTGAGAGTAAATAAAATACCTTTTATTTAATCACCATATTGGTTACTTATTATTCATTGTATAATGTTTTGAATAATCAACTTAATACTTGAACTAAAACAATAGTCATGCCATGCTCCAAGCACGCACACTATGTTTATCTATGGTCTTTTCTTTGTGAAATAGTTCAATTGATAACATTTCAATGATGCTCATTTCACAACTCCAAATCTTTATGATAAATGTAAGAATACCAAATTCTTACCATTTATGAAAATCTGTTAGATTCTAAACATATATGCATTGATTCCTCTTGGAATGACTATGCGCAAAAGCCACAAAGACTTGGCAACAGACATTACAAAGTATTCCAATGGAGAGAAATTCCATGGAAACGAAGTCTCACATTCAAAGTACATTCCTTTGAACATCCTTCTTGCATTAAGTTTTTATAATCTTATACAGATTTAATGAATAAATTCCACTTATGGAAACATTTCCATATTCCTGTTTTGACTATCACTTCTGAACAAGAGTTGCCTCCTTTCAGAATATGTCAATATGGTCCTTCCAAAATTTACACTATACTTCCAATTGTCCATGAGCAACCAATCTTTGGTAAGCCTCAGATTGTCCTCGACAATTGCTTAATCATTTTAATCATATACAGTTCTGGTCCTATTCCCTCTTAATGCACTAGGCATTTGGAAAATTAAGAACACATAGAAATATTATAGCATATGCAATCGATCCTATACCCGAAACATATGGGATACGATTCATAATGTCTCACATAAAGACATGATACTAGAATAGTCTTTTGCTATAATTTTTTCTAACACCCATGTTCTCAAAATTCGAACTATGAAGAGGGATGCCATAATCATAATCAAATTTTGAGAATGCAAATAATATTTCCATATATAGAATTTCCTTATGTTGAACCATTCCAACGTAACATTCATATATATACTTGACTAAATTTGAAGAAAGTCTCAATCTAAGCTTTTAGAATTAGGATGAAGTATAATTTCCTCTCCCTTAATTATAGCAGAAAAAATTTTCAAACCCTACAACTTTGCAAATTGAAACTTTTATTTTCTATAATTAACATTGCTAACTTGTGTTACTTAACATAATAATCATGCTCCCACTAACATGATGATTATATCCATATTAACATAACACTTATGCTCCCACTAGTTTTGACATGTATCGAGAAATCAGCTGGGCTTCTAGAAATCAATACTTTATTGAGTTTCATTACCAAAGTTCAGATTTCTGATACGAGATTCTTTGATAAGGATTTATCAAAATCATACACTTTTCCTTAGATAGCTCACATGCGTTTCTAAACAATTATGAAGAGGGATGCCATAATCATAATGTTTAGACTTTTTTCCATTTCTCACAATTCAAACTATGATGAGGGATGTTGTAATCATAAACGAATTTGAGAAATGCAAATATCATAATTCCTAACTATTTAAAATCTACTTGGTGAAAGTGTTTCCTCACCATCATTTTTCATGAATCGGAGAGAAACCTTATGACACTTAGATTTTATGGTGTATGTGTTCCTATCCATGTGAATTTGTCATAACCATAATCACAAGACAAGGTTAGCGACAAATCCAAACTCCTATGGACTGAACTTCTTCAATCCTAATTTCTTGCCACCTGGTAGCACAAGGGCCTACCATGTCTTCCAAGTTGTCATGCAAACAATTGAGAACTCATAGAACTCATATGCATAGTCAACTTTTAACTGGAATGGGCAAGAAAACAAGAATATGTCAACACGATAGCTAATAAACCTCAAGTCGTGTGCTAGTGATAAACAATACTGTTGATTAGTTTTTGAAACTTTTCAAGATCTTTAAGACTCCCACTGACTTATTGACATATAATATTCTCTTGTCAAGAACCATTCCTTGACAAAGAAAATATTCAAGAGTTAGTGAGGATTCTTATCAAGAAAAACACTTCACACTATTGGTCTTAGTTGGTCTTTGTTTTAACCAAAACATTACAACTTACCAATTTCAAATGTACAAGAGTAGAAAACATTTTACTCTACATTTGATAAGTGTTTTAAAACCTTCTTAACACTATGTCACTCAAGGCTCGATCTTGGAGTGTTACTCTAAGATTCAATTTTGGAACGAAGTATGATTCATCTTTTGGTTTAACCATTTCAACAATTCACGATTCCTCTTCTTATTCAAAACATGATACTAAGATGTCTTTAGATGATCAATTGTGATATGGTTTTTTCATAATCATTCAGATGATCATAAAACATGATACTAAAGTACTCTCTTATCTTTTCATATTGGAGAAACTTATATCTTTCTAGCTAATTTGATTTTTCTCATTCGTCCTGTCATACATTGAAACTTTTCCAATGTTTCAGAATTATACTTAAACTTGTAAGCACAACCATATTTACTAAACTTTAGTAAATCATGACAAATAGCCTTATCGTTCTTTTGTGGTGGACCTGATCAGCGCACAACCAAGTGTACTCGATCTCGTAGTCCTTCACTTGACTCACATATACATGTGAACAAGGAATTAGTCTTAATTTCCTAAAGATGAAAATTCTCATTCATCATACTATACAAGTTGCATTATTCCAAGTTTCTATCCAATTGAAACTTGGGTGATGACAATCTTTCCTTATTTGGTAAATTATGACACTACCACAAACGAAAGAATCAAATCCATTTTCCAATATTGCTATCAATGGAATCATATAAACAACAATTTTCACAATTCCCATTGTAAGGATACTTAAAATAAATAAAATAAAAAACTTTCCTTTTATTTTAAAATTGCGGAAAAACTTATCCTTAAAATGCAAATACATATGAAAACTATGTTGTTATCTATTCCTAAGCAATCTATCATAATTCTTAAGCAGCAACTCAAAATTCTGATCTTCGGATCATGCGATCGAAATCCATCTTCGCGATCAGATTCAGCATACTCTTCTTCTAAGCTCCCTCTCCTTTTTTTAATTCTACAAAGCATCAAAATGCAACCTAGTCACATCATGTAATAAGAATCTCCAAAGAACTTAATATAGTTAGATAGTGGACTTTACCAGAAGCATAGTCAAATTTATTGTCTTTTACCATCCTAGTGAACTTTAAGGTAAATAGGTAGCTTCGCAACCAATGCCCCTTCCTTTGGCAATAGAAACATATGGACTCTTTAGCAATGGTACATGAGACTATCTCAGACTTAGCCTTTCTCTTTACCATTTGGTTAACCGGGTTGACTATGGCCGATTCCTTTCCATTGGGAAGAGAAGACTTTTCTTTACTTCCAATGTTTCCATTGTCAATGTCCATGAAAGTTTGGGAAGTAGATCTTGCAATCAAATTTGCTTTACCAGTGCTCCAAATCATTACTGATTCAGTAGCAACAAGCAAATAGGTAAGATTGAAAAGGGTCATGTCATGGTCTGTCACATAGTAGTCCTTTAAAAAACCTGCTATATAACTTAGGAAGTGATTCCCAATCAACAGCCAACTTCCTTGAGACTTCGACACCCAACTCTCCCAACTTGTCAATATGAGACTTAATCTCCAAGAAGTGAGTACATATAAACACTACTTGCCAATAGGGATTGAGTAACCTTGAACTATTCAAGAACTTATGGGTTAGGGAGAACAATTGGAGGAGGTGGAGGAAGTGAAGTATGATTTCCAGTCCCATTAATGCACGATAAAGGGATTAATCTTTCACCTTGATCTCCATGTGGGATATCATCTTCATTAGGAAAGCTTTATCCAAAAGGATAAGGAAGACCATAGTTGTCTGAACTAGACATCTATGAAGGAGAAATTCAAGCAAGTTGATTTGAGTCCTCAATATAACACCCAATATGAAATATTAAGGCTAGGACCCTACACAATATTTAACAAATTAGAAGAGGGATGTCGTAATCCAATTTGCAAAATATTTGAAGGTAGATAAATGACGATTTACCAATCTCCACCATAAAAAACGAAATTTAATATTAGGTTTTAAATGAATTGAAACTCCTAGATCTTTTGATATTCATTGAACTATTCAATGACATGTTTAAATCTCGATTGTGCCCTTCAAGTTTTTGAATGGGATGCCGAGGATCACAAACAAGGAGTGCATATCCATGCAAATTAACTTGGTACACTTAATGTTACAACCACCTAATCAATGTGCCGGTTAACCACACACGCTCCATTGATCTATGATTAACATCAAGCTACCCTTTGCCACACATTTTCAGCCCCAAATTAGTGTGCCGGTTAACCACACATACTCCACTAACGACTTAACAAGGTGCAAAGTGTAATTTCATGGGTTAGCACCAAATTCACATTTTGCTAAAGTAACTAAGATTGGGAATTTAATAGAAGTTTAGTTACTTTATATTTATCATTATACTTTTAATGAAGGGAGAATTAATGTCCTGTCCTACCTGTTCGGCTAACGACCCTCCACCAGTCAAGGAAGTGTTGGGTGAGACTGGACACCTATTAAACTGCCATTTTATAGGCAGTAACCTTATACCTCGTTATATACCGACTTCATGAATGAGGCCTACTAACGGTAAGACTGACTTACTCTTATATATATATATATATATATATATATATATATATATATATATATATATATATATATATATATTAAACCTATAATATTATAATAGTATAAGGGTTGAATTTTAATCTTTTAAAATTCTAGGGGTTGGAATTAAAGTATACATGGGGGGTAACTTTACAAATTCCAAAACTTGAGGGCAGGTTTTGAACAATTCAAAATTTTTTGGTTTCCATAACTTATGAGTTTAATATGGTTTTTATGGAAGACTTTTCAAGTTCCATAAATTGAGGACAAGTTATGGAAGAAATACAAACTATTTTATGATGACATTTAAAAGCAAGACCTTTCATTTTTCCATAACCTATGAACTTAATGAAATTTTAAAAGAAAAAGCTCTTCATTTTCCATAACTTGAGGACAAGTTATGGAGTTCATAAAAACCATTAAGATCAATTATTCCAATTAACATAATAATCAAATAATTTTTTCTATGAACAAGATCAAACTTATAATATATTAATAAATCGTATATATAATCTTCTCTCAAGAATCCATCCTAAAAAACTGTCCCGATGATATGCAACCCAAATGGACCATGCTACTCTCGGGTCAAGTACATACCAATTATAGTTATGGGCTTAGACACCTAATCCAACAATATCAACCATCATGGTGGCACATCAAGCAATAATCCTTGAGCATATTCAACTTTTGAGCTTCCTTGAACAATTTTGAGCATCATAAGGGACTTCATAGCATATGGCTCATCAAGGAACATAAGTGGCGCATCCTTGGAACAAGATGGCACATCAACATGAGAATGTTGCTTTTCGAAAGGAATGGGGCTTCTTCTCAAGGGACGGCGCTTCCTCCTTATGAGTGGCGCTTCTAGAATCATAGTGACGCTTCTTCCTCCAGAATGGCATTTCTACCTCTAGAATGGCGCTTCTAGAACCATAGTTGCGCTTTGACCTTCAAAGTGGTGTTTCGTCCTCCAAAATGGCATATCTAGACAATGAGTGTAGCTTCCATATTATGGATGATTCTTCTAAATCCATAATGGCACTTCAAGTATGGATGGTGCATCCATCTACCGAGATGCTTCATTCCACTTGCAGGTGCTCAATACCCCCTTTTAGAAGATCCATTACTTTTTCACTTTATCCGTTACTTTGTCAGGATATTCATTCCTTTGCCACATGCTCCATGAACCCCAAGTACCCGATTGAGTTCTAAGTGCTCCAAATGATCCATCAAAACGCTCTAAATGCTCGAGTCACATTTAACAATATCGTTGGACTCCTATTAACAAGATCTTCAATTCTCACGTAGATTGTTTTGGCTAAAAATCGACCGATCTAAAATTCGGTTTCTGTGCTAACGTTGCTGCGTTGAAACTTTGAAAAATTATACTTCCTCATATGAAGTTAGGTTTGGGCATTCTCTATATGCACACTCTTGGTTTTACGATTACTACGGCTTTAATTTAGTTTTCTTAATAAGCAACCTATCTAAAATTCACTTTTTACGACATCTTAAGTCAAATCGGATTTAACGCGAAACTTCGATTCACCATAACTTCTTCGTTTTAAGTCGGATTTGAGTGTTCCATATATCTCTGGAATCCTCATTGCGATTACTTCATCTTTCATTAAGGTTATTTTTTTCTAATAATTATTCTATTTTGACGTGTGTTTTAATCTTATTTATTATATTAGTAAATGCATATAGAACACTTAAGCACATAAATACATTAATAATCCTTTCTTATTCATTCATAAAATGATTATAATAATTGACCAAAGTGATTACAGAATATAACTATTTCTAGCAGGAAACGTGGGTGTAACAGAAAGGTTACAACATGACTCAACATGACTCATGAACATACATAACTAGAAAGGTTATAACACTCCTAATTCACTTCTAGAAAGTCAAAACTCTTTGAAATTTTCTTGGAAGAAAAGATTCCAGCTATGAGATGCTTGTTTAAGTCCATAAATGTAATTTTCAAGCTTGCATACCTTATTAGGATATTTGTGATGTGTATTTATAAATTCATAGTCTGTCACATCTATACCACACCGTATAGGTAGTGAACCTGATAAAGAATAATATAGTTTTAATAAGCAAGGGTATCGAACACAAGAGAAATGGTAGTGAATTAACATTAGGATATTTGATTATAGGCTATACTAAATAATAGAAAGTAAAAAAGGGGAATTTATTATTAAATTTCAAACAAAACAATAACTAAGCTAGCTAAATAAACTGTCTGGAAACGAATTACTTAAGGTACTTTGGTTTAGATTGGATTTCATCTCAAAATATTAGTTAACTACTAAGTACAATGGACATTTATTCTTTATTCACCGATTCCTAAATTGAATAGTTTTGAAGTTTAGACAATTAATCCTTTGATTTTTGAGACTTTTAATTGCAGTGATCAAGTGAACTAATTATTGTAAAAATCGGTGTTCAGTTCATATTATGAGAGACTTCAATTATTAGCATCAAAGATCATGAAGCTACTACCCATGGATGGTTATCATATGTATTCTTACACATTAAAATTAAAAACTTTACTATTTAACCCTAGGTTTTAATCAAACACTAGTCATACAAATTTATAATTCATAAAATCATAGGATTCAAGCACATTAAGCTAGATTGGTCATCTAAACCTAACAATACTAGTAATAAACAAAAAAAGTTGAAACTTTAACACATTAGGATCTTTTATCAAGCAAACATAATAAATTAAATAGGAATAAATAATCTGAATCAAATTAATCCATAATCTCATTGATTGATCTAGTCTAATAGGTTTTGAAGACCTAAATAAGAAAGTAAAAGGCATATAGAATCACAAAGAATGTTGATCTGGGTCGGAACATCAAACCGAATGATTGATGTCATTAATTAGCTCTTGAATCCTTCAAATCTTTACTCCATATCATCTTAACGGCCCTCCGACCGCCTTCTAGTCCCTTAAAACGACAACTTTGAGTTTTGTTGTGGCCCAAGTCGAAGTGGAATGACAGATATGTCCTTAGGGTTAATTTTTGGCATAATTTATAGTTTATAGTGCCGCCATGGCGTGGAAAAAGACTATCCACATCGTGAAAACTGGAATCCTTAACGTACTCAACCTCGTAAACCGACTCGGGCTTTTTTTTTTCGTGATTTTTTGATCCTCCACGTCATAGAAATGCATTTTTCCACGGTGTGGGTACTGGTAATCCGAATTTTGCACGAACACGAAACTCGTCCGAAATTTTTTCTAGTTTTCAGAACATCTTGAATCTCCTAATTGGAGTTACGAGTCATTATATATGTTTAAAACACTAAAGAGAGGTCAATCTGCCAAAAACATTATTTTTGTGTCTTTTTTAGCTCCGTTCTCATCATTTTGCATCACAACTCCCATTTTAATTATAATTGAAAATTTCAAAGATATTAAGTATCATATATCTTAAAATATAATATTTTTACTCAAATATATTAGGATAATGACCTAAAATACATAGTTAAATATGGCCATATCTATTTGGCATATTCAAAACCTTATGGTTAAGTCATATAGACATCCTTAGTAAGCTTCCCATTAAGGAAAGATGTTTTAACATCCATTTTACATACCTCATAATCATAAAAGGCAAATATGACAAGCATTATCCTAATTGGCTTGACCTTAGCTACTGGTGAGAAGGTCTCATCATAGTCAATCCCTTGAGAACTAGTTTAACACTTCCCCACCAAGCTAGCCTTAAACATGTGTACATTCCTTTCCATGTCGTTATTCTTATTGAAGATCTGTTTACAACCTATCGTCTTCAGACCGTGTTTGTGATGAACCAAATTCCATACTTAGTTATTGTACATGGATTGAATCTTGCTATTCACAACCTCTTGCCATTTAGCAACTCTGAGGCCTTTCATCGCTTCCTTGTAGCTACTTGGCTCATCCAAATTTAATTTGTGTTTTTTCACTAATAAGCGTGCCCTCATCCGCAATTATATGAAATCCATAAAACTTGGGTGACATACTAACTCTACTAGATTGATGAAAAGGTAATGAATTGTCAACCAAAGTTTCCGCATCGGTTGAATCTTGAATTTCGTCAAGATCAATTATACTCCCACTATTCTCTTTAAATATGCGCTCTATCTCATGAAAGACTCACCTTCGAGCTACAAAGACTATATTTTCACTTGGTCTGTAGAACAAATATCCAAATGAGTTTTGTGGGTCACCAATGAATATACATTTCATGGCTCTGGGATCTAGTTTGTCATTGGTTTCGTGCCTAGCAAGATCCTTACAACCCCATACCTTGATATGTATGAGTGAGGGAGGTTTTCCACGCCACATTTCATGAAGTGTTTTGGAATTTTTTTTGGTAGGAACAAGATTTAAGATATGGGCGGCAATATCTAAGGCATACCCCTAGAATGATGTAAGAAGTGATGCTCAACTCATCATGGAATGAACCGTATCTAGCAAGGCTTGATTTCTCCTCTTAGAAACACTGTTAATTTATGGTGTTATAGGAGGAGTCAATTGTGAAACTATTCCACATTCCTTGAGATAGCTGTTATACTCGATTCTAAGATATTCTCCACCTCTATCATATCGGAGTATCTTTATCTTTCTACCCAGTTGATTCTCTACTGTATGCTTAAACTCTTTAAACTTTTGAAAAGTTTATGACTTATGTTTAATCAACTAAACATACTGATATCTACTAAAATCATCAGTAAATGTCACGTAGTAGTGGTTAGCATCCCTTATGGAGGATCTGAAGGTTCCATACACATCGGTGTGAACTAGGTCCAACAATCCCTCACCTTTTTCACAAGTTCCTGTGAAAGGTGACTTAATCATCTTGCCTAATAAATAAGATTTGCATTCATCATTTGCCCTTAGGTCAAATGATTCCAACCCTCCATCCTTTTGGAGTTGGGCGATACGTTTCTTATTTATTTGCCCATGACGACAGTACAATAAGCATGAATTGTCTAAACTATTAGAATAATCAATACTATATACACCATTGCCCATGTTGTTCACACACAGTAGTTTCATGCATGCCATTACGGGGATAAGCTTTGAAAATAAAGTCACCATTCTAATAAACCAAAATTACACCATTATCATTATCAAATTCATAACGAAATCCTTGTCTAAATAAAGGATGAAATGAAATTAAATTTCTTGTCATATTAGACGAATAAAAACAATTAATCAAATTTATCATATCATCACTATCAAACGTCATTTGATAAATCCTGATCTTTGTAACAGGCGCAATACGTCTATTTCCCATGATCAAGTATATCTTTCCATGTTCGAATTTCTCACTTTCCCTTAGTCCATGCATATCAGAAAAATGTGAAAATCACATCATGTATCAAGGACCCAAGAATTAGAAAGTTGTGTTATTTATTTCAATCATGTATATACTTGAAGAAGAATCAGAAGACTCTTTTCTTTATCCTTCTTTCAACTCTTGGAGGAATTACATGTAGCTTCTCTTCCAATGCCCCTTTTGGCCATAGTGAAGACAAATGGCCTCCTTCAGATCGTTCATAGGGGGAACTTCATAGTTGGCTTTTCCTTTTTGACCCAACACTAAACTCTCCATTATGGACTTTTCCTTTCCGCTTGAGTTCTACAATAACATTCATCTTCTTTCCCATGCATTGATGAATGACCAGGATAGGAGCAGTAGCAAAACTAGTGGGATGAGACTTCTTCACCCCTACTTCAGCAGTTTGCAAAAAAATTATGGAGTTACACAAATGTCGTTTCGGTGTTGTTTAATTGATAATTTAAAATAAACTGATTATAACTATTAGGCAAAGAATTAAGAACCATAAAAATGGCCAACTCTTTGTTGAAATTCTTGTTGAGCTTCTCAAGACTTTCCACGAGTCTCTGAATTTTCTTCACATGAGCACACACAGATTCTCCTTCCTTAGCTTATACAATTTTAGGGCCTTGATAACTTCATAGCATTCTGGTCTTGATTTTTTGTGCAACATTTCACCAAGAGACAAGTTCATTTGATATGGCCAATAGTCTTCATAATACTTCTGGAGTTCTGGCGACATAATGGCTATCATGATACAAGCAACCTCTGTAGCATCATCAGCATGTTTGGCATTTGTAACAACTTCTTTAGGAGTAGGAGTTTCCATTTCAATTTTGGGAATTGAGTTATCGAGAACATGCTTCTTGTTCTCATAACTTAGAGTCGTTTTCAGATTCTGCATCTAGTGTATGCAGTTTGGACCAGTGAGCTTTTCCTTCGACATAATTGATAGAGGAGTAAGGTTTGAACTTTGAGCAGTGGGAGGAGGAAGAGGAATATCACTATTTCCAGTCGTCTATATAACATAAAGTTTTAGTTAGTTGATTTCAATCCTTAATATATTTTAACCCATATTTTTAATTAGAAATAATAAGAGGGATGTCATATACAAATTGAGAATATATTTTAGGTAGGTAATACACTTTACCAATTTCAATCACAATGAAACTCCTTGAACTCTTAAGATTCATTGAACTATCAATGACATGTTTAATCTCATATTATCCTCTTACTTTTGTAACTGGGATACCGAAGATCACAAACAAGATGTGAATAACCATGCAAACTAGCATGCCACCCTTGTTCTCATTATGATCTCACAATGATGTGATGGTTAACCACACACGCTCCATCAACAATCATACGCTCGAGTTGTATCATCATTTCCACTTTGTAGTTCCAAGTTAGTGTGTCGGTTAACCATGAAAACTCCAGTAATTTACAAAGAAGTGATGTTCATTTTCATGGATTAGCATACAAGTTCATATTTTCCCAAGTAACTAGAGTGAGTTTTTTTTTGCTCTACTACTTTATGTTATACTTTTAACGAGATTTACATCCTATCATAACACTTTCGACTAAAAAGAATCCACCACATAAAGAAGCGGCGAGTGAAAAGGACACACATTGAACAATCATTTTATAGGTCGTTTCCTTATATTTCTCTTATAATATAACTTCATGAATGAGGCCTAGTCTTGATTTGACTAGAGAATTATTATTCTTTTACATATGCTATTATATACTCTTATAAATATAGCTGATGTATCTCCAGGATAAATCCTAACTTGAATAATTAAATAATAAGATTTACTATATTCAAAGCAGTTATCCTTATCAGTTACTAGGAGGCTTCCAGTACTCTTTTGGATCCCCTAGAAACCATCTACCCCTTAGGGAGATTCTAGAATTGCCTTCCTTACCCAATTATGAACAATTATAATTCAACCCTTACACATTTAACTAATTCTAATTAATCCACAATTAATTTCCAAATAATTCTGATTAACTAAATTAATTCTAAACTATTTCTAAATAATGTATTAATCATATAATAAACTGAAATATCTTGTATGCCAAAGAGTCGCTATACAATGATATTGCTAGATAATATATAATCTTAGAAGTGTCAAACTAACAACAACTTGATGATCATATATTATTTATAAGAACTTGATGCTTGATAAATACTGATTATATATATATATATATATATATATATATATATATATATATATATATATTATTTATAAGGATTTGTTCTTTATAAATATTATATATTCTTCTTTTTTTAATTGGAAGATATATATTTTATGAAAATAAGTTTTTTCTATAAAAAATATCATATAAATAAGCTGGGAATGTTTTATATAAGTAATTAGTTTTTATATAAACTAAAGTAGCTTAGTTCTTACAAAAAACTTAGGATGTTTTTTATTTAAACGGAAAAAGCTTTTGTCTTTTTCTTCCCATCCTTTTGTCCATGGGGCCAACTGGCCAAGGACCCCCTAGGGGATATGTGAGGATGATTGTTGCTTGCCAAATCTTCCATAAGGACATTCTCCTTACTTCTCTTACATATTTTAGTTTAAAGGTATGGCTTGTGGCAAATTACCATATTATTATTCGATGTATATGAGAGAGTAGTGAGCTAGTTTTTGTGACTAGTTTTTCTAGTGAAAAAATCGTGAGAATGCTGTCACATCTGTCATTTCTTCCTTTTTTCTCTTAAGAACTTAAATGGGTTAGGTTCATATACATAATGCTGGCACTTTCTCACTCTCTACCCTTATACCTACTCTATTTATAAATTGTTACAGACGCACAAAAAGTGTAAGGACTAAACATTACAGTTCGACTTCGATATGCCTTACAAATACATACACTCCAAAATACACGATTTCGCACCCTAACATACTTAGTTCTATTTCGACTTCACACTATACATTTTGAACCCTACAAATTCTAGTAACCACAATGTGGTAAGAGTAATACCACGACACGGACTTGAAGCGGTAATCTGGTTGAAGTAAAATGATTAATGAGGGCAATGTACTTTGAATTACCACGACGTGTTGAAGGATAGACCACGACGTGGTAGAAAGTAGAATGCTATTTTCTTTTGTGACAAAACTTTTAGTGCCGGAACAAAAGTGCCATAAATAATGGGAAAACGACGATGTGGCAAGCTAATGACACCACGACATGCTAAGAGTATCACCACGACGTGGTGATGATGCTTTGCGAAAAATTTGATAAAATGAATAGAAGTTCTTTTGTTCCCCATCCATTACTCTTGTTCGTTCCAAAGCAGCAAAAAAAAAGTCAAAGGAGGGCGATTTTCTATTGAGTTTTAATAAGAATTAAGAGGAGATTAAGAAAGGGTTGGAAAAGTATAACTCATTACTTCTTGAATCAAAGTAAGTCTATGTGTTTATCATATGTATGATTTGGGAATTGGGGTTTTGTAACCCTAATTGTATTATATGATTTCTGAAGTGAAATTACGATATATATATATATATATATATATATATATATATATATATATATATATATATATATATATATATATATATATATATATATATATATATATATATAACAATAATTAGAAGTGATAATTACATGATTTTAAGTGTATAAAGTGATAACAACAATCAATTTTGTGAATCTAGGAATGAATTATTATGAATCCTAGAAATTTAAATTGATGACTTTGATGAATTGAGTTTACTACATGTATAATAAAGATAGGTAGATGATCAATTTGAAATATATGGATAAATTGAATGTTTGAAAATTGTATCACTCCTAATGGAGTATTATGGAGTTATGTTGTGGTGTTACTGATTATGAATGTGTCATATTATTTAATAGTTGTCTTATTGATTAGGTTCTGTTGAAGTAAGAGTTGAGACGGGATCACAAAGAGTTGGAACAAGTTCTTGTCAACCTAGTCATGGTGAGTCATTTAACTTTAACTCACAATATGGACTGTGTTGTATGATTTAGAGTTATATAATCATATTCATGTTGTTAGAAAGTGATTTTTATGAAGATATTGGTAAATGTATTGCAACAAGATTTGTAAAGAGTATGAGTTTATTATGTTTAGAGTATACCAAGAGAAGGGTATATGTGTTTGTGGAACAATATATGAGTTTTTATGACAAGTTTTAAACAAATCATAAGCCTCCTAATGAGTAATGTGATCTTTGTTAAATGTTATGGATAAAGTGGTGAATGTTATAAACTTTTCAAAATGGTGAATGTGATCTTTGTTAAATGTTATAATTAAATTATTCAATAAGCTTGTGCTTATTTTTGTGAGTATGGTTTGTGTTAAGCAAGAAATGAAAACCAAAGCAAGGGAAAGGAAGTCATGAAGAAATAGGAGTTATTTTAAATGAAAGTTTGTGTTTTTTTGTATAACGCTTTGTCAAACCAGATAGATCTTGGGTTTATAGTAGGAATTGTTTATATTTACTTGTGTTTGTAAATAGATACTTAACTAACCCAATGATGTATAATATTGTGTGTATTTTGTTTATAAAATATGTGGTAAATCTTGGTTGCTACATTAACACGAGTGACTCCATTGGACTGTAATGGCATTGATAAAGCGATTTACTGTTTTCCGTTCATCCCGAGTGCAGAAAGATGAACTTTTGGTTCATCACCAGGCACAAAGATTAGCTTTTTGACAAGAGACACACTAGAGATGGCATTAATGCAAGGCCAACACTAGTTAAACAAAAATAGTTTATTAGCGAAGTTAATTTAATCAGTTAACATTATGCATGGAAAAGTTATATTCTCAGTTACAGGGTAACCAAATAAAAGAAAACAAAAGTCAAGCCAACAACGGACTTCCAAAACCCGACATACAAATCTCACCACCGCAAACCCCCAACGAAATATGTAAAAACGAAGTAATCAAATAGTATTGAAAAAGTTATATTTTGTCATAATAATAATAAAAACACTGTACGTAACAATTTCTGTAATGCTTAAAGCCTAGGTCAATCGTCAATTCTACTTTTTCTTTTTCCTGCCGAGTTTACGAAATCAACGTGAACCAATACCTTACATCAAATTTTAGTTGTAGCCAATGAACATTTCGATGGTGAGAGCTAACAACCCTTTGATCCTAAGGACTTCTAGTCTTCCCACAACTCGAAATAGACAATGTCATCAACCATCATCTCATCGACCCGATTCTCCATGTTCCAGAAAGGCATCATCTCGTTTTCGAACCACAGCCCAGGAAATGAGCAAGGCATTTCAGCAATTTGTTGGGTAATCCAATAATCAAAATCTTGTATCTGCTTGTCCTGATAAAACAGTAGTTGGGACTCATTATCTGGAAGGACATGAAAGAAGTCACCATTCTCCTCTTTGGAGGGTGGCATATCGTTTAGCACAGTTTCTATCATCGACGTCTGGCCAACATTATCATCGTTGATTTCCTCTAGTAACTCCCTAAGTAGCTCTTCATCTAATTCCATGTCTTCCAGTAGGTCATCAAAATTATCTGACGAAGACACCTTTGGCAACTTGCATAGAATTTCCGAGGCCATTGATTTACACCAACTAGAAAAGAGTTCGATAATCAAGTATACACAACTAGAAACCAGCCAAAGAATCTCTCGCTTGCTTTGTTTCTATAGTTCTCTCAAAAATGAGCTTGAAGTGATGCCTAAAGTCGATGAAGAATAGGCCTTAAGTAGATCACAATATAAAGAGCGTGTCACATGGCTATTGCTTCAATTAATGAACTTGAAAAATACGTTTACCTACCATTATTACAAATTAGTAAAGAAACACATGACAACTCGTGAGTAGCAACAAAAACATGTACGGTAAGAAAGTTATCAAGGTGTAGATTTCCATATTTGATAATACTCTTTCCAAAAAGTGCTTGTAAATCATCAAACAGTTGTGTGGACGGTGACTCACGTAATTAAATTACAACTGAAAGAGACGTGTTTGGATATCGATTATCCTGGTCATCCTACTGAACACATGTGAAGAATCTTTCATTATTTTGGTAAGAATATATAGTTAATCTGGAATGTGAACATGATGTTGAATAGTTAAGATTTAATTTAGTGTTAATTAGGCATGGAAGATTTCATACAAAAGTATCTGTCATTCACGTGATGATATTGTTGTTTTAAAGCCTATTGATTCACTGCTTGAAAATAGGTTAGAAGTTGATTGCAACTGAACACTACACATGCAACATGTACGTTTAAAAATCAACATGTGCTGAACTAATGAATTCATCATATTTTACGCATTTTCAAAACATGGGCATAATAAAGAAAAGAGATAAGATTGTGGGGGAAAAATACCAAATACGGAATTAGGCAGGAGGGAACCTGTTTGGATTATTCCACTAAACAGCAGAGTAATCTAAGAATTAGGCAAGTTCTTCTTCACATGGTGATAAATGGTTGGCAAATGCTGGCATATGGTGCTTTTCTCCACATGTTACAATTTACATGACTAACATATGGCATTACGTTTCGATCAAGATCTGCTCCCTTTCCACATGTTGTTCTCGTACTTGCAACCGTTAGATCAAAACATATGGTTCGTTTTTCAAATACATACATATAGGGTTAAGTTCATTTGAGATGAACATATTCTTTTGAGACTGTCATACTACCTTTTTCTAATGAATTATTATAATATTCTATTTTTCATAAAACTATAATATATGTAATATTCTAATATTTTAAAAGATTGTTGTTAACACAATTTACATTGAAATATTCTAAAAATATATAATGTTAGAATATTATACATATTATATTTTTACGGACACTAAAATATTAGAATATTTCATTAAAAAAATGGCATCACGGTCTCACAAAATTAGGCTCATCTCAAATGAATTATTAGTTATATATATATATATATATATATATATATATATATATATATATATATATATATATATATATATATATATATGGTTATATTATTTTGTTTCTAGTAACTATTGTGTGCCAAAATGCACAGATCTGGACTATTGGATGTAATATAATCAAAGGTCATGATCTGAGGGTATATGATAGTAGAATATGATAGCATGTACCATATAATCACACAAATTTCAACATAAGGGCATTTTAGTCAATTAACATATATTAAAAAAGGAAATTTTTGGATTTTAAGGGATAATTAATTCTTTTATTTTTAAAAATCTGAATATTTTAATTTAATTCAAAATTAAAAATCCTATTTTATTCTGTCAAAATAATAGAATGTTAGCCATAAACTAGTAAATATATTTTTTGATTTTATTCTGTCAGAATGACAGAATGCCAACCATAAACTAGTAAATACATTCTGAAAGAATACACAAAATCGATTCTTGAACTAATAATATACCAAATAATTACATTGTATGATTGTGATTCATTGAATAATAATAAATATTCTAAAAGAATAACAAGTATAATTCTTAAAAAATAACAACATTCTTAAACAACGAGTGTGATCATTCTTTAATTCATTCTTCAAGTCTTTCCCATCAGGTCTTCAAGCCATTCTTTAAGCCATTTTTATCAGAAATTCATTGCCAAGTAATTTATAGTGATACACTCGTAACAACTGCATATTAAATATACAAATAATTAACTACAATTCTATCAGATTACAACAATAATATTCTTATAGAATAAAATATTCTTGCAGAATGGTTTTGAATATTCTTAAAGAATTTATATCATCAAGAATATACAACTGTAGTTAAAATGCATCCTGCTTCTTCTTCAGAATCTTTAGCTTCAGCTTCCATCTGCAGCTCATAACCATTGTAGTTAAAATGAAAAAGCAACCAACATTCTATTTCTAATTCATCTATTTTATTAACTCCATAAAAGGGATGACATGGATTGCTTACCCATCAGTAAGTTCCATTCACAGTGTGATCAGGTGCAATTTCCTATAATATAATAAAATATCAACTTATTTTATGCCATTGGAAATAAAAGAACAACTTAATCAAGTCGAATGACTATTCTCAACTTCATATGGATGGAATCATGTTTGTGTTGAATGTGCAAAAAATCCATTATCAACTTGGAATCTGAAAATCAATGCCTTTGTGATGGTGTCCTTTTTTAGTTTCTTCAAAAAAAAAAATTAGTGAGAGTCTTACCAATTCAATCATCATCTCCATCCATCAAGTATTCTTTATGATGGTAATACATAAAGGAAAAACCAAAAAAAACACCAAAACAATATATCGCACAGAAGGAATAAGGAATAATCGTTTGCTAGAAATTGAAAAAGGTCGAATCTCTATGGAGGGTGTGTATACAGAAACTAATATTGGAAATTGGAAGAAGGAAAATTAGGTTAAACAAACATCTAATTACCTGGACGTCATCTAATTACCCCGGTTGTGCATTAAACCTAATGAACAGTGGTACCTCCGATTTCGATTGTGTTGTAGGCAGCCTCCAATTTGAATCCAAAATAAAATTGAATAGAGAAAGAAGAAACCTGTAGAAGCGTCTCACCTGAATCCCCTCTTCGTATGCAACTATTTGCAAAAGACCCAAAACCAATTAGAACAACGGGAAAGCAAAATGTGGCTAGAGTTGAGGTTATCAAAGAGATACACGAATCGATTGAGACATACATATAAGATGGAAAGAAGTACGTGAAGATGAATTCCAGAGAAAGAGAAAAAGAATCGGCTAGGGTTTTTTTCAACAGATTTTCACTTTAACATCCCATATTTAAAGGAATAATAAACAACATATTAATTATCTACCATAATTAAATATGCAAAGATTACTATAATACCTTTAAATGATTTATTTAATTATTTATTTTTTTCCTAAATTCCTATTGGTGGATTCATGCACACATAGTTGCTAGAAACATTGGAATCTAACTCTCTCTCTCTCTCTCTCTATATATATATATATATATATATATATATATATATATATATATATATGTGTGACTAGGTTATAGTGTGGATGTATTAATGAATGTGGAAATACACGTTTAAAAAAGGAAAATTTTGAATTTTAAGGGATATTTCTGATTAAATGGATTTTAATTCTAACATAATTTTTCATGATACCCGATTTTATTCTGTCAAAATGACACAAATATCACCATAAACTAGTAAAGATATATTTGATTATGGTTATATAGAATATGGTTCTATTTAAGATATTTTTGAAAATTAACACACTTAAATAATTATACAACATGTTATCAAGAATTATATTTTCTAAAGAATACGTTACATATATGAAACATATTTTCTCTTTAAGAATCACTAAATACATTAGTTCTTAAAGAATACAACAATAAACAATAATTACATTCATTCTGAAAAACAAATATGACTAATAATGGTTAAGTATATTACATTTATTTTTAAAGATTAAAACTAAGAACGGTTAAAAGAAATATCAAAATCTAATAAAAACTGTAATTCATTCTGAAAGAATATTATTGCTAAGAATCATTTTAAACATTTTGCACAATGCATTCTAGTAAAATATACTTCATCTTCTATCAAAATTTAGAATGCACTTGATCTTTCACTAGAATCTATAATATATTTGATCGTCTTTTTGAATCCAAAATGCACTTGAGATAATTCACGTTTGCAAAGTCACTTGATTCCAGCCATAAAAAAAAGTCCACATCACCTTATATTCTTTAAGAATCTGGAATAAAC
The DNA here is from genome assembly GCF_051521515.1 of Lactuca serriola. Lineage (NCBI taxonomy): Eukaryota > Viridiplantae > Streptophyta > Magnoliopsida > Asterales > Asteraceae > Lactuca > Lactuca serriola. The sequence goes on along the minus strand of NC_136411.1, from coordinate 34,445,560 downwards.
AAACCAATTTGCTTAATTAGAAGATTATAACTAAAGAATTCATTTATATACATACAAAAGACATTCTGACATAATACATTTATACAAACATTCTGAAAAAAATACATATATACGAAATAAACATTCCGAATAATTCAAGTGAAATGAGGTTTGATCACCATTATTGATAGATATTCAACTGAATTCAGGTTTGATCAACACTATTGACAAACTAATTCAAGAAAAATAAGGTTTTATCATACTTTTGGTCCAAATCAATTCAACTTGTATGCTTAAGATATCATACTATAATTCATATTGAAAGAGAAACCCAAAATTCCAAAGATTTTAACATGGTTGACTAGAAGTCAGCAACTTGATCACAAAAGTCAAATTTCAAAGAAGACATATTAGAGAAGAATGGAATTATACCGTATATAAAACAGATGAAGCATCAAATCGTTAATTATCACTTCTTCGACAATTAGTAACAATAATATTTCATAATCTAAGATCTTTTTAATATTACCGAATTTCTCATGCCTGTCCTAATAACATATTTTCCATTTTCGAATTTATACAATAATAAAATCTAATCAAAGTCATCACTTATAACAATAACGAAAACAAATTAAACAATAGTAAAAAATGACCTTTATTTTTTCTTGTACACTCAAATCACAAACAGGTGAAGCGATAAGTAAAATAAACAAAATTTATATTTCTTTATACAATAAAAAAGAAACAAAATCAAAAGATATATATATATATATATATATATATATATATATATATATATATATATATATATATATATATATATATATATATATATATATATATATATATACAAAATTGCAAAAATAGCCCATGTGGTATGCATTTTTTGGGGGTTTTAGTCCAAACCTCGACTTTTTTGGATTAGTGGTCCTTTTGGACTAGTTTGTATGTGAAAATGGTCCCTCTGGAAATTGAAATGACTAAATTGCCCTCTTTATATATATATATATATATATATATATATTTTATATTTTTTCTATTTAATTTAATGTTTTATTGATAATAAAATGGGGCTCACACCTTATTCTCTCTCTCTCTCTCTCTCTCTCTCTCTCTCTCTCCCTCTCTCTTCACACATAGATCCATTAGGATCATTTGGAGGCTTCAGATGAACTCATTCATCATTAATCTTAACTCTTTCAAACTTTCCTAATCTCCAAATTCATGTCTGATAAGCTCTCCAAAACAAACCTTAATCTGCAAACTTCACTTATGGATCGTCGTCGTCCACCATAGTCAGACACCCACCAAAGCTGGACTGTCGCCATTCATCAAAGCTATGATCTTCTCGACTTTGCCAAGATCATTTCAACCTCCGCCATAGCTTAACTATCGCCACCCAAAGACACATCCTTGCTAACAACAGTCTCACTAGAACGATTCTAGAAGAGCTCACCGCTCTTCCTTATCTTAAAAAATTAGACCTCGCCAACAACAATCTCTCTAGCAAAATCCCAGTTTTAAAGAGAAAATTGGATCTAAACATAGCTAGGAATGCTATATCAGAAAGGTAATCACCAATTCCATCCTTCTCTTCGCCTTCAACAAAATCATTCCAGGAATACCAAATTCATAAATTCCCAAACCCCCAAATCAATTATAAGAAGAGAAAATCCTAGAGACTTGCAGCTGTTCTAATTCCGAAAATGGAATCCTGGGGACTTGCTTCCTGTAAACGAAAGGATAACGAAAACTTATCATTCTACAAATAATTTCTGAAGGAAAGTTGCACTTCTAGGAGGTTACTAGAGGGTGTAACATCGATTAATTCCAAAAACATAGGACCATGTTTAATTTGTAAGAATGTCAGAAATGGACCTTATTGAACTTCAAGAACAGATGAAGCATTTACAACCAAATTGATACAGAAGAACGAACAACTTGAAGAATTCAAACACTGGGAAAAATCTTTTTGTTCAACTATAGAGACAATAAATGAGGAATTGCAAGAAGCTCTTTTTGTACTGCTGTAAACAGATGATTTAATTGAAGAAATGAAGATCTAATTTCTTAGATGGATTTTTTCCAGTGTAGGTGTAGACATAACGAGAGAGAGAGAGAGAGAGAGAGAAAGAGAGAGAGAGCCTTCTTATTTTTTTAATTATTAAAATAAATAAATTAGTATTTGATTTAAGAAGAAATGAAAGAAAAATGAGAAATAAATACTCCAAGGGTATTATAGTCATTTCACTATTCAGAGGGACTAAAAACACAATAAAACTAGCTCAAAAGGACCACGAAGCCAAAAAAGTTGGGGTTTGGACTAAAACCGCAAAAAAATGCATACCACAGGGACTATTTTTGCAATTTTGTCATATATATATATATATATATATATATATATATATATATATATATATATATATATATATATATATATATATGTGTGTGTGTGTGTGTGTGTGTGTGAATTTGAATTTGACTTACTGTAATTGTTATTAGTCGAGTACAAGAAATGAGATTATAGTATAATATGAATTATGAACACATAGAGTAAATATGATCTGGTTGGCTCGATTATGCTTTTGAGAGATATAGAGAAAATATAGAGTACAAGTAGCGAAGACTCAAAAGATACTCTAACTCTAGTACCTATCCCCTATTTATAGGGATGACAAAAGCATACAAAAAATACATAATGGATTAAACATTAACGCTTCGACATATAGATACCCTTATGGAAAACATACAAGACAACTTCGATACTAATACAGAACAAACGACGCTTCGACACATTTCGAACCCAACATTCTCTCCCTTTGTAAGCAGTGTCGAATCCTAAGTCATCAACATCTGGATTGCTTGATGTAAAACTCTTTGAATTTCCATATACCATAAAATTGACTTACAGACTTTAGCTTTATCACCTTCCGAATTCTTCTTGCAATTATTCATACGAACTAGTAAATTCGTATACCGAGAGTTCGTATATCTTTCCACATCTTCAACCTTGAATAAGAACTTTGTATTCTTTTTGTTTTTTTTCTTCCTAACAAAAACAATTCCCAAGGGCTTCAAACAGATTTCACCATCATCGTAATTCTTCAAATTCTTGGCACCTTTCAACAAAGATTGTGGCATAGTGATTTATTTTCCCATAGTAAGTGTAAGCTCCACATCAGTCATTGCAAGACAATCATAGTAATTGTCTATAAAAAACTTTATGTAAGAAAATCCAAGAAGAAAATCTTCTTTGTTGGTCAATTGAAGCTTTGAAACATTTGTACACTTCAAGATCTTGGCGACATTGATGAGATCATTGAGATTCATCAATGGAAAATATGCTATTGAGAAATTGAAAGCAACATTGTTGGCTCGGAAACCATGAATTCCGAAATTTTGTAATACCCCGTCGAATAAATAATCCTTCAAGATATTCAGAACTTTCACTATCTTCACCAAGGACTAAATGTAACATCCATAAATTTTACACCAAATTTAAACTTTTTCGATCATAAATAAAAATCAAATAGCATTGTTTAGAGAAATGTTTCCAAATCAATATCCATCAGAGTGTCCCAAAATCATAACATAAGGATGAGGAGCGGTATGGTCACGCCTTCGCCTTGCCATGATCTCCTGAAGTACCTGAAACAGTAAACTGAAACTGTAAGCCCGAGGGCTAAGTGAGCTACCCCCAAAATACCAATACCACACTGACAATGCCATATCCGTAACAATCAATCAATCAACATGCATACTGGCCATCGGCCTTAATGGACCGCCCTACTGGGCCTACAGTCTATCTGAATCTATCTCGGCCTTCAGAATGACTGGTCCGCCTCGTGGGCCTGCAGTCTCCCGGACCACTCATAGGGTATGTTAGCCTTCAGCACAAAGCAGGACCGCCTCAACCCAACCAACAATCAAATAACCATGTGCGCGTAACTATCATATACTGGCATATACCAACATCAAACATATTTATCACACTGATCATCTATCATAGAATTCTCTCGTAACTAGAGTACCGACCTAGCAGGTCACTAACATCCCAATCCTTATGGAACATAATAGCATAACATACTGTCTACCCTGATTCCGATCTAATAGATCATAACCATATGTAGCATACCATAACATTAACAACTGAAGGGTCGGCCTTTGTACCGTAGACCCTATCGATATAGTGAGGATAACTCACCTTGCAAATGTCGACTCGGAAGATAAACTCCAACTCTCGGATCACTTGACACAGGCTCCACCACCTATGATCATAGTACAATATACTCATAAGTCCTTAATCTTATAAGGTACTCCATAACCCACCAGTCAACCCCTGGTCAAAGTCAAAGTCCTCAGTCAAGGTCAACAGTCCATGTTGACCCCAACTTGCCGAGTACCCTCGGCTACTCGCTGAGTTCCTTGAAGTACAGTCCAACTCGCTGAGTCATCGGGGTGATTCGTCGAGTTCCTTCGATTCTCGTTCAAACTTTAAGGCCATCCGTCGATTTCCCTCCTTGAAACTCGACGGATACACACGCACACATAATCCAGGGAAAACTCATCTGACTCACCGAGTTGTTCTTCAACTCGTCGAGTCTTATGGTAATCTTCATCGGACTCGCCGAGTTGTTCATGCAACTCGTCGAGTTCACGACCATCTTCATGTGACTCGCCGAGTCCATTCAGTCCTCTTTCCATACATACTTGTTTTGAGCCATGCATCGGCTCCAAATCACAGATCCAAGCTTCTAGGACATGCTTATCACATAAAGTTGCAAACTTTACATGCATGCATGGCTATAAAGGCTCTAAATGCTTATTTTAAGTTCTTAATGGAACTTCATGCTCAAGAGCGACCTTAATCATGACCAAAACTGAAACTTTATGCTTCTAGAATCCAAGGAGGCTCCAGATCTGAAGTTACAACCTTAGATCTAGCCCATAGCCCACCTTATCAACCTCAAAATCCATGAAAACCCCCAAAAATCAACAAAAAGGAAAGAGGGAAGTAAGGATGGCTACTTGATACCTCCAAGGGATGCTAGCTGAGGTAATTTCTACTTCCCACACCTTCCTTGCTTCAATTCCTTTGCACTTTTAGCTTTTCTCTTCTAGCCAACCTTCTTTCCAAGCTTAAGACACACCAAAATGGAATACCATACGAATTAGGGTTTTAAGGAGCTCTCACAGACTGCAAAGAGGCCAAAGGAGGCTGAGGCTCCTTTAAATAGAGGTGAAAACCCCGGGATTTAGGGTTTCATCTGCCAGCTCCTACTCGTCAAGTCCCAATATAGACTCGTCGAGTAGGTCACTTAACACGCGATCCCACCCCGCTGCTACTCGACGAGTAGGTCAACAACTCATCGAGTAGAGCTTAACCCAATAAATCTTATTTAAACAATACCTGAGAATCGGGGCGTTACACCAAACCTCTTCTTATCTTTTTCCAACAACTGCATGGAATCAGAGCTTTAACCTTTTAAATTCTTCCTTATCTTCAAACTTATCAACAATTTGATATTGTGAAGAAATGAACATCATTTATTTGATAGGGAAGTCTGGCTGATTAAAATCTAAATTTTCAATATCAAAGCTCTTTTTAGGAACTTTAGCAAACTCATGCATAACTCCACTGAAAACATTTGCCTCAATTGTTTCGTAGCTATAATGCTTTAATGGATTACCCTTATTAAGACCAGCAAGATCATTCTATCTTTTTCGAAGAATACTCTAAATTTTCCTTTGCTTCTCCATTTCCTGCTCCTAGGCCAACTTCTTCTCTTCAACAGTTGGTTCTGTCAAAATACCCTTTCCTTTTCCCTTCAATGCTTTTGTTGATGAAGGTGGTTTCAAACCTGATCCACCTGTAGATGAACCAATGACAATTCCTTTTGTCAAGGGCCTTGTTGTTGTTGTTGTTGTTGTTGTTGTTGTTGGAACAGTGGTCTTAGGTAACGAAGTGGGAATTTGTGTTGACATAACTTTCCCAACAACTTTCACATCATCTCCAACTTTCGATGATTCACTCCCAACAACTTTCGATGAACTAATGCCAACATTCTTCTTCCTTTCTCTCCCTTGCACCCCTATGTGAACAGGCGGGGCATCAGATGTCATGAGATTGATCAACTTCAAAAATGGTGCTAAATCGATGATTGTGGTAAAGAGACAAGCTTCAAAACAAGCTCTTTCAAATTCCCCAATAGCTTGTGTGGTTTCCCATGAATTACAATCGAATACTTATAAAAAAGTATCGAAGGGATTCTTTTTAATACTGCTTCGTAGGTGGACTGAATTTTGTTACATACCACAACTCAACATAAGTGTGAGAAATGATAAACAAAATTACTTGTTTTACTAGTGTAGTCAGTGACAAGTGGTATTTGGAAAATTTTCACGTAACTCAAGTTCAAAAAGATATTTAAATAGAAACCATATTTCATGAAAATAAAAAGCCTCCATAGTTTGTTTCTTTATCAGTTTTATTTTGAAAATCCATTTTAAGCCAATTACTGATACGTCCTGAGGTTTCGGAACAAGCCTCCATACTTTGTTTCTTTCAAACTCAGCCAATTCAGATTGCATAGAAACAATCCAATTAGGATCTTCCATTGCAACCTTAACTGATCTATGTTCGATTTTCGAAAGAAAAACATTGAACATACAAAATTCTTGATGAACATTAAGTACCTCATTCTTTGCATGAAGCTGAGCTCTAGTCAATACTCGAGCTTGAGGATCACCAAGAACTTGTTCTTTTGGATGACTTCGAGTCCATCGATCCATTGGAGGATATGTAGGATCAAAATCCAAAGGTGCATCTTCGAACATTTCGTCTGTTTCTGAACCTACACCTGCATTATACATATTATCAGTCACATCTTGAAATACATCAGTTTGTATATTGGAAGAATTTGGTAAAGATCCATTTTGCTCCCCCTCAACAATTGGATCAATGTTATGATGCTCCCCCTCGACATCTACATTCGTTTCACTATGCTCCTCTTCAAAAGTATGTTCCCCCTCAACATCATTATTCGAACTCAAGTGACCCCCCTCCACTTGACCATTGGGTAATCCTGGCTGACTTTTGTTATGCAATGGAGAATTCGTGGATGAATTTAAATCACCTACATCCTGAGTAAGTGTCGAATCATCAGAATGCTTCGATACTTCAGGAATCTGATTATCATCTGCATGTCTTTCTACATCAATTGCCCTATCAGGAACACCAAAAATTAAATCATAATCAAAATCTAAAGAATTCAATATTTGAGACTTATCATTATTTTCATTAATGATTGGCTTTTGTTCAAAACACTTTTCGATCCTTTTGACATAGTGATCATCAAAGGTAAGATTGAAAGTTTCTTGAATCTTCCTTGTTCGTTTGTTAACACCCTATACACAACAGAATTGTATGAGTATCCCAAGAATATCCCTTCATCAACCTTTGACTAAAATTTCGAAAGGTTGTCCTTAAGATTCATGATAAAGCACCTGCAACCAAAAACATGGAAAAATTTGACATTTGGTTTCCTATTGTTAATGATTTTATATGGGGTGATGTTAAAATAACGATGAATAAAAGATCTATTTTGAGTAAAGCAAGCCGTCGAAACTACCTCAGCCTAGAGATATTGTGGAAGATTCACATATGTAAGCATAATCGTTGCCGCTTCGCACAATGACCAGTTCCTTCTCTCAACAACACCATTTTTTTGAGGTGTGTAAGGAGAGGAAAAATTATGAGAAATACCACGATCAACTAAAAACAAATAAAGAACATTGTTCTTGAACTCTGAGCCGTTATCACTCTTAATCTTACGAACCTTCTTCCTTAAACTCATTTTGATATTCTTGATGAAATCAATCATTACTTGTGACATCCCCATTTTCACGGCCAGAAAAGACCAATTTTGTTTATGCTTTATAAAAATAAGAGTATCTCTTTTTAAGACAAACGTTGCAGAATTTACTCCCAGAAAAACACGATAATTACATTATCAAAGCATTTCCGAAGAAAAGTACTTTTAATCCTTTTAAAACATTTGGGATGTCATCGTCAATACAGGAACATAAGCATAAACAGAACTTACATTCATTATCACTAGTGATTTATATCTCCTTAATCTCTCAGTGTAATGTGACTTCATGTCAACACTTGTGATATAAATAAACTGAGTGGGTCAGGTTGGGAAACCTGGTGAGTACATAGGGATTTCAATCCCACAATGTTATATCATATATATAATTTAGAACTCACAAAACATACAATTTCACCATATATGTATAAGCAACTCTTATCCCACCCCGTCGATCCTCACAACGAGACTTTCCATACTCTCAAACCTAAGATTAACCGTTTTACCTAATCCATACTCCCAGATTAGAAATGAACGACTTTACCTCATCCATACTCTCGAACTAGGGATGAATGACTAATCCATACTCTCAGATTAATGACGATTGATTATAACTAATCCATACTCTCGGACTAGTGACGAATGACTAATCCATACTCTAAGATTAATGACGAATGATTATGACTAATCCATACTCTCGGGCTAAGGATGAATGACTATGTCTTAATCCGTACTCCCGGACTAAGGACAACTGACTATGTCTTAATCCATACCCCCGAATTAATGACAGTTGACTATGTCCAACCCATACTCTCGGACTAGGTACAATGATTGTGTCTAATCCATGCTCCCGGATAAATGACATATACTAAAGTTCCATTCTCTGAGTATAACTCACTTGTACTCGTAAGAAAATAGTACCCAATATTCCTCATAATTAATTTAGGTCTACTCTTTATCCTAAATCATCATATATATATAATCATGTATGTTCTTTAACACGTATTTCAGGCAACATCAATTAACTCGCACATAAACATATAATTAATACTTCAATCAATACTTGTATTAAAATCATGTTCATGAAAGGGACTATGCACTCACCTGAAAGGTGGTGACTCAACACTCGGACAACGCTTCGATACTCTCGAAACAATTTTCCTTCGATAAAACCTATTATCAATACCACTAGGGTTTAGTCTAACGATAACCGCGACAAATTAATAGTCTGACTATTATTACTATTATATAAGCGTTAAACGATACTTATATAACTCATAATAATTGCCCAAATAATTATTTTAAGGACCTAATAACATTACTATAATTATTTGAAAGCTATATTAAAAATTACGTAAGCGTAGCTCACTTACAGCGGATTTTAAAGAAAACCGGGTTTTGCTCGGAGCAGCGTTTCGAAACCGAAAGACCCTTTTTCTCGGGACTTCGGGAGCCTCGGGGCTTCCTTTAGGTGCTAGGGGTTCACCTAGGCTTTAGGGGGCTCAAAATAGGCTAGAGAGAGAAAGTTGTGAGAGAAAGATGAGAGAAAGGTGTGGAAATATCGGCTGCCCTCGCACCTCTATTTATAGGTGCGAGGCCTCGCAAGTACGCGTCGTGTTCAGCATAACTACGCTGGGCGTAGTTCGGATAAGGTCATAGGTGGCGAGTCTTCGGTGGTGTGACGTGGGCAAAGCTGGACCAAGGAGCGCTAGGCATACGCTGCGGGTTCATCCGACGGCTGGGAGCTAGTCCACATCATCAATACATGCATCAGTTTCGCAAATTGCACCCTTAACTTCTAAAATTCGTATTTTCCTCATACGAGCTCTGTTTTCGACGTTCTTTATATCCACGTGTGGGCGGGAACGTACTCTACAACTTTCGTTTAGACTTCGTCGGCTAATTTTGATTTATTTTTAAAAGTTATATTTTTAACAGGACGGGACATGATTGGTCCGTTAAAAATTCATGACTTCTTCATCCGACGTCCATTTTCGTCTTTCTTTTTATCGTTGTGCTACTATTAACGAGATCTTAGATTCTCGTTTAGGTTGTGTCGGCTAAAAACCGCTCGATCTAATATTCGAATTTCGGGTTGTACGCCGCTAAGCCGACACTTCGAAAAATCATAATTTCTTCATACGAAGTCAGATTTGGGCGTTCTTTTTATGGACGCTCTCAGTTTAATGTATTCTATGACTTTCGTTTAGATCGCTAAGGCTGAATATTACTCTATCGTAATTTCACTATTTACGTTTCCTGGTGTCGTGCCGATTCCGTTGTGAAACTTCGACGGGTCATAACTTCTTCGTTATAAGTCGGATTTTGGCGTTATTTATTGTAAATAATCTTTTGTCGAAAAGTCGTTTTTGACCCCTATTATCTCTTAATTGACTAGCCCAAATCTGCCCGTTACATTACTTGAGCCATTTCTGATTTTATTTAAAGAAGGTACACCCAAGTAAACTGAGAAAAATCATCAACAATGACCAGTATGTACCTCTTCTTGTTGAGGGTTTCAACAGTCGAAGGTCCAAAAAGGTCAATGTGAAGAAGTTCCAAAGGTTCAATGATCTTTGAATCAATAATGATTAGATGAAATTGTCTATGTTGCTTTCCTTGTTCACAAGCTGCACATAAAATATCATTATCAAATTTTAGTACAGGTAAACCACGAAAAATATCATTTACCACCAATTTATTCAGATTCTTGAAATTCAAGTAAGAAAGTCTTCGATGCCTTAGCCAACTCATATTAGATGATGCTTTCGAAAGTAAACAGATCGAGGGAACACCAACAATTGGTCTGATGTCAAGGGTAAACATATCGCCTTTCCTCTTTGATTTGAGTAGAACCTCTTTGGTTTCTTTGTTCAAAATCACACTTCCTTCTTCATCGAAAACAATCTGATTACCAGTGACCATAACAAGTTGCAAAACACTTATCAAGTTGTGTTAAAGACCTTCGACATATGCTACTCTATTCACAGTGAACTTGTCGTTCGTAACTTTTCCATATCCCTTGAATTTACGTTAAACTTCACTACGCCAACATTTACCAGACTTCGAAAATCTCTTAGGTCTTCCTTCCTTCCAGTCATGTGACGAGAGCAACCACTATCGATGTACCATTTGTCATCATATTGCTCGTCACACAAAACCTGCAATCAGTGAAAGAATTTAGGTCCCCAAGGCTTTTTGGGTCCTTGGTGATAAGAAGTAAATGCATTGTTAAACGAAGATCCTAAAACCCAATTTCTAACTTTTGATTTCAAACTATTAATTAGGTCAACTTCAATAGACGTAGGAATTGAAATGAAATCATCTATAGGTTTAGAATCAACATTGACTTTCCCTTTTTCCTCAATGATTCATTTGACCTCAACTCTTGGTTTCGAAATAGCTCTCCACTTTCAAACCGATGGATTCGATTCCTTTGACGACGAACTTCCATTTTGTGATTCGTTTAAGTAGCATTCATAAGCATGCTTAATTTCCTCTTGTGATAACTTTCCTGACTGAAACAATTTCCTTTTTCCTTTAAGCCAATGATTTATGTTCTTCATATCAGATTTCCCTTTGACAAACGCAACTTTGACTTTTTGCTTCGAATCATGATTAGGAAATTGAGGTTGAGTGGGTTTCAAAGGTTCATTTTTCTTTCCATTGACTTTCATCTGGTTTTGATTTTGAAATTTAGGTATTGCTTGAGTTTGATAACGGTTTTGAAAATATTTCTTATAAGCAACATTTGGTTGCTTAAAAACATGTGCATTTGAAAACCGTTTTCTATTTCGAAATTGATGAAAATTTCTTTGATCATTATTTTGGAAACCATTCTGTTGAAAAGAGTTTTGAGAAAACCTTTTATTTTGAAAATTAGGAACCTTATTCCTTGATTGTTGGTTTTTAACAAAATTATGTTTTCCTTGGAAAGAATTTTGTGAAAATCTCACATTTTATTTATTTGTGTCAAGACTCTTTGCTTGAGAATTTTTACCAAAAGCTTCATTTCATGGTTTTTGAACTTCCGGTTTTGGAGGTGATCTGGAAACATTTGTTGTGCTTTTTGATTTTTTTTTTTGTTTCAGAGCGGGTTTTGAAATTGTTTTGCTTTTAGCAAAGACTCAGCTTGAAAATTAATCTAAATGGGTTCAGTCTCAATTAATTATGGGATCTTGTTTCGACAGATCATGAGGATGTTTTTTGTTATTGGTTGAGGTGTCCTTTCGATAGAACTCTGGTATTTCTTCCCTTTTTGGATGAGGTTATGGGTTCCGTAAGGATGTGCATTGTGTGTGGTAAGATTCCAGTATTGTTGATTTGTTGTGCTCGGTTGGCGTTGAGAGGGACGTTGATTAGGTCCCTGCGAGGTGATGGAATGAGGTGAGTATATTTTATCCCGGAGTGCTGGGAGAATGATGTAATGACGACAAGATCGGTGTGGTATCGAGAGCATTCCATACATGGGTTGAGGGTCGGGTAGGGCATTCCAGACTCATATTGTAGGCTCGGAGACAATCCACACCTATGATGAGGACCTTATAGGGGTATTCCTATCATGGTTTGTGGGCCTAGTGATCATGATTGTTCCTTTCTTCTGTTTGTGGGACTGTCGGTATTGGCGTGTTGATGAAAGTCGGGAGACTCACAAATCAGCAGGTTTAGATAAAGGGAACAGTTAAGTGTTGTTGGGAGTATCACTTGTGAATCAGAAAGTCTCTGTGGAATGTTTGCATTGTAAAACCCATTTGTTTGCAAGCTGTTACTACGGGTTCGATTATCAAGATTGGGTATCGGTTATGAAGGTCTTAAGTGGATTTTCGAGGTGGGGGTCCACCTGAGCTGATAGGGGTTGAATGCAATGCGGAAATTCTTGAATATACCATCTTTACTTGTCGAATCAGAGCTGGTAATGGTATGGTAGAGAATCAAGGGTTATTTAAGGTTGTGTACCTAACATGGACTGGGATTTGGGTGAACTTTGCGATCAACATGTTTTAAGGATAATTTATTCATGTTTTTTGGTAGTGTCTCCAGCCAGGGACTAGGGGCAGTTTCATAAATCGATGTCCATCACTCGTAGGGAAGGGCTGTGAGAAAATTTCATGGGTTGCCATTTTCGATTTGGCTTTTGGTGGGAACTCGCGTTGGGAATCGTGAGTGTATTTGTGCAAGGTCTGTATTTCAATGAGATGTGGGATAATAAATTTGTATATCAAAGGCATCAGCTAGAGGGTTCAGGGTAAAAGGGATGTTTTTAGTGGGGATGGTAGAAAAGGCTTTTGTGTCTATGCTTTGGAATGGTTCTACCTGTGTGAAGGTTAGGAAAGTTATGGGGCTTTAGGATTATAGCAACATCGTATCAGTCTGACAGTTTAGGAAATCAATATCTTGTAACTTATTGTGTTCATGGAATTGTCATCATCAAGAGTTGAGTAGATAGTTTGATGGATAGGTGACATAGATTTAGCATTAGTTTAGTATGGACGGTCTGTCAGGGTGTCAGACCAATTCGAGACCTTAGATTTTAGGTTGAGTGAGATGTGACTATCCTACATGAGATTATTTAAGGCTTGGAAAAGATTCATTTATTTTCATGTTTGAAGTGACCTGCTAGGGTTGGGCTCGGTCGCCTTGGGATTACGGTGTTATGTACTCAGAATAGTGGTTGTGCCTCTCAAGTCACCTGGCGCCTAGGTTGGAAAGGAATGATTTCAAGGACGAAATCTAATTTAAGTGGGGGAGAGTTGTAACACCCTGTCTCGAATCATTCCCATTTGGGTGTGGGTGATGTAATTTAGATGATATAGGTGTTTGGTTTGTGTTTAGAGCCAAAGGGTAATTCAGTAAAGTGTTAATTCGGGGTTTTATAGAAATTGGATTTTATTCGGGAAGTTTTCAGGCGATCATGAGATGATTAAAGCATAGAGCTTATCGTTACTTTTCATGGATATAAGGATCGTCGGAATTGAATTTAGAATGAAGAATTTATGGCTTTTAGAAGAATTTAAGGTTTTTGGGAAGGACCCTAGTACGCGGGGCGTACATGGGAAGTACATAGTGTGTACTCGTGCGAGGGCACTTACGCGAGGCGTACCTTGGCGTACCCTAAGCGTATTCTACAGATTGGTCGCGAAGCTTCAGCCTCATACACTGGGTGTACGAGGGATTCAAGAAAACCTAATTTGAGGATGTTATACCCTATTTAAGCATCTTAAGTCTTTAGGGCTGTCCTCTTTACCAACCTCTAAGCCCCCAAAACCCTAGAAATCGCCCCTTAGCCTTTATTTATGTGATTTTGAGCTATTAAGGAGAATTTGGTGTTGTTTTTGCCCATTTTGAAGAGATTTAAGAAGGAGGAGGGTTCATAGCTTGATAGGGAACTTAGAGATCCAGAATCATTCATCACTTTGCAAGATCCTAGAGGTGTCAAGTTTGAATCTTGACTTGTTAATGCTTAGATCTCTTCTTGTCTTGATTTTCATGCTTTTGGGTCCCTTTTGGGTTGATTGGTGAGTTAAGACAATGAAGGACTTATTCTTTTGGATCTAAGCTTATTGGGAGTTCCTTATGCTTAAAGGCGCCAACTTTATGTGGTATTGGGTCTCATGCATGCATTAAGATGTATATTCAGTCCTTTTAAAGCTTAAGAGCTTCATTTAGCCATGCATGGACGTAAATATGATAAATTTATATGATAAATCAGTCCATGGAAGTCAGATCTAGGATGTGGTGTAAAGTCTTTATGGATGAAGAGCTTAAAATGTAAGTTGGCTATATGTGAGGGTATACTGGGCATACAAGCAAGTACGCTTAGCATACAAGCTCTGAGGCGAGTATGTTGTGTGTACGAGCTGAGTACACCCCACATACTCATCAAGTTGGGCCTTGGATTAATGCATCTTCGGTTTGGGCCATTTTGGTATCAGGTGTTTTGGGATTTGTTAGGCCATCAAAATTCAAGTATTTTTGGGCTAGAAACGTTTTTTTCTTTGGATTAAGGTCCATGAAAGGGTTTGGGCCCAATTTGGAAAATTGGGCCATAATTGGGCTTTGGGTAATTAATGGGAAATTAGGCTTTTGGATTGATGGATTGGGCCTTGGCTTTGGGCCAAGTTGAAGAGGGTGAAAAAGTCTTTTACCCAAGTTTGACACTTAGTGTGGGTCAGATCAGATTATTGATGGATGTATATCTTGTGATTGATAGTGCAACGATTCTTGCAGACCAACGATCAAAGATTCTTTCTTTGAGATTCGACACTGTGAGGTGAGTTTTCTTCACTACACTTACGGATCGAAGGCACCAAGGCCGGCCCATTGGTTTGATATCCTGCTATTCGTTGAAATGTTGAGTATGGAATAGATACACATGATTATGCTAGTTGTCGATATGCTAGTCTGGTAGATCTGAAGGACTACCTGTGATTCTGTTTGCATGATTATCTGTTATTTGTTGAAATATTGTGTTGGGTTTAGGTTGTACTGCTTCGTGTTGTAGCCAACAAACCCTGGAGCATTCCAGTTATAAGCTGAGGGTTGGGCGGGGCATGCCAGACTTATACTGAGGGCTCAGGTGCATTCCAGATACGCGCTGAGGACTGACTGGTGTTCCAGACTCGTACTAAGGGCTTAAAAGTATTTCAGTCCGATGACTGATTGGGTCAGAGAGCAAGCCATACATAACTTGTGGGCCCTAGGAAAAGCCAGACTTATGTTGTGGGATAAGGAAGCAAGCCATACATAAGCTGTGGGTCCCGGGGGCAAGCCAAACTTATGTTGTGGGCTCAAGAATAAGCCAAAAATGAGATGTGGACCCGATAGGCAATCTAGAATCATATTGTGGGCTCAGGAGTAATCCAGTCTTTTAGCTGTGGATCCAGTGCATGTTGTTTATTGGTATATGTTATCGGTTTGTGTGGTGGTACTTTGAGGGAAACTCACTAAGCTTTGTGCTTACAGTTTTTGGTTTATGGTTTCAGGCATTTTAGAGAATTGTAGCAAGGCAAAGGCGTGACCGTACATGTCCAAATTTTATGTCATTGATCTTGGGAAGAAAACATCTTTAAATAATGTTTTTGGAAAACAATGTTTTGTAAATACTTTTATTAGCAAATGGGTTGTTTTTGAAAAAAATTTATTGGTTGAAATTTGGGGATGTTACAGTTTACACCCAAGGACACCAAATAGAATAATAACAAAACCTAAGAGAGGGGATGCAAGATCAAAATTCAAAAAACACTAGAGAATGTTAAGTATTTCGTCCACCTTAACAAGAGGAAGGGAGAAGGAAATTTTAAGCAAGGAAACACACATCTCTTATTACAAATATCCCAGCTACTACAAATTCTAGGGCTTTTTTTGAATAACACTCAAAATACTCACTCAGTCAGTATGTACACTCTTCACAATTGATCCGTTTGGTGACGTCGCCTCACCTCGCCCCGCCTCACCTTGTCGGCAACCTCTCCTCTGGCAACATTAGGTTTACTTCTCCTCCGACTCATTTCTCCTCACCGACAACATTCGGCTTACCTAACCTTGTTTCTTTCCAATGTTTCTTCCCCACCTTCTACCATGATTTGTAACATCATTGGATCATTAACAATTGATTTCATGCCAAAATTCATACTCCAAGCTTCACAAACTAACTTCATGAAATTAGGATTTAAGAACAGATTAGTGAATTTGGAATGTTTATCTTCAATTACTAACTCTTTTTAGTAAAATATATAGGACTTTGGATTATGAACAAGTCAAGTACGCTTATAAATTAAAGGTGCCAAATCAGTTGACTTCGATTGACCCAGTACCATTTTTTTGTATGCAAGTCTCCAACCAATAAACATTATGCATCTAGGTGTACAATTCACCAACACTTTCACCATTATAATTCATCTCACTCCATGTAGTAAATTCCCTCATCCTATCTTTAAAAAGTTGTTGTAAACATCATTGTGGGAATACAATAAGTATTTATTTGTATCACTTAACGTGACAAAAATCCACAGTGAAAAAAATCCACTATGAAAACAATGCTTTTGATAGTTTTAGCTTTTCACATTACTTAATGTGAAAAATACCACTATGAAAACAACTAAACCAAAATAAAAGGATTAAAGATTTTAATACCTAAAAAGAGAATAAGATTTAGTCTGTTCGCCAGATATAAAAGGTTGTGCATTTCCTTGTATTGATGAATAAACTGTATTTAGAAATTAAGAGAAAAAATATCAGAAATTGCATCAAGTGCTAACAAGTCTTAATCTAAAACAACACCAACCTAAAGATATTTATAAAGAGAAAGTAATGATAAGTTTTTTGTAACATCCCAAAAATCATGACCAAAAATTTCAATTTTAATTATTAAATTAGACCATAGTTATCAAAACCATCTCATCAAAACATAAGTAATAGTATCTCATATCAAAACATCTGTCAAATATATCAGAGTAAACATCCCACGCTAAAACATCATGGTGTGTGCAATGCAGTCATCACGAGCTCTTCCCTTTGCTACAGGAAGTACCTAAAACCAAAACTGAAATGTAACAATGTAATTTTTCAACCAAAATTTTCATTTTTAACACAATAAAATTGTGTATCATAATTCTCAAAATACATATTTCTCAAGTGTCAATAAAAGAAAACACAGTCCCAGAATAATAAAAACAATCTCCTACCAGTGTGTACAATCATGCTGGTGCCTTGTCGCGATCCTCGGAACTACCTGAAACGCATAACACGTAACACGGTAAGCATAAACCCTTAGTGAATTCCCCAAATACCACACACATCACAGAAGCCACTCGAGGCTATAACTCAATTGGACCCTCTAGTCAATGTGTCTCAGTGGGACCCTCTGGTCCCACAACTCATATGGACCCTCCGGTCCGTCAACTCATCATCACAATATAATACTCATAAAGCATAACACAAGTAAATAGCAGTATATCTCATTACACAGTTCATGCACATAAGACCCTCTGGTTACACATGACTACCACTCAAGGTAAAGTATAGTGAGAAGCCTCACCTCGTAAGCTAGTGAATGAAAATCTCGCAATCGGGATTGTGATCTCTACTCCCGGGTCTAGCTCCCGCCTAACACATAATAATTATCCCTAATTAATATTGGCCCTCAAGAAGCTAAACTAATCCTCTACACTCATAGAAGGGTAAAAGACCATTTTACCCCTCCAATGCTCAATAGCCCTCAATGTTGACCAAACCCTAAAAGTCAACAGTGGTAGTACGCGACGCGTACTAGGTCTGTACGCGGGGCGTAACCCGTGGCTAACCAGAAACAGGGAACTCGGCCCCTTACACTGCGCGTACTGGGATTACACCCGACGTAAGTCCCAGTTTCACACTTCTCGTGGTTTTTGGTCTGAATCGGCTAAGACAAAGGCTAAAATCCCAAATCTAGTTACTCTAATGCCTCTTAATCCATAAAGTCAGTGACTTTATGCCTTTGCATGGCTGTAAAGGTCACTAACTCCCAAATCATGCCATTTCCTTCCTTAAAGGACTCATAACTCATCCATGACAACTCTTAATGACCAAGATCAGATTTTTATGGCTCAACAACACAAAATAAGCCAACATGGGATAGATCTCTAGTTTAGGGGCTTATCAACTCATAAATCCATCAACTTTGGGGACAAAAACCCTAAAACATCCCACACATGAGCACAACAAAAGAGTAGGAAAGCTTGAAGCTTTTTACCTCTAAATGAAGCTTCTCCAACTACTAGGCTCAGATCCAAGAGCTTGGGCACTAACTCCTTCTTCTCGAAAGCTTCCTTTCCACTCAAAAAGTTCAAGAACACACCCACAAGCTCTCAAAGGCACTCTCTTGCCACAAGAAAGAGATTTAGGGTTTTTGGGAGGTTAAGTCTCTAGAAATGGTGGCCACAAGAAGGCCATAACACTCTTTAAATAAGGGACACCCTAAATGTTAAGGTTACAAACTGACCCTGGTACGCCCGGTGTACTAGGCGGCCCTCCGCGATCAAGAATGCACACGAGTACACTGAGCATACACTCCAGTATGCCCCGCATACCCGTCTACCACCTCTTATTCTTATCAAGGACCAATATCGAAAAATGCTTCAAAGATATGGGTTCACAAGGTATACCTGGGTTTTTGGATGTTACATGAAAATTATAAGCACGAAGCTTAGTGAGTCTCCCCAAACTACCACATACCATACACATAATCACATAATTGCATATAAACATATCGTGTGCCCCGCCCCTTCATCGGGCCCTGCCCAGCATCAGACAATATCCGATTTCGGGCCCCGCCCGGCATCGGACCATAGTCCTGTAAGCATATAAACATATCAACAATCCACATATAATAAACACATAGTCATAAGCATATGAACATTCCTCGGGCACCGCCCGACATTGGACCGTAGTCCGGAAAACATATAAATACAGACACATGCAAGAATTACGAAGACATCAAGCATACAAACAATTGTCTGGGCATTGCCCGACATCGGTCCATAGTCCGGAAAGAAAAGAAACATTCATCGGGCACTGCCCGACATTGGATCTTAGTCCGGAACATACTAAAATACATACACGGGCCGATGTTGGTTCCTTCGACCCGGTCCTACAAGAGGAAAACTCACCTCGCAAAGCTGAATCCTACATCATACCATAGTCCGGAAAGAAAATAAACATTCATCGGGCACTGCCCGACATTGGATCTTAGTCCGGAACATACTAAAATACATACACGAGCCGATGTTGGTTCCTTCGACCCGGTCCTACAGGAGGAAAACTCACCTCGTAAAGCTGAATGCAGAATCTCATGGTAAGGAATCTCTAACGGCTTCCCTGAGGACTCCCTTAGCTATCATTACCAAAATGACACTAAGTAAAAAACCAATAATGCTTCTTAGAATAAAATGTCCATTTTACCCCTAATCTAATTTGGTCCATGACCTAGGCCCAAATTCGTAACATGAAAGGCCCAATTCTAAATAGCCTTTCCAAGCCGATTAACGGCCCACCAATGGCCCAATTTTCTAAATTGGGCTAAACTCCTCAAATGGGCCTTCCCTTAATCCCAAGCATAGTTTTAGGCCAAAAAAACTGATGGCCTAATATGTCCCAAAATAGCAAAGTCCATGGAATGGCCCAACCCGAGGCCCAAATGACGAAAAACCCAAATCCAGTGAGTACGCAGGGTGTACTCCTCTGTACGCTAATCGTACAGGCTGCATGGCTTGTATGTTGTGCGTAAGGGCTTGTACGCCCAACGTACTACCCTGTTAAGCGATAAAATCTAAAAAGGCTTAATCTCTTAAGACCTTAAGCTCCAAACACATATCTGAGTCCAATAAAGTGTCTTAACCCTTAAAGTCGATTACTTGGTGGCTTGCAAACCCCCAAATGGACCCAAACTTGAAATATGGCAACCTACTTCCATAGAAATGACTAATACTCATGCATGACCACATCAAGAGCTTCAAGATGGTAACTTTTCCTTCTTTGGGACTCAAATAGCAATAACGGTGGCAACCTTAAGCCTAGAAATGGATTTGGAACCGTAAGGTTCCATTCTTGGGATCAAAAAGGTCCAAAACTCCATTACAAGAGATCTAAACATTCATGAGGCAAGTTTTGAGCTTTTTACCTCAAATGAGGGCTAAATGATGATGATGTCTCAGATCCTTAAGCTCAAGCTACACAAGTTCTACTTCACCAACTTCATCTTTCTCCTTTCAAGCTCCAAGCTACACAAAGATGAGGAAGGTTAGGTTTATAGGGTTTCTGAGTTAAGGAGGCTGGGGTTTGGGACATAATATGAATTTATATGGCCTAAACCCTAAAAATTAGGGTTTTGAGTCAGCTCGCGTACGTTGCGCGTACCCCTTGGTACGCTGTGCCTACGTCCTTCACCCCCCCGACATCCAATGTTGCCACTATGTTGTGCATACCCCTTGGTACGTTGTGCCTACGTCTTCAGTCAGCCCAAACATATAACAACCCACTCAATAAAGGCCAGACTCAATAATCCAATATTAATCTCATAGCCCAACAATTAATTACAACAATTTAATAATTAGCATTACCTCAAGTCACGGGTGTTACAATTCTCACCCACTTGAATTAGACTTCGTTCTCGAAGTCCGCTTCCCTGAACAACTCCGAATATTGCTCCCCCATCTGCTCTTTGGGCTCCCTAGTCCACTCAGACCCATTGCAGTGCAACCAATGCACCTTTACCAGCTCCATCCTCTTGTTCCTCAGCTCCTTCGTCTTCCTGTCGAGAATGGCTACTGGTCTCTCGATGTAGTTCAGGCTATCATCCACCTGAATATCCTTTAAAGGCACAACTGTAGAGTCATCCACTAAGCACTTCCGCATCTAGGAGACATGAAAAGTGTTGTGGATCTGGCTGAGCACTTCTAGAAGATCCAATCGGATGACACCTTCAGAGAACTTCTGGAAGACCCAATCCGATGTATCTGGGGCCCAGCTTGCCCCGCTTGCTGAACCGGATGACACCTTTCCAAGGTGACTCCTTTAGGAGAACCATATCCCCTACTTGGATCTCTAGGTCTGACCAGCGCTTGTCAGCATAGCTTTTCTGCCGACTTTAAGCAGTCTGGAGCATGCTCCAGATCTACTGGATCTTCTTTGTAGTCTTGAGTACCACCTCAGTACTCCCCATGACTCTCTGACCGACCTCACCCCAGTAGATTGTGGTCCTACACTTCCTATCGTAGAGCATCTCTAAGGGAGGTCGCTCTATGCTAGCGTGATAACTATTGTTATATGAAAATTCCGCGAACGGAATATACGTATCCCAACTCCCACCTAAATCCAATACACATGCGCGTAGCATATCCTCCAGAGTCTGAATCGCCCTTTCACTCTGCCCATCTGTCTGAGGGTGAAAAGTTGTACTAAAGTGAAGGAGAGTACCCATCTCGTCATGGAACCTGTTACAAAATCTAGAAGTGAAATGAACATCTCGGTCTGACACAATTGAAACCGGCACTCCATGACGTGCCACTACCTCGCGTACGTAGATCTCGACTAGCTTCTCAGCCGATATACTCTTTTAGATCGGGATGAAATGAGCACTCTTGGTCAACTAATCCATGATGAACCAAATCAAATCCACTCCACATGCGGTCCTGGGAAGCTTCGTGAGAAAATCCATAGTGATGTCTTCCCATTTCCACACGGGAATCTCCAATGGATGCATCTTGTCGTGAGTTTGCTGGTGGTCAACCTTGACTTTCCTGCAAGTCAAGCACCGTTCCACATACCATGTTATGTCCCGCTTCATGCAGGGCCACCAATAACCAGGGCGAAGATCCCAATACATCTTCGTCTCCCCGGGATGGATGGAGAATCTCAACTTGTGAGCCTCATCCATCAGAACCTAGCATACGCCACCCCAGTAAGGAACCCATACCCTCCGATGCTGGGTCAACAACCCATGGTTGTCATAATCAAATGATGCCACCTGACCTATTACCCGCTCACACTTCCGACGCTCTTCCTTCATACTCTCGACCTGCGCCTCCTAAATCCGTTCCAGCAACGGAGTAGTCATTTTCATCCTCAGGCATAAATCCTGAATCAGAGCCGTGAACGCCTTATGGATGAGAGCATCGGCCACTACATTGGCCTTCCCTGGGTGATAAAGGATCTCGCAGTCATAATCCTTCACCACATCCAACCAATGACGATGTCGCATGTTCATATTCGACTGATCCATGAGGTACCTCAAGCTCTTGTGGTCCATGTAAATACTACAATAAACCACATAAAGGTAGTGTTGCCAAATCTTGAGGGCGAAAACCACAGCCCCTAGCTCCAAACTGTGTGCCGGATAGTTTGCCTCAAGAGGCTTCAGCTGCCTCGACGTGTACGCAATCACGTGACCCCGCTGCATCAGCATTGCACCCATACCCGTGATCGACCCGTCACAATAAACCATGAAATCGTCGACGCCCTCCGGCAAAGTCAGAATCGGTGCATCACACAACCATTGTCTGAGAGTCTCGAAAGCTGCCTGCTGCTCAGGCCCCCAACGAAATATCAACGACTTCTTGGTCAGTCGGGTCAAAGGAACAACAATCTTGGAAAATCCTGGATGAATCTCCGATAGTAACCCACCATACCAAGAAAACTCCAAATCTCAAATGGAGACCTAGGAACCTCCAACTGCATCACGGCCTCTACCTTGCCCTGATCAACCAGGATACCCTTCTGGTTGACAAGGTGCCCCAGAAACTGCACCTCATGTAACCAGAACTTGCAGTCGAAGAACTTTTCGAAAAGTATATCCCTCCTCAATGTCTACAGCACCTCCCTTAGGTGCTCCTCATGTTGCTCCTGAGTCTTGGAGTAAACCAAGATATCATCGATGAAGACTATCACAGACCGGTCTAGCATCGGTCTGCATACGTAGTTCATGAGATCCATGAACGTAGCAGGAGCATTGGTGAGCGCAAACGACATCACCACATACTCGTAATGACCATAGCAAGTTTCAAAGTCTGTCTTTTACATATCGTCGTCCCTAACACGCATCTGGTGATAACCCGATCGCAGATCAATCTTGGAGAACCAAGATGCTCCCTGAAGCTGGTCAAGCAATTGTCAATCCTCAGAAGGGGATAAAGGTTCTTCACTGTTACCTTATTCAACTCCTGGTAATCTATACACATCCAATGTGACCTGTCCTTCTTCTCCACAAACAGAATTGAGGCTCCCTATGGTAAACTACTCAGCATGATAAATCCCTTGTCTAACAGCTCTTGCAACTGTGTAGCCAACTCTTGCATCTCAAGAGGAGCCAACCGATATGGTGCCTTGGGTATTGGAGCCTCACCAGGAACTAGGTCAATCCTGAACTCTATCTTCCTCTCTGGAGGTACCCCAAACAAATCCTCTAGGAACACGTCTGGATACTCCCGTACTATCAGTACATCATCCATGGTCGCCTTACCCTTATCCCGGGTATCCATAACATAGGCGACATAAGCTGCAAAACCCTGCTGAAGGTAGCGCCTAACTCTCGCTGTTGAACACAAAGTTGGCCCATGTTGCGGCCTCTCACCCTGAATCACCAACCCTCCCCCACTTGGGGTCCTAACTCGTACTAGTTGCTGCTAGAATTCGATCACTTCCCCATTGGGGCTCAACCAGTACATACCCACGATAACCTTATTCCATCGTAGGGGAATATGGACTAAATCCATGGAAAACTACTCATCAAACAATTGTAGTGTACATCCACAGTGAACCCTCTCAACCCGAACGGTCCTATCATCCGCTATCTCTACATCAAGTGGACAGTCTAGCTCTCCTGGAGCTCCAACAAATCGCGTGCTCAGAGCGAGCGATACAAAAGATCGAGTAGCTCTCGAATCAAATAATACTAGAGCATATATACTGTTCACAAGGAACGATCCTATTACAAAACACATAAACATAAGCATTAATCAATGTAAATAAAGATATAAGGAGAAGATACTATTGGATTAGGTGTCTAAGCCCATAACTATAATTGGTATGTACTTGACCCAATAGCAGCATGGTCCTTTTGGGTTGCATTCATTAGAGCAATTTGATAGGATGGATATTTGAGAAAGAGGTTATTTGTGATTTATTAATATATTACATGAATAATATATTAATTGAGAAATCATATTATTTAATTAGTATTGATCAAGAATTAATTTGGAATTAATTTAGTGATCAAAAAAGACTGAATAACTATACATGGACTGATAAGGTAAATCAATAATATTTATAGTTTCGGCTAATGATCCATGATTGATTAGGGATGGGCTAAATCTATGTGAGATTCCATGAAGAGTTAGCCCAAAGGGCCTATCATATGTATCATTGGAATGCCAAAGCTTTTCGGGTTTTATGTATGAAAGCCTAAGGATTCTACACTATAAATTCAACCCCTAGCTCCCTAAAATCGACACTCTATTTCTATAGAGAAACCCTAGTTGATTTTGGTGCCTTCTAACCTCTCTCTAATAAGCCTCCTCATGCTTTTAATGTTTTGTGACACATTAGAGGTATCACACTTGAGGTACTAAGCTCTTGAAAGGCCAAGGATTACAAGCTACAACAAAGAAGTATTCATCGAACTAGTTTTTATTGTAGTATATCTCCAATTGCATGCTAGCTAGGGTACATGCTTTGAATAAAATGAAATTGCATGTATAACTTAAGAAAACTTAGATCCAAAGCATCAAGGTTGTATGTGCACCATAGGGATGTTATAATGCTCAAAACCCATCAGTGGTATCAGAGCCTAGGGTGTTTTCTGTTATATTGATGCAATTGTGTTATTTTCAAAGTTGAAAAAACTTCATTTTTTGCCTATGACTGTTGGACTCGACGAGTCCCATGAGGGAACTCGCCGAGTTAGTCCAACTCGACGAGTCCATGCCACGAACTCGATGAGTTGGATCATCTGTTTGCAGTTTTTCAAGTTTCTTGGCCAAAATTGGGTTAGGATCATTACCACAAACTATTTTGTATTATAAAATTCGATTTTTCTGATAAAGCAATGATTATCCTCATCAAATTAAATGATGATTGCCAAATTTTAAGATAATTACTTGATTTTGTGAAGTAATTATTTGTAGAATTTGAATCATCTTGTTATATGAAATTAGATTAGATCAATTTTGTGATATAGTTAATTATATGATTATTTTAATTGTTGTCAAATTGATCCAAGAATTTTGAAAAGGTTTCAAATTTTGTCCTCAAATTTTGGAATTTAAAAGGTTTTAATTATGAAACATTAAATTCTAAAACCCCTGTGATTTGAAAAGGTTCAAATGTGCACCTCTTGGTTTTGTAACTTCAAATTTAATTAAATAGCCTTAATTTTGAAATCTAAAATTTAGAACCTTGATATTTTGAATAGTTCAAATTACACCCTTATGGTTTTATTAAATTAATCAAGTGTTTAATTAAAAGAGAGAATTAATAAATCCATAATGACATGGTTTAAGGTTAATTAAATTAAAAGTCTAATTTATTTAAAATAATAAACCTCCTAGTATTTTAAAGGTTTAAAATACACTTTATACTATATAAAATTAAAAGTCTAATATATTATATATGTATAAGTTAAAAGTCAGTCTTACTGTTAGTAGGCCTCATTCACGAAGCTGGTCTATAAGGGGTGTTTACGGAAGCGGCCTGTAAAATGACCATCATTGGGTATACACTCGTACCCACCACACCCTTGACTAGTGGAGGGTCGTTAGCCGAACATATAAGATAGGACACAAACTTTCATTAATAAGTATAACGAAATACAAGTAACTAAATGTTTTCTAAAATCCCAATCTTAGTTACTTTAGGAAAAATGTGAATTTGGTGCTAATCCAAAAAATTGCACATTGCACCTTATTAGTCGTTAGTGGAGCGTGTGTGGTTAACCGACACACTAATATCGGACTGATGAAGGATAGAAATCTGTAGGTTATCATAGATCAATGGAGCGTATGTGGTTAACCGGCACATTAATTAGGTGATAAATGACTTCGAGAGTACCAAGCTAATTTGCATGGTTATTCATACCTTGTTTGTGATCCTCGGTATCCCAGTCTCAAACCTGAGGGGCATAATCGAGATTAAACATGTCATTGAAAATTTCATTGAATCTCAAAAAGATCTAGGAGTTTCATTTAAAAACCTAATTTGTTAAAAATTTTGTTTTCGTGGTGGAATTGGTAAATCGTCATTTACCTACCGACAAATAATTTACAATTGGATTATGACATCCCTCTTTCGAATTGTGAATTATTGTGTTGGGTCATAGCCTTAATATTTCATTTGGGTGTTATATTAAGGACTTGAATCAACTAACTTGAATTTCTCCCCTGTAGATATCTAGTTTTGACAACTATGGTCTTCACGAATCTTTTGGAAAAAGCTTTCCTCATGAAGATGATGTTCGACGTTTTGATCAAGGAACTGGAAATCATAATTCACTTCCTCCACCTCTTCCAATTTTTCTCCCTGACCCACATGTTCGTCGACTTGAAAAGTTCAAGGTCACTTAAGCCCTATTGGCAAGAAAACACGAAGATGAAAAGTCTGTATGTGCTCACGTCTTGGAGATGAAGTTGCATATTGACAGACTGGGAATGTTGGGTGTCGAAGTTGGCTGTTGACTTGGTTCTTAAATCACTTCCCGAGTCGTATGGTCAGTTTGTTAAAGACTACTATATGACAGATCACAAAGTGACCCTTATCGATCTTACCTATTTGCTAGTTACTTCTGAATCAACAATGATTTGGCGCATTGGTCAAGTAAATTTATTGGTAGATCAATCTCCCAAACTTCCATGGACATTGATAATAGCAAAATTGGAAGTCTAGAAAAGTTTTCACTTCCCAATGGAAAGGTATCGTCCAAGGTCAAACCATTTGACCAAATGATAAACAGAATGGCCAGTTCTGGAATTGTCTCATGCGCCGATGCAAAAGAAGCCATCTGTTTTTACTTCCATTTGAAGGGACATTGGATGTGAAGCTGTTGTATCTACCTGAAAGATCGCAAGTATGGTAAAGTCAAAATGTATGACTCCACTCCAGGTAGCCCATTATCTAACTCTATTAAGTTCCTATTTAGTGATTTTTATTACGTGATGTAAAGTTACATTTTGATATTTTGTAGAATGTAAAGTGATTTTTATTACATGATGTTAAGTTCCTAATTTTTGATTCGTAATACATGATGTGACAAGGTTGCATTTTGATGTTTTGTAGGATCATGCAGAAGGAAGGAAGCTTAAAAGTAAGAGTATGCTGAATTTGATCGCAAAGCTGGATTTCGATCGCATGGTTCGATGATCAGATTTTTGAGCTACTGCTTAGGAGTTATGATAGATTGGTTATGAATATTTAGTAACATAGTTTTCATTCGTATTTGCATTGTAAGGACAAGTTTTCTGTATTTTATAAATAAAATAAAAAGTTTTGATTTTGTCTTATTTTATACTTCCCTGCAATGGAATTTATGAAAATTGTTGTTTATATGTTTCTATTAATGGCAATGTTGAAAATGTTTGATTCTTAGTTATATCGATTGTGGTTGTGTCGTAACTTTCTAAGTAAGAAAAGATTCTCATCGACCGAGTTTCAATTGGACAGAAACTTGGAATCATGTGATTTGAATTATATGATGTATGAAAATCTTGGTACTTTGGAAAATTGAGACTAATTACTTGTTCACATATGTATGTGAGTCAAGTGAAGGACTAAAGGATCTAGTACACTTTGATGTGTACAAGTCAGATCCACTACAAAGAATGATAAAGGCTATTAGTCATGATTTACTAATGGACCAGTAAATATGTTTATGCTTACAAGTTTAAGTATAATTCTAATACCTTGAAAAGTTTCAAAGTATAAGCAGAACGAATAAGAAGAATCAATTAGGCAGAATGATAAAAGTTTCTCCAATCTGAAAGGAAAGGAGAGTATTTTAGTATCATGTTTTATGACCATCTTAGTGATTATGAAACCATATCACAATTAATCGTCTAAGGACACCTTAACGCACTTTTATGGCTAAGAAGAGGAATCAAGAATTGTTGAGATGGTTAAATTAAGAAGATGAGTCATACTTCGTTCCAAAATCGAGTGTTAAAGTTATACTCTGAGATTGTGTCTTGAGTGACATATCCTAAATAGGTTTATAACACATCATGAAATGTGGAGTAGAAAAATGTTCTCTTACTCTTGCATATTTGAGATTAGTAATTGTGATATTTTGTATAAAACAAAACCAACTAAGACCAATTGTATGAAGTGTTTATCTTGATAAGAGCCCGCACTAACTCTTGAATATTTGTTTGTCAAGGAATATTTCTTGACAAGAGGATCTTATATGTCAAGAGGTTAGTAGGAGTCTTAATAATCTTGAATAGTTTCAACAACTAATCAAGAATAAACCTATTGTTTATTACTAGCACACGACTTATGGTTTGTACCATATCGTGTTGACATATTCTTGTTTCCGTGCCATTCCAGTTACGTCAACTCTGCATGGGAGTTCTATGAGGCCTCATTTGATTGCATAACGCAAAGCACCTTGATCAGTGAAAGTACATTGATTAGTGTGGGTGATCTGCTCAATAACTTGGAACCAATGGTAGGCCCTTGTGCTACTAAATGGCAAGAAATTAAGACTGAACAAGTTTAGTCCATATGAGTTCGGATTTGTCACAAACCTTGTATTGTGATTATGGTTATGACAAATTCACATGGATAGGAGCACATGCACCATAAAATCTAAGTGGAAAAGGTTTCTCTCCACTTCATAAAAGGATTGTGAGGAAACACTTTCACTAAGTAGATTTAAAGAAATAGCAGTTGTGCTAATTGCATTCTCAAATTCGATTATGATTACGACATCCCTCTTCATAGTTCGAATTGTGAGAAATGGAAAATAGTCTGAACATTCGGGACTTTCTGTTTTAAGTTCTGTAATAGTTTAGACACACGTATGAGCTATCTAAGGAAAGGTGTATGAGTTTGAGAAGACTAGATAAAGTCTTATCGAATGACCTTTGGTAAGAAAGTCAATAAATATTGATTTCTAGAAGTCCATCTGATTTATGGGTACATGTTAAAGCTAGTGGGAGCATAAGTGTTATGCTAGTAAGGACATAATTATTGTGCTAGTGGGATCATAATCTTTATGATAAGTGTTGCAATTTGGCAATGCTATTTATAGGAAAAAAAGTTTGATTTGCAAAGTTGCAAAGTTTG
This sequence comes from Lactuca serriola, assembly GCF_051521515.1. Taxonomy (NCBI): domain Eukaryota; kingdom Viridiplantae; phylum Streptophyta; class Magnoliopsida; order Asterales; family Asteraceae; genus Lactuca; species Lactuca serriola. The sequence goes on along the minus strand of NC_136411.1, from coordinate 34,415,906 downwards.
AAATGTTGTTTTGCTATAGTAACGGAGAGGATACTTATACTTTATTTCGAATCTAAAAGTTTAGATTGAATTGTTAATCAGACTTAGTCATGAGCGTATATGAATAACAAGTTGAAATGTTTCAACATTGGAAATTCTAAATATCGCAATATTATAGCAAAAGACTGGTCAAGTATAATGTCTTTATGAAAAATATTATACATCGTATTCCATATGTTTCGGGTATAGGATCGATTGCATATGTAGTAATATTCGACCGTTCTGTCTATTCTAAATGTCCAGGGCATTAAGAGGGAAAAGGACCAGAACCAGATATGACTAAAGTAGTTAAACAACTGTCAAGGACAATCTAAGGTTCGCTAAGGATTGGTCACTTGTGGGCATTTGGAAGTATAGTAAATGAATGGATCATATTGACATTATTATGAATAGATAGGATTCTATTAAGAATGAGTTTTCATATGGTAAATATGGAAATGTTTCCATAATGGGAGTTGGATGTTAAGAATCTATGTGTAGGCTAGAAACTTTTATGCAATAAGGATGTTCAAAGGAACGTACTTTGAATGTGAGACTTCATATCTATGGAGTTGTCATGTAAAAATCTCCAAATGGAATGCTTTGTAATATCATTGGAAAAGTCTTAGTGACTTTGGTACCTTGACATTACAAAAGGATCATTGCATGTGAGTTTAGATCTAACAAGATTCTAGTAGTGGTAAGAATTTTGTATTCTTACACTTATAATAAGGATTAGGGAATCGTGAAATGAGTATCATTGGAAATGTGTTCAATGGATCTATTTCACAAGGTAAGGACCATAGGCGAACATAGTGTGCATGCTTGGAGCATGGGATAATTGTTGTTTTATTTCAAGTATTAAGTTGATTAGTCGAAACATTATACATGAATAATGTGTAATCAATATGGTTGAGACCATATTGGATTGGATTATTCTTGTGTTTCTCTTTTCATGTTTTACTTTTGGAATAAATAGATTATTCAAATATCCACAATCAACCATACTTTGGAAGTAAGTAATGAGGTAAGATTGTCATGAATCCGACTATATATTGTCTAATTGTTTAGACATAGCACAAATTTGTTGCAGTGTTCATGAGTACTCCTATAATAACATTTGAGTATTGGATTCAACCCACGCTCATTTGAATCACTTCATGGATTTTATCACGAGTGATTGTGAGACAATAATATCTTATATTCTTGAAACAAAGACATATGATTTTAGTTTACAAGTCGGTTGCACATTGATGATACATAAACACACCAGTAACTTGGTGTTAAAAAATGTATTGTTATGTGTGATTTGATGAGTAAATTGAGCAATCATATGAGTCAAAGTTTATCCGTTCCTTTTATCCAATGTGGGATAAAAGCGATATCTATGGGTCCCTCAATGATTTAGTGATGACCCCTAAGTGCTTGGCCAAGCCTGGATTAAGTTGATGTGTTCAATTGTAGTCTGTTGTCAGTCATCATAAATCGGAAGTTGGGAGACAACACATAGACAGAGAGAATGATTATAATCCATGTCTCAGTCCATATGATATCTTGTACAATGGAAGAATATTTGATCCCTTATCTAAAGGACGCATTACTGATAAGATCAGAGTTCGATAGCGACTTTTTGAGAGTTACAGTTGGTAATTAGGTGTCTAGTCCTATATCTATAATTATTATGTATGTGACCCGATAGTAGCATGGTCCTTTTGGGTTGCATTCATCAGAGGAATTTGATAGGATGGATATTTGAGAAAGAGGTTATTTGTGATTTATTAATATACTATATGAATAATATATTAATTGAGAAATCATATTATTTAATTAGTATTGATCAAGAATTAATTTGAAATTAATTTAGTGATTAAAAGAGACTGATTAAAAATATAGGGACTGATTAGGTAAATAAGTAATATTTATAGTTTAGGCTAATGATCCATGATTGATTCGGGATGGGCTAAATCTATGTGAGAGTCCATGAAGAGTTAGCCCAAAGGGCCTATCATATGAATCATTGGAATGCCAAAGGTTTTAGGCTTTTATGTATAAAACCCTAAGAATTCCACACTATAAAGTGAACCCCAAGCTCCCTAAAATCGAGACTCCATTTCTCTAGAGAAACCCTAGCTGATTTGGTACCTCCTAACCTCTCTCTAATAAGCCTCCTCTTGCTTTTGGTGTTTTGTGACACATTAGAGGTATCACACTTGAGGTACTAAGCTCTTAAAAGGCCAAGGATTACAAGCTACAATAAAGAGGTATTCATCTAACTAGTTTTTATGTTGTATATCTCCAATTTCATGCTAGCTAGGGTACATGCTTGGGATAAAATGAAATTGCATGTATAACTTGAGAAAACTTAGATCCAAAGCATTAAGGTTGTATGTGCACCATAGGGATGTTATAGTGCTCAAAACTCATCAGATACATACTCGTCACGACATCAGGAGCTACACATGCCTCCTCTGCAATCAGTTGAAAAGCCCTGCTCCTCGCCATAGGCGCCTCTGTCCAGCCCTGACGACCATCGGTAATCCTCAGTGTTGCAGAAGCGGGTGTTGCCACCTGTCTCACCGCTGCTGTTGCTAATCTCGGACATTGGGACCTCTTGTGGCCCTTCTGATTGCACTGGAAGCAAATCAGATCAGATACTGTAGTGGTGGTGGTGGTAGCAGTACAATCCCTACTGACATGCCTAGTCGGGCCTCACTTGAAGCAGCCCGAACTACCCGCCATGCATGCCCCCTCGTGCATCTTTCCGCACTTCCATAGCGGTTGCGGCCCTGCTGGCTCCTCGATCTATGATCTGACACCTTAGGCTTCTTGGCCGAACTCCCTGTCTAAACCCCATCTGGTTTCCTCTTCCTCTCCATCTCTAAATCCAACTCCCTTTCCAAAGCCCTCTCTATCATATCCTCCAGCGTCTTGCAGCTGGAGCAGCTAACAAACTGTCGGATATTGGTCTACAGCATCTCATGGTATCGGGCCTTTTTCATATCCTCGTCCGCCACATATTGTGGATCAAGAAGGGACCTCTCCTTGAACATGGTGGTGATCTCGGCCACCGTCTCAGTAGTCTATTGGAGATCCTGGAACTCCCTCGCAAGTTATTGCACCTCGATCACAGGAACTCGGCCCTGAATATGGCTGAGAAATCACTCCAGGTCATCGCATCAGTAGCAGCATTATCTCCAATAGCTCGTCCAACCTCCTCCCACCAATCATGCGCCTTGTCCTTCAGAAGGCAGGAAGCAAGCCGAACCTTGTACCCATCGGGACAATGGCTGGTGTGAAAGGCTTTGGCGACATCCGCCAACCTCCTGCTGCTAGCAATGGGTTGTCGTTGCCCATGATAGTCTGGATCTCTACAAGCTCGGAACTCCCTGAATGTCAACGTGCACGCCCCCATCATGGCCGCCATCTCGGTGCGGAATGCACCCAACCTCTCGTCAAGAATCTACAAAATGCCCTCCTTGACCGTACCGAACGTCACAAGAGTCTGGTCCATAATATTGCGCATAATATCAGATGAAATAAACTCTCTCATATGTTCATCGAGCTGCCCGGCTCCAGAGCCCGAGCCTGATCCCTCACTGGTGCCAGAACTGCCATCTGGTCTACTGCGTAGTGTCACCATACTGAAAATACACCATAACAAACATCAAAATACTCATCATAACTTTAGGGATCACACACACTACAAGTTCCATGGATTCATCTCATCCTTCCTTGACTCAAGTATGGATCCTCTGCTTTCAGTAGTACGAGCCTATACTACCTTCCACATTTAGCCGTACTTTCCTCAAGAATTGCCTTGACTACACCAAGTCCCTTCTATTACTAATGCTCTTTGCGATAATCTCATCCTAAGCTTGCCCTAGGGTAATCTCTGACCCACTCTCCGCCATCAACTGCATAATAAGTCTCTGCTATCTCCCTTAACTAGCTCGCAAATACCATTACATATTACTATGACCAAATAATTCTATCAATGAGAGGACTCCCCCTACAACGGTTAGACTCATTCGCGAGCTGTGAAATAAGGCTAAACCCAACCTTCTAAAATTATTTAGTCCTCGTAATATCTAAATTAACATATTCATTTACTAGTTAGTTAAAGATAACTAGAACACCTAAAAGCACAAAGCAAACAACATTCGAGCATTGAGTAACCCAAACCAAGCATATCCTAATCAGGCCATCATATTAGTGACTAATCGGTACTAGCATGTTGTTCAATAAGCACATATAGTAGCCATACAAGGCATCCTTCCTAGATCCTTAGCCCTAATCTAGCATGCAGTTCTTTTACACATGCAGTAGGCATGCAAGGCATCCTTCCTAGATCCTTAGCCCTAATCTAGCATTCAGTTCTCATAATCATATCATATCATAACAAACATGTATGGGTAATATGGGAGAACTTACTTGAGCTCAGCTGATTGCATGCACCACACCCTTTTCTCTTTTTGGAAATCCTTTTTATAAAAATGATTTTGTTTTCAAAATTTTCATACCAAGTCCTCAGTTTGAGTGCAGACACACCGGAGAGTGTGCCCGAATCCCTCAAACCAAGGCTCTGATACCAACTTGTAACATTCCAAAAATTATGACCAAAAATTTCATTTTTAATTATTAAATAAAACCATAGTTATCACAATCATCTCATCAAAACATAAGTAATAGTATCTCATATCAAAACATCTATAAAATATATCAGAGTAAACATCCCAGGCTAAAACATCATGGTGTGTGAAATGTAGTTATCCCGAGATCTTCCCTTTGCTACTGGAAGTACCTGAAACCAAAACTGAAAATTGTAAGCACGAAGCTTAGCGAGTCTCCCCAAACTATACCATACACATAATCACATAATTGCATATAAACATATCGTGGGCCTTGCCCCTTCATCGGGCCCGGCTCGGGATCGGACAATGTCCGACATCTGGCCCCACCCGGCATCGGACATTTTCCGGTGTCTAACCGTAGTCCGGTAAGTATATAAACGTATTGACAATACACATATAATAAACACATAGTCATAAGCATATAAACATTTCTCGGGCACCGCCTGTCACCGGATCGAGATCTGGAAAGCATATAAACATTCATCGGGCACCGCCCAACATCGAACCATAGTCCGACATACATATAAACATAGACAGATACGAGAATCATGAAGATATCAAGCATACGAACATTCTTTGGGCATTGCCTGTTATCGGACGTTTGTCCGGAAAGCATATAAACATTCATCAGGCACTGTCTGGCATTGGATCTTAGTCCAAAACATACTAAAATACATACACGAGCCAACATTGGTGCCTTTGACCCATTCCTACATAAGGAAAACTCACCTCGCAAATCTGAATGCAAAATCTCACGGTAATGAATCTCTAACGGCTGCCCCGACGACTCCCTGAGCTATCATTACCAAAATAACACTTAGTCAAAAACTAATAATCCTTCTTAGGGAAAAATGTCCATTTTACCTCTGATCTAATTTGGTCAATGACCTAGGCCCAAATCCATTACATGAAAGGACCAATTCTAGATAGCCTTTCCAAGCCGATTAATGGCCTAATTTTCTATATTGGGCCCAACTCCTCAAATGGGCCTTCCCTTAAGCCCAAACATATTCTTAGCCCAAAACAACTGATTTCTAATGGCTCACTATGACCCTAAATAGCAAAGTCCATGGAATGACCCAACCCGAGGCCCAAATGACGAAAAACCCAAATCCAGTGAGTACGCGGGTCGTACTCCTCTGTACGCTAAGCGTACAGGCTGCATGGCTTGTACGTTGTGCATACGGGTTGTACACCCATCATACCACCCTGTTAAGCCATAATCCCTTAAGACCTTAAGCTCCAAACACAGATCTGAGTCCAATAAAGTGTCTTAAACCATAAAGTCGATTACTTGGTGGCTTGTAAACCTCCAAATAGACCTAAACTTGAAATATGGCAACCCACTTCCATAGAAATGACTAATACTCATGCATGGACACATCAAGACCTTCAAAATGGTAGCTTTTCTGTCTTTGGGACTCAAATAGCACTAAGGTTGGAAACCATAAGCCTAGAAACAGATTTGGAACCATAAAGTTCCATTCTTGGGACCAAAAAGGTCCAAAACTCCATTACAAGAGATCTAAACATTCATGAGGCAAGTTTTGAGCTTTTTACCTCAAATGAGGGCTAAATGATGATGATGCCTCAGATCCTTAAGCTCAAGCTACACAAGTTCTTCTTCACCAACTTCCTCTTTCTCCTTCCAAGCTCCAAGCTACTAAAATGGGCTTCACATGATCAAAATAACACAAAGATGAGGAAGGTTAGGTTTCTAGGGTCTCTGAGTTAAGGATGCTGATAAGGAGGGTGGTGTTTGGGACATAATGATGTATTTATATGGCCTAAACCCTAAAAATTAGGGTTCTGAGTCAACTCGAGTACGCTGCGAGTACCCCTTGGTATGTTGCGCGTACGTGCTTCAACCCCCCCCCCTGCATCCAATGCTGCCACTACGCCCCGCGTACACTATGCTTACATCTAGCGTACGTCTTTAGTCAACCCAAACATATAACGGCCCACTGAATAAAGGCCCAAGTCAATAATCCAACATTAATCTCATATTCCAATAATTAATTACAACAATTAAATAATTAACATTACCTCAAGTCACAGGTGTTACATTTTTAATTCAATGACCAATTTTATTGCTTTAATTCAAGCTACAAAAAAGATGGAGATATGAAAGACAGAGCATACCAAATTCCAATCAGCACCGACCACTAGAAAGCTTGTAATTCTTTTCTACACAATAATCTCTAATGTTGTTCATATATAACAAAATATTGAGATGAAATGTTTAATCTGTAATGTCCATAGAAAAACCTTATAATCATGCATACCTTTATTGACTGTAGTTGTTTTTAAATGCAAATATGACTTTATTTGCTTGTTTCTCAAAATGGTGGGTTATTAAAGATATTTGATACATTTTTGAAAAAAAAAATCAATGAACATTGATAAATGTGAGAACTCTATGCAAAGTTTTAAAAAAGTATAAGGTGAAAAATGCTTATATGTGTATGTGTGTTATATAGACCTTAGTTATAAAAAGTAGAGAACAATAAAATACTAAAATTCGTGTAAGATTTTTTGTAAAATCTCCAATATCTGAGTAATATCTAGATGACAGTGGAAGCAAAAGAGACTATTGATTTGTATTTATTACAAGTGATTCTTTGACGATATGCAGTTGATTTTTGCTATGCTAAAAATAGTAGTCACCGGTTGAAAAAAAAAACTAAACTGACCCTACTAGGAGTGTAAGCCACTTTATTTAGTTGTATTTGTGTGTTTATACTAGTTACAAGTGGTAGAAAACAATAAACACAGATATATGATGCATTTCTGATTTCATATGTGCAAAAAGACAAAAATGACCTATTCATCCTCAAGCTTAATCAAAGCTACAAAGGTGTGAATTTCCACACAAAAAAAAAAATGGCTCGCCACTACCAGATTATGAATTTCCAAAGAAAAAGGAAGATTATTATTCAATGAAACTTTAACGGATTACATCAAAAATTTCTTACCAGATATGGAAATATGGAACATAGTTATAGTTATGATTGAATGGATTTTTTTAAATATATATAATGTCACAATAAGAAAAAAGAATTATATAACAAGAAATATTACCTAATAAGATGTTATTATTATATTTGCATCAGCTTCAAGATAATCAAGGTATACTTGCAATAATAGAAAACACTTACTTGTTTCAAACTGCATATCATGAGAACTCAGAAGTTCAGAACAAGATTATATGCTCACAATAATTTTATATAACAAAAAACAAAAACCTGATTCAGATGAATATAACCAACTAGTTCTACACCAATTTCAGTGTTATCAATTAATTTTTCTTCTCTTGTGAATATGTAGGACGGAATCAGGATAGATCCGGGTCAAAATGGGTCATACTAGGTTGACCCACAAAAGTGAATCGGTAACTATAAAAAAGCAAGAAAAACATACCATTTTCATTATAGTTCCACTAAACCTAAAATCTTTAACAACTACAAATACTTTCATTTTCTTAATCACACTAAATCAACCATTTCCACTCTTATTTTTTGAACATCAGCTTATGTTATCATTCATCCCATTCATTCTTTATTTTTCGTTTTCTTATTATGCACAATTACTTTTTTCTTTTTACCTTTTAACATTTTGGAAACATGTAACAATATGCTTCTTTTTTAGGTTGAAGAGAAAAAAGTGGTGGTTTCTACACAGTTAGATCCTCCCCAACACCCTAGCCTGAATGAATTGTAGCTAAGGTAACAATTGGATCCTCCCCAACTTCCTTACGTGTTTCCCCTCTCTTATGAAAAACACTACAAAGAAAAGTATTAGTCTATGTGTAACACCCCGAGGTTCAGGTATTTTTATATTCATCCTTATAATTTTAATTCATGTCATTTTGGTCCCTGTAGCAGAAGGAAGTAGCCATGAGAAGCCCTAATGTGAAAACCGTAATTTGGAAGGAATGGGAGTACGCCATGCGTACATGTATACGCTGGGCGTATGTCTACGTATGCGGGGTGTACTCATCAGATGTTGAAAACCCTAAATTTTAGGGTTGTGCCCTATATAATCCCCCATATAACCCTATTTACCTCACCCTTTCAACCTCCACCCTCCTTGAGTCGATCTTGAAAGACCTAGCCCTTGTGTGTGTTGACTTTTAGTGTGTGTGTGTGTGTGCGTTCTTGGTGTAGAATAAGGAAGAAAGGGTTCTTTGAGAATCTTTGGTGTGGGCTTTAAGCTTGTAGATATGAAATCTTCATCTCTTTGGGAAGCTCTATAAGGTATAAAGTCTTGAACTTTATTTTTATTCTTAGAGATCTAGCCATATGGAGTTTTTTGAGTTTTGTCCCTTTTATTGGACTTAAAGAGTAAATGTTACTCTAAGACTAAAGGAGGTGTCCTTTTTAAAGATTTCAGTTGTGTTAAGTCATAAAAATGCTTCCTTGACTCATTTAGTGCTTTCATGCAAAGTATGGAGGTCCTTAATGGTTAAGACCAACTAGGAAGTTGGTTTTGGGTATTAATAATGCATGCAAAACCATAAAGTTGGAAACTTTATGGTTAAGAGCACCTTCTTGGACTGGGATCTAGTTTTTGGATGTTTGGACTGAATGGATTAAGCCCTTATTCAAAGTTTTGCATGGATATCGGGTACGCTGGGCATACCAGGGCGTAGGTGGTCAACTGCATGTTTCTTGGTCAAGACGAAGTACACTGAGTGTACATCTGGGTACGCCCCGCGTACTTAGTCTGTTCGGTTTAGTAAGTTTGGGCTTCAAGTTGGGCCACCATTTGGACATGGGATGCTTGGGCCCTTACTGGACCATTTGAGTATTGGTGTTTTGGGCAAAGTGAAGGGATGAACTTTAGGGTATGGCCTAAGTAGGAGTATGGGCCCAATTTGGAAAATTTGGCCGATTATGGGCTTTTAGTGATTATTTAGCTTTGGGCCTTGTTGGGATCAAGATTTGGGCATGGGTCTTAGCCCAACTAAGAAAAAGGGTAAAGTGACCTTTTACCCTAATTATGGTCTAATAGTTTACTTTTGTAATCCAATTATTAATTGGATGTTTATGTTGTTATGATAGCGCATGGATTTTAGTGAGTCAGCAGCTGGAGACTTTTAGTGTGATTCAGCAATGTGAGGTGAGTCTTCCTCACTGTACTTATGGGTCGAAGGCACCAAGGCCGACCCTTTAGATTGTTATCCTGATTATCATATGAGTGAGTGTTGTGGTGGTCTTTTAGATCTGAATCCTAGTAGATAGGATGATGCTATGCTTAGTGATTTGTAAGATCTATCTGATTCTTATATGCTGGTTAAATTGCATGATTATCTGTTATATATGGGTGTCGAAATGGTTTATATGTGGTTAGGTTGAGTCGGACCTGCTTTGTCCTAAAGGCGAACAGGCCTAGGGCGGATCGGATAGACTGAAGGCCAGTGGGGCATACCAGCCAGGCGGAAGGCCCGGAGAAAAGTCCAGATAGGCTGAAGGTTCGGTGTGGCGTACCAGTCATGCTGAAGGTTCTGTGTGCGGTCCACGTAAACTGTAGGCCGATGGGGCATTCCAGTCAGGCTGAAGGCTTTGTATGCATGTTGTTAATTGTTATTATGTTGGTTTGTGTTGTGTTGGTATTTTAGGGGAACTCAGTAAGCTTCAGGCTTATAGTTTTGGGTTATGTTTCAGGTACCTCAAATGATCATGGGAAGGAGAAGGCGTGATCGTGCACCTCTTCATGTTTTGTTTATGATTTTGGGAAAATTATGATAATAGACATATTTTGGAAAACTATTTTGTAGACAAATGATGATTTGGTGTTGTTTAAAAAATTTAAATTTTTCGTGAATTTTATGGATGTTACACCATGTGAAGTTTTTTATCCCTATGTTGTTTTGGTTTCTGTACATCTTTGGCTCGTGTATAGTTTGGTTTTAGCACAGTTTTTGCCCTATAAAAGTTTGGGTTCTTTAAAGTTTAGTTTTTGTACAGTTTAGGCCCATATACAATTTAGTTTTTGCAAAATTTTAGTTTCTGTACATTTTTGGCCCCTATATAGTTTTGGTTCCTATAAAATTTTTGGATTTTGGTCCATGTACAGTTTTTAATTTTATTTTCTGTTATAAAAATAAATAAATTATATTTTGGTTCTTGTGCTAAAAATGAATCAATTAATTTCAAATATTAGTTTAGTTTTTTTAATATATGCCTAATCATTGTTATTATAAATGCTAAATAATTATGTTGGTTGGTAACAAATGTTTAATGGATAAATCAAGGATTTTCTCTAGTAGATTATTAAATACATATGATGAAGATGTAAAGGTTTTCTAGAGATTGTAAATACATATGATGAAGATGTGAAGGATTTCCTCTAGTAATTTTTTTTATAAGATTTGGCCTTTCCATGGAGAAAAACAACCCAAGCTTTATTCCAGATGCCCTAATAATTCCATTCCTCCAGATGCTATTTATATAAAGGATATGCTACATGATGCTTTAAAATATGTAGAGAAAGAACTCGATTCATTAAAATCACTTCTTGAAGAATGTGATAAGCCAATTTACGTAGGGTCAAATTATAATGCAGTTAGTGGATTATTGAAATTCCAACATTTTAAGGGTCAGTTCGGATGGTCTTATGCTAGTTTTGGAGCTTTGTTGTGTTTCCTAACAGGTATCTTACCATCAAACAATACCATCACTAGCTCAATATATGAGGCAAAGAAGTTGGTAAAAGGAATAGGTCTACAATATGAGAAGATTCATGCATGTGGAAATGATTGTGTTTAATTTTGGAAAAGATTATAAGGATGCTTCTCAATGTCCACCTTGTTGCACATCTTGTTGGAAGAAGAATGCCAAAAATGTACCTTCAAACATATTGTGGTATTTTCCTATCATCCTTATATTTAGAAGAATGTTTTCATCACCACAAATTGCACATGACTTAACATGGCATGCACAACGTCGGGTGAAGAATGGAAAGTTGACTCGTCCTTGTGATACGCCTTCTTGGAAGCTTGTGGATAGCACGTAGAAAGAATTTGGATAAGAACAACAAAATCTTAGAGTAGCCTTATCTGTTGATGGTATCAATCCTCACAAGTTATAGAGTTCCAAGCATAGTTGTTGGCAAGTTATCATATTAACATATAATCTACCCCCTTATTTGTGTACGTCAAGAAAATTCATGATGTTGAATCTGTTGATATCAGGGCCAAACCAACCTGATAACAATATTGATCCCTACATGGAACCATTGATAGAAGATCTAAAACTCTTGTTGGAAACTGGAGTTGAGACATTTGATGCTTATAAGAAAGAATACTTCAATCTAAGAGCAGTATTACTTTGGAGTATAAGTGACTTTCCCTCATATTGTAATCTTTCGGGTGCGTTACCAAAGTTTATTATGCTTGTCCAATATGTTCGAAGAATACTTGTTCACAATGGTTGCTAATAGCTAGGATAAATTAATGTATTTATTTGAATTGAATTTTTCTCATTCTTGAGGTAGTCTTTGTGTAATTTTCTTTTCTACTTAAGTATTGGATCCTTTCCATTGTGGGGCATTGGAGTGTCACTTACGCACATGGTATCAGAAGTCAGTGGGTCTTGGCCCTTTCCCTCCCTACCTCTCGATCTTTCTTCCTTCTGGTTCCTTTTTTTCTTCCTGCTGTCATATTTTTTTCCCTTCTAGTGTTGTGATGTCTTCCTCATCCAACGATACTACCTTACCCACGAACACTCTTCTCCACATGATCACCATCAAGCTTTCTTCCTCTAACTATCTCCTTTGGAACAATCAAATGATCGCTCTCTTCTCCTATCAAAACCTAATTTCTCATATTGATGGATCATCATCCTCTCCAGATCCTAAAATTATCCAAGACGAAAAATTGGTCCCTAATCCTCTCTTTTCTTCTTGGTATTTGACTAACCATATGGCTGTTATTATTCTTAATTTCTCTCTAACTGAGGAAGCAGTTGCTGAGATTATTGTTTTACCGACTGCCCGGAGTATTCGGTTGGCCCTTGAAGCCACATACAACAATTCATCGGTTGAACGCATTCAAAATTTGAGGGACCAATTTCATCTATCGTCAAAAGGGTCTCCCTCTGTTGCATATTTTGGCCAAAGGTTTTAAAGCTTATGTGATCAATAAGCTGCAATTGGAACTCCGGTGGACATTTCCAATCAATTACATAGGTTTTTGTGCCATTTGGCTCCATCTTTTGAGACTTTTTCCACCTCTGTGTGTACCTCTTGATAGGCACCAGTTTTCAGGGACCTTCTTGCTCAAGCAGAAAGTCACCAAATGTTTCTTAAATCCCTTCATGGATCTATCTTACCGCCAATAGCCTTTATAGCCACCGCTCCCCAATCACCCTTCTCTCCAAGGTGTAACCCTTCCCGGTCTTGTGGTGGTATCAGTAGTTGTCGTGGTAGAGGTTTACGCCCTCCTCACTGCCAACTTTGTCAGACAAATGGTCACTATGCCAACTAATGCCCAAATCTTTCTCATTTTGCTACTAAGGCAGTGCCTCCTGATGCTGATCTTGATGGGTTTGACACATCAGAACTTTCCTATGTGCATGTGCAAACCCTAATGCTTGGATCTAGGTTTCTCTAATTGAACATGCAATGTATCCAAGGCTTACAATTCTAGATCTAGTGTAAACAATTTGAGTCATATCATATGAAATCAAATCTAGAAGAATACCTTAAATTGCTTGCTTGAGATTTCTTGTTCTTGGAGCTTAGATTCACAATTGTCACTCCTCTAATGGCTTACAAACACCAACTAGCAAGAGGATGATCTTGAGAGAGAGAGAGAGAGAGAGAGAGAGATGAGGTGAGAAATCAGCTCTAGGGTTCTTCCTTGCAAGTATTGGCCGATTTCCCTCACCCAAGAGGTATATTATACTATGAGATACTAGGGTTACACCCTTAACCCTAATTGAATAACTTAGGCCCTAAGCAAATCAAAGATCCTTCTAGATATAAGGCTTGGACGATTTAAAGGTATCCTAACCCTAAAATCCGTCCACCCTAATATCCATAAGGATACTTAGCCCAAAACACAACTATCACACATTTGACAGTTTATGCCCCTTTATTTAATTAACCTCTTTAAGTCACCAAATTATGTCTCAATTAATATATGACTTATATTAATCAAATAATATTATTATTCCTTTAATATATTACTCTCATAATATTTTAACAATAATATCTCTTCTCTCTTTATAAATCATCCTGTCAAGTTGCTATGGTGAAGGCAACCCAAAAGGACCATGCACAACCGGGTCAAGTATTTACCAAATATAGTTACAGCCTTAGACACTAATCCAACAGTCTCCCACTTGGATACGTCTAGTAACTATATACGCAAACACAATCCGATTAGCAATCGTAGCTCTCAAAGACGCTGTCAAACTCTGATCTTATCAGTATCATGTCCTTTTGATAAGGGATCGTACAGTCCTCTGTTTAGATATTGTGTGGACATTCTCATGGAACTTATTGTCCAGCAGTTACTTTCTCAATCTCATATTCATTTAACATAGAACTTAATTAAACACATCAATTCAGTCCTAACCGGGCCCGACACATAAGTCAAATCAAATCATCGAGGGGCCCTGATATCGCTTTTACCCTCTTAGGATAAAAGTAACAGATAAACTTTGAATTATATGCATTTACTATTTACTAATCAACTATACACAACAATGCGTTTTATGACATTAATTTACTGATGCGGTTTCGCAATGTCAATGCACATCCAACTGATAAACAATAAACCATATATCTTGGTTTTAAGACCATATGATATTATCGTCTTGCGATCACTTGCGTTATGTTCCATAAAGTGATTCCAGCGAGCGCAGGTTTATTCCAATGCTCAAAACTTGTTCATAAGCACTCATGAACATTGCAGCAAACCTTTGCTATGTCTAATACCTTTTAGACAATCTGCACACCAATTCACGACAATCTTCATTCATACCTACTTCCAACATATGAACGATTGTGAACCTTTCGAATAATTCAATTATTCTTAATAACTCAACTATTCAGGAAGTCAAAACATGCAAAGTGAAACAATAGTTAAACAATTAACATAAGACAGTAGCTTTACTTATAAATAATACTCCTTTATTTAATCATCAAATGTCAATTACATTTATATATTACATGTTTCTAAAACTATCTAATCTAAACTAATATCGTCTTTTAGCCCAATGCTCCTAGCGTGTTGCAAATGCTTAACCCTACTCAGTCCCTTCGTAAGCGGATCTGCTGGGTTATCCTCTGACGATATCCTCTTAACTACGAGGTGTCCTTCTTCTACTCGATGTCTAATAAAGTGATATTTTCTGTCGATATGCCGAGATCTACCATGATCCCTCGGTTCCTTGGTCAAGGCAACCGCTCCTTCATTATCACAAAAAATTTCCATAGGCTCCTTTATGGCAGGCACAACTCCAAGGTCACCAATGAAGTTCTTCAACCATATCGCCTCCTTTGACGCTTCGCTCGCTGCAATGTACTTTGATTCGCACATTGAATCAACTACGGTATCTTGCTTGGAACTTTTCCAAGTCACTGCTCCTCCATTAAGGGTAAAGACCCAGCCTGACTGCGAACGGTAGTTGTCCCTGTTGGTCTGGAAGCTTGTGTCAGTATACCCTCGCACCTTTAAGTCATCACTCCCTCCGAGGACTAAAAACCATTCCTTGGTCCTCCGAAGGTACTTAAGTATATTCTTGACCGCAATCCAATGAGATCTGCTGGGGTTCCCTTGATATCTACTGACCATGCTCAAAGCAAAGGCCACATCAGGGCGAGTACAAGTCATAGCATACATGATTGAGCCAACTGCGGAAGCGTAGGGTACTCGGCTCATCTCATCTATCTCGACTTCTGTACTCGGACTTTGAGTCTTACTCAATTTGGCATTACTTTGTATCGGTAGTTCTCCCTTCTTCGAGTTTTCCATACTAAAACGCTTTAGTACCTTATCCAAGTAAGTATTTTGACTAAGTCTTATTAGTCTCTTACTTCGTTCTCTCACTATCCTTATTCCCAAAATATAGGAAGCCTCTCTGAGGTCCTTCATAGCGAAGCACTTCCCGAGCCAAGACTTAACCTCCTGCAGAGTCGGGATGTCGTTTCCTATGAGTAGTATGTCATCGACATACAAAATGAGGAAGCTAACTATACTCCCACTGGCCTTGACATATACACATGATTCATCTTCACTTCGTACAATTCCAAAATCTTTGACTTTCTACTCGAAGCAAAGATTCCATCTGTGAGATGCTTGCTTAAGTCCATAAATGGACTTCTCAAGCTTGCACACTCTATTGGGATGCTTCGGATCGACAAAACCCTCTGGCTGAGCCATGTAAACATCCTCAGCCAACTTCCCATTAAGGAAAGCGGTCTTGACATCCATCTGCCATATCTCATAATCATGAAATGCAGCAATGGCTAGCATCACCCTAATAGACTTTATCTTAGCAACTGGCGAGAAGGTCTCATCATAGTCAACTTCGGGAGTTTGAGTAAAGCCCTTCGCAACCAGTCGTGCTTTATATGTGTGTACATTTCCATCCACGTCGGTCTTCTTCTTGAAGATCCATTTGCACCCAACTGTCTTACGTCCAAGTACATTTTCAACCAAATTCCAAACTTGGTTGTCATACATGGATTGAATCTCGCTGTCCATTGCATCTTTCCATTTCGCAGACTCTGGGCCTACCATGGCTTCCTTATAGCTATTAGGTTCATCTAAATTTATTAGTGTACCATCACTAATATGCGTTTCCCCTTCGGTAGTAATATGAAATCCATAAAACTGGGGTTGAACTCTAACTCTCTCGGAACATCTAAGAGGTAAGGACTCGTCAATTGGTTCAACCGGAGTTTCCTCCTCGGGTTGAGCGCCAACGTTAGAGGTTCCTTCATCACTCGACTCTCGAATCTCTTTAAGATCGATTTGCCTCCCACTGTCTCCTTGGCTTATGAATTCTCGCTCTCAGAAAACCCCTCTCCTCGCAACGAAGACAACAATGTCACTCGGTCTATAAAAGAGATATCCAAAGAATTTCTACGGGTAGCCGATGTAAATACACCGCTCACTACGAGGTTCGAGTTTTTCGTGAGTTTCTCGTCTTATGAAAACTTCACAACGCCAAACCTTGATATGTGCCAACGAGGGAGCTTTCCCTGTCCACATCTCATGAGGTGTTTTGGCAACCTTCTTTGTAGGGACTCGGTTAAGGATATGGGCGGCAGTCTCAAAGGCATACCCCCAGAAAGAGATAGGTAGTGAAGCACGACTCATCATAGAACGAACCATGTCTAACAGGGTTCGATTACGCCTTTCTGCCACACCATTCAATTGCGGTGTCCTTGGTGGCGTCAATTGCGAGACTATTCCGCATTCCTTGAGATAATCGTAGAATTCAAGACTTAGGTACTCTCCTCCTCGATCGGATCGAAGCATCTTTATTTTCCTGCCCAATTGATTCTCCACTTCATGTTTGAACTCTTTGAACTTTTCAAACGTTTCAGACTTGTGCTTGATTAAGTAAATATACCCATATCTACTATAATCATCGGTGAAAGTCACGTAGATGCGGTTCCCATCCTTTGTGGTGGATCTAAAGGGCCCACACACATCGGTGTGTATGAGAAGGCACAACTCCAAGATCTAAAGGGCCCACACAATGTCACTCGGTTCCTTGTTTAAGGCAACCGCTCCCTCATTATCACAGAAAATTTCCATAGGCTCCTTTATGGAAGGCACAACTCCAAGATCACCAATGAAGTTCTTCAACCACATCGCCTCTTTTGACGCTTTGGCTGCTGCAATATACTCTCATTCGCACGTTGAATCAGCTACAGTTTCCTGTTTGGAACTTTTCCAAGTTACTGCTCCTCCATTATGGGTAAAGACCCATCCCGACTGCGAACGGTAGTTGTCCCTGTCGGTCTAGAAACTAGCGTCACTATACCCTCGCACCTTCAAGTCATCACTCCCCCCGAGGACTAGAAACCATTCCTTGGTCCTCCGAAGGTACTTAAAGATGTTCTTGACCGCAATCCAATGCGCTCTACCAGGATTCCCTTGATATCTATTGACCATGCTCAAAGCAAACGCCACATCAGGACGAGTACAAGTCATAGCATACATGATCGAGCCAACTGCGGAAGCGTAAGGTACTCGGCTCATCTCAGCTATCTCAGCTTCGGTACTCGGACTCTGAGTCTTACTCAACTTGGTATTACTTTGTATCGGTAGTTCTCCCTTCTTCGGGTTTTCCATACGAAAACGTTTTAGTACCTTATCTAAGTAAGTATTCTGACTAAGTCCTATTAGTCTCTTACTTCATTCTCTCACTATCCTTATTCCCAAAATATAGGAAGCCTCTCCGAGGTCCTTCATAGCGAAACAGTTCCCGAGCCAGGACTTGACCTCCTGCAGAGTCGCGACGTCGTTTCCTATGAGCAGTATGCCATCGACATACAAAACGAGAAAACTAACTATACTCCCACTGGCCTTGACATATACACATAATTCATCTTCGCTTCGTACAAATCCAAACTCTTTAACTTTCTCATCAAAGCAAAGATTCCATCTGCGAGATGCTTGCTTAAGTCCATAAATGGACTTCTCAAGCTTGCACACTCTATTTGGATGCTTCGGATCGACAAAACCCTCTGGCTGAGCCATGTAAACATCCTCAGCCAACTTTCCATTAAGGAAAGCGGTCTTGACATCCATTTGCCATATCTCATAATCTAAATGCAGCAATAACAAGCATTACCCTAATAGATTTTATCTTAGCAACTGGTGAGAAGGTCTCATCACAGTCAACTCCAGGAGTTTGAGTAAAGCCCTTCGCCACCAATCGTGCTTTATACGTGTGCACATTCCCATCCACGTCGGTCTTCTTCTTGAAGATCCATTTGCACCCAACCGTCTTACGTCCGGGCACATTGTCAACCAAATTCCAAACTTGGTTGTCATACATGGACTAAATTTCGCTGTCCATCGCCTCCTTCCATTTTGCAGACTCCGGGCCTGCCATGGCTTCCTTATAGCAATTAGGTTCATCTAGATTTATTAGTGTACCATCACTAATATATGTTTCCCCTTCAATAGTAATATGAAAACCATAAAACCGGGGTTGAACTCTAACACTTTCGGAACGTCTAAGAGGTAATGACTCGTCAATCGGTTCAACCAGAGTTTCCTCCTTGGGTTGAGCGCCAACGGTAGAGGTTCCTTCATCACTCGACTCTTGAATCTCTTCAAGATCGATCTGCCTCCCACTGTCTCCTTGACTTATGAGTTCTCTCTCTCGGAAAACCGCTCTCCTCGCAACGAAGACAATATTGTCACTCGGTCTATAGAAGAGATATCCAAAGGATTTATGCGGGTAGCCGATGAAAATACACCGCTCACTACGAGGTTCGA
Source organism: Lactuca serriola (assembly GCF_051521515.1). NCBI lineage: Eukaryota > Viridiplantae > Streptophyta > Magnoliopsida > Asterales > Asteraceae > Lactuca > Lactuca serriola. The sequence goes on along the minus strand of NC_136411.1, from coordinate 34,396,784 downwards.
GTTTTTCGTGAGTTTCTCGTCTTACGAAAACTTCACAACGCCAAACCTTGATATGTGCCAACGAGGGAGCTTTCCCTGTCCACATCTCGTGAGGTGTTTTGGCAACCTTCTTTGTAGGGACTCGGTTAAGGATATGGGCGGCAGTCTCAAAGGCATACCCCCAGAAAGAGATAGGTAGTGAAGCACGACTCATCATAGAACGAACCATGTCTAACAGGGTTCGATTACGCCTTTCTGCCACACCATTCAACTGCGGTGTCCTAGGTGGCGTCAATTACGAGACTATTCTGCATTCCTTGAGATAATCGTAGAATTCAAGACTTAGGTACTCTCCTCCTCGATCGGATCGAAGCATCTTTATTTTCCTGCCCAATTGATTCTCCACTTCATGTTTGAACTCTTTGAACTTTTCAAACGTTTCGGACTTGTGCTTGATTAAGTAAATATACCCATATCTACTATAATCATCGGTGAAAGTCACGTAGATGCGGTTCCTATCCTTTGTGGTGGATCTAAAGGGCCCACACACATCGGTGTGTATGAGATCCAATAAAACCTCACCCCTCTCACAAGTGCCAGTGAAGGGTGACTTGGTCATCTTTCCAAGTAAACAAGATTCGCATGTGTCATCTTCCCTAAGGTCGAATGACTCCAACACTCCATCCTTTTGGAGTTTGGCTATGCACTTCTTGTTGACATGTCCAAGACGACAATGCCACAAGGATGCTTTATCCATACTATTGGAAGAATCCATACACAACACATCATTTCCTAGGTTATCTATAACCATAACAGTTTCATAAATTCCATTACAAGGCATTGCTTCAAAATATAAAACACCATTTAGATAAGCATAAATTGAACCATTCTCATTATTAAACGAATATCTAAATCCTTGTCTAAATAAACCATGAAAAGAAATGATGTTTCTTGCCATATCTAGCGAGTAGCAACAATTATTTAAATCTAAATTCAATCCATTACTAAGCACTAAAGAATACACTCCAATCTTGGTCACAGGCGACGATCTTCTGTTCCCCATGACTAGATTTATTCTTCCACGTTCCACATCCCTATTTCTTCCTAGTCCCTGCAAATCAGAACAAGTGTGATAACCACATCCTGTATCAAGAACCCAACAAATAGCATGATATGAATCATTAGATTTAATTGTGTAAATACCTGCGAAAGATGGCTTGATCTTCCCATCCTTGATGGCTTGAGATATTCCGGGCAGCTTCTCTTCCAATGCCCTATTTTGTGGCAATGATGGCACTCTGCCTCCTTTGGGTTTGGGTTGGACTTATCAGGATCAACCTTGGTCCCACTAGAAGAGGAACCATCTTGGGACTTTCCCTTGCGGTGGTTCTTTGAAGAAGCCTTCCTCTTCTTGCCCCTTCCTTGCCCAATAGCCAAAACAGGAGCAACGGGTGGATTGGGAGGTAGTGCAACATACATGTCCGTGAGGTTGCTCTCAGCAGTCCTTAGGAGCCCTTGGAGTTTGCTTAGGGTGATCTCTTCCTTATTCATGTGGTAGGTCATCCTAAATTGGTTGTAGCATGAGGGCAAGGAGTGAAGAACAATGTCGATAGCCAAATCTTTCCCAAAGTTGACATTCAACTTGCGAAGACGATCAACATACCTTTGCATCTTTTTCAAGTGCACGGTTAGAGACTCTCCACTTCCCATTTTAGCAATGATCATATTCCTTATGATCTCATAGCGCTCTTGCCTCTTGCTTTGGTAGTATCTCTCCATCAAGTCTAGATGCATCTCATAAGGATACATGTCCTCATAGGACTTTTGGAATTCAGAGTTCATTGTGGCTAGCATGATGCAATGGACTTTCGTTGCATCACGCTCATGGGTCTCAAAGACAGCCATTTCTTCGGGAGTAGCAATTTCTAGATTGATCTTCTCGAGCTTCTCATCGAGAACATACTCTTTGTCCTCGTAACGCGCGATCGTGCGAATGTATCTTATCCATTCGCTAAAGTTCGATCCGTCAAAAGTCACTTTTTAACAAAGGCTCATTAGCGTGAATGAGCTAGCAGCAGCGTTGTTTGCATTAGACATCTACAAATAGAAAGGAACAAAGTTTGATTAGAGTTAAGTCCCCAATTAACACCCAAAATGGAAAATTAGGGCTAGGACCCAACAACATTATTTACACATTAGAAAAGGGATGCCGTGATCCAACATGCAAATAATTTGGAGGTAAGTGAATGACGATTCACTAATTCTTCACCATGAAAAACACAAGCTAAAGTTTTAAATGCATTGAGAATTCCTAGATCTCTTTGAGATTCATTAAACCTTTCAATGGCATGTTTAAATATCGATATGCCCCTCTAGTTTGTGACTGGGATGTCGAGGATCACAAAACGGGTGTGAATAACCATGAAAATCTACATGGTGCCTTCATTGTTACAGTCATCTATTCGATGTGTCGGTAAACCACACACGCTCCATCGAACTATGACAACAATGAATCACCCTTTACCACCTTTGCTTAGAACCAATTAGTGTGCCGGTTAACCACACACGCTCCACTAATATCTTAACAAGGGTGCAAAGTGTAATTTCATGGGATTGCATCAATTCACTTTTCCTAAAGTAACTAAGATTGGGAATTTTATGAAATACATTTAGTTACTTTATATAGACTCATTATACTTATTAATGAGGAGAGGATTGCCCTATCCTACCCGTTCGGCTAACGACCCTCCACTAGTCAAGCAAGCGGTGGGTGTGAGTGTACACCCATTAAGCACCAATTTATAGGCAGTAACCTTATACCCACCTTATAGACTGGCTTCGTGAATTAGGCCTACTAACAGTAAGACTAGCATTTTTAAATTATACATACATACATACATACATACATACATACATATATATATATATATATATATATATATATATATATTAAGCTTTTAATAATATATTAGTATAGTGTTGAATTTTAAACTTGTAAAATTCTAGGGTTTGAAATTTAAATTATTCAAATTAAACTTTTAATCACAAAACTTAAATTTCAAAGCTTGAGGACAAGTTTTAAACTTTTCAAAACATAAGGATCAAATAGCAAATAATACAAATCAACTAATTAGATTATTTAAATTTGATCTAATCAATATTACTTGCAAGACAATCCACCAATTTAATTCAAATAATCAATTATTATCATATAAGGAAATTATTATTCAATTAAATGGTAATTATCTTTTGTTTGGTCAAGAATATATTCCAATATATCATAAAATTTAGATTTTAATGACCCAAAACGATTAAGGCAAGTATCCTCAAGAAAAACAGCAAGAAATCCCGAAATTGATTCTTTCTAGCGCTAGAACTCGCCGAGTTCCTCTGTGAACTCGCCAAGTTGGAGCTACTCGCCGAGTCCACATTGGAACTCGCCGAGTTCACCAGTCAGAAGCATAAAAATTGACAATTCAAGCAACAAGCAATTAACCAAACATCAATTCAATAGAAATCAATCAAATCTCTGATACCACTGATGGGTTTGAGCCATAAGAACTTTCCTATGTGCACATGCAAACCCTAATGCTTGGATCTAGGTTTCTCTAATTGAACACGCAATGTATCCAAGGCTTACAATTATAGATCTAGTGTAAAAAATTTTAATCATATCATATGAAATCAGATCTAGAAGAATACCTTAAATTGCTTGCTTGAGATTTCTTATTCTTGGAGCTTAGAGTCACAATTGTCACTCCTCTAATGGCTTACAAACACCAACTAGCAAGAGGATGATCTTGAGAGAGAGAGAGAGAGAGGAGGTGAGAAATCGGCTCTAGGGTTCTTCCTTGCAAGTATTGGCCGATTTCCCTCACCCAAGAGGTCTAGTATACTATGAGATACTAGGGATACACTCTTAACCCTAATTGAATAACTTAGGCCCTAAGCAAATCAAAGATCCTTCTAGATATAAGGCTTGGACGATTTTAAGGTATCCTAACCCTAAAATCCGTCCACCCTAATATCCATAAGGATACTTAGCCCAAAACACAACTATCATACATTTGACAGTTTATGCCCCTTTATTCAATTAACCTCTTTAAGTCACCAAATTAATTTTCAGTTAATATATGACTTATATTAATAAAATAATATTATTATTCCTTTAATATATTACTCTCATAATATTTTAACAATAATATCTCTTCTCTCTTTATAAATCATCCTATCAAGTTGTTATGGTGAAGGCAACCCAAAAGGACCATGCACAACCGGTCAAGTACTTACCAAATATAGTTACAGCCTTAGACACTAATCCAACAGATATTGCCAAGGCTTTTCAATCACATTGTCATGTTTCTCATCTGCTCCTGATTGGTATGTTGACTCTGGGGCTACCGACACATGACGGCTTCTCTCGAGAGTGTTACTTCTGCTACACCGCATACTTGGTGTAACACCCGGATTCCTAGGTATGATATTTTGTTCTTTTATTTTTGGGTTTTGTGGGGGGAACTCGGCGAGTTGGCGTCTAGACTCGCCGAGTATGGTCGCAGATTTGTATGCGAGTTCACAGCTGGACTCGGCGAGTTCATGAGTGGACTCGGCGAGTCCATGATGTTTAGTGAAACCCTAATTTCCAGGGTTTGAGACCTATTTAAAGGGCCTTATGGTCATCATTTGCGGCCACCAACCCCAGAGAGAAACCCTAAAGAGATCTAGAGCGTTTGTGAGGAAGGAGATGCCAATCTTGATATTTGGTGGGTGTTTTTGCAAGAAGGAAGTGTTTAAGGCAAGAGGAGGTTGAAGGAGGTGCGGTTTTTGGTGGTTTTGAGCTCATAGAGATTGCATTGAGGTATTATTCTCGGACCTTCTTAAGTTTTGGTGTTGATTCTTAGTGTTAGGGTTTTCCTAACCCTTTTAGAGATTGATTAAGCGGTGTATTTGGTCCCTCCTCGAGTTGTGTTCTGGATCTGGACCCAAAGAGGTCCAGAGGCCTTAACCCTTGGAGCTTTATGAGTCATTTTGGAAGTCATGAGCTTGGAATGTCATTTTTGGGGCTAAATCACCATTTTGGACCATTTATATGTAATATGTGTGTCAAGGTCCGAACTTTACGTGATTATCATGCTTGGGGAGGCCAGATCTATGATTGTATGGAACAGATCTGACCTCAGAAGTTGTTTTGAGTTTGTGCATGGCATGAACTCGCCGAGTCCCAAGAACAGACTCGGCGAGTAGTATGAAGGTTGCCCGTTAATCACTTAGTAAGTGGACTTGCCGAGTTGGGGGAATGACTCGGTGAGTCAGGGAGAGTCAGGGGTGTGAGTTTAAGTTGGAACTCGCTGAGTTGTTCTTGAGACTCGGTGAGTTGAGTTGGGGTGTCCCCGTGATTCATGCCAGGTGGAACTCGTCGAGTCAAGGGAAGTACTCGACGTGCCAAGAGAGAATCTAAGAGAGTCAGTGGACACGTGTAGACTCGCCGAGTCACCCTTGTGCACTCGCCGAGTCGGGTCAAGTTGACCGTTGACCTTGTTGACTTTTAGGGTTGAGTACAGTTGTATTTATGAGAGTATTACTTTATGTGATTAGGCGGAGGCTAGATCATACTTCTTCCGAGTCAGATATTTTCCGAGACATTGAGGTGAGTCTTCTCACTATACGTTACCTAGAGTGGTACCATGTGACGACCAGAGGGTCTTATGTGTTATGTATGAGATTATGTGCTATGTGATATTTGTATGTTGTATGATGATATAGACCGGACCGGAGGGTCCAACGAGCTATGACCGGACCTAAGGGTCTAACGAGCTACGGGACAGGAGGGTCCCGCTGAGACACATTGACCGGAGGGTCATATTATAGCCTTGAGTGGCGTATGTGCTGTATGTGGAATTTTGGGGAACTCACTAAGTATTTATGCTTACAGTTGTTGTGTTATGTGTTTCAGGTACTAGTGATGAGCGCGGAAAGGCGTCGGCATGATTCGTACACACATGCATTGGAGTTTTTGTAGAGATTCTGGGGAAAAGTTTTGTGATAATAACATTTGATACAATGTGTTTGACATTATTTATGAATGAATGAATGTTTTAAAAATGAAAAATTATTTTGAAAATTCACTTTGTTACACTTGGCAAGCCTCTGTTACATTTGGAAATGGTAATAAATTTCTCGTATCACATATTGGTTATGCTATGGTTACCCCGAATATCAAATTAAAAGATGTTTTGGTGGTCTCCTTTGTCGAAAAAAAAAAATCTTCTATCAATTAATAAACTAACTACTAATAATCCTTTGGATGTCTTGTTTTCACAACTGTACTTTTATATTCATGACCGCCATTCGAAGCAAGTCCTTGCCCAAGGAAGATATGAAAATGGACTATATGTTTTATGCTTCGGGCCTCAAGCTCTTGTTGCTACCTCACAATTAAATGCATCTTTTGATCTTTGGCATTTGCGGTTGGGTCACGTATCACCTGAAAATATTTTTCTTTTGAATAAAAGGGGGAGTTTGTGTGTTAACTCTATACTTCCTAAACCGATTTTATGTTTGTCTTGTCAATTGTCTAAAAGTCGACATTGATCTTTTGAGGTTAATGAACAAAGGGCTTCAAATCCATCAAATTTAATTCACTATGACTTATAGGGCCCTTCACCGGTTACCTCGGCTGAGTGTTACCGATATTATGTGCTTTTGTGGATGATTATTCTCGATTTGGTTGGCTTTATCCACTACGTGCGAAATCTGACTTTTATGATGTTTTATCTATATTTATAAAGTGTGTGCAAAACCAATCACGCAGAAGATTAAATTATTTCAAAATGATGGAGGAACGGAGTTTGTCAACCATCGTCTGCAAAACATTCTTGCTACTAATGGCACATTTTACAGGCTATCGTGCCCGTACATTACCCAACAAAATGGTTGTGTTGAACGAAAACATCGACATGTGGTTGAAACAGGGTTGGCTACGCTATTCAATGGACATGTTCCAACAACATATTGGGTTGATGCATTTTCCTCAGCAATTTATATTATTAATCGGCTTCTGACACCTGTTTTAAAAGGCAAGTCTCCATTTGAGGTTCTCTTTTCTCGACAGCCATTGTATGGAAACTTTCGGGCATTTGCTTGTCGGATTTACCCATATTTTCGACATTATATGCCATATAAGTTAACCCCTAGGAGTCTTCCTTGCATTTTTATGGGGTACTCGTCTCAACATAAGGGATACCGTTGCCTTTATCCCATCACATCTCATGTCTGCATCACCCATCATGACCGATTCTATGAAAGTTCTTTTCCATATTTCAGGAGAAAATAAAAAGTCATATGCCTCTTTATTACCGTTACATTCCTTTCTCGATGCACTATCTATGATCTCATCTCTACCGAAAGCTCCTGCCCCTACATCAACAACTATGTCGGCTCCTTGTAATATTTGTTCAGAAGACAATGATGAAGATGGGCCTTTTTAGCCTAATATTATTTCAAACCAACTAGATGGGCTCTCATCTCCGTTGTCTTACCCTCCTTCCCCAACTACAACCACTAGCCCATCTACTAGCATCAAGGGTGAGCCTCCAGTCACGATTGTCAAGCCCACAACCCAAGTTAACCAGCCATCAGTTCCGATTATGTCAACGCATCCGAGGAGGACTCATGCCAAATCTGGTATCTTTAAACCTAAACATCGGGTAGATCTAGCTCATACACTTAACAACCCCTTATTTACTGCATTGTTTACTTCTCGTGATCCGAAAGGATTTATGTTTGCCATCAAAATCTTATATTGGACGGATGCTATGCAAAAAGAACTGTCTGCTCTTTCTAATAACCACACATAGACGTTGGTTCCTCATCTGGCTTCACATAATGCGGTTGGTTCCAAATGGATTTTCCGTACCAAGTACCGTTTTGATGGGTCTATTGAGCGCTACAAGGCTCGTCTTGTAGCTCAAGGGTTTAGTCAAATTCCAGGGCTTGACTACTCTCACACGTTCAGTCCAGTTGTCAAAGCATCGACTATTCAAGTTGTTATGTCATTGGCTATCATACATAATCAGAAACTTCACTAACTTGATGTCAATATGCCTTTCTTCAGGGGCACTTAAATGAACTTGTCTACATGGAACAACCCCCGTGTTTGTTGATTCTTGTTTTCCCAATCATGTATGTCTCCTCAACAAAGAAATCTAATATCTTAAAAAAGCCCCAAGGGCTTGGTTTCAGCGCCTTAGAAGTTTTCTCCTTTGTAATGGATTCACATGCAGTCACTCAGACCCATCATTGTTTGTTTTCTCTTGATATTCGTGCATTATGTATCTACTAGTATATGTTGATGATCTTATCTTGACAGGGAATCAGGACAACGTTCTTACATCCTTTATCTCTCAACTTGATCAGGAGTTTGCTATTAAAGATATTGGAGATCTTAATTATTTTCTTGGCGCTAAGGTTACTCGATCTTCTGATGGTCTGTTTCTTAGCCAGTCTAAGTATGCCCATGACATTCTTCAACGTGCTGATCTTCTGGAAGATAATCCTATCGAAACTCAGTTGGCTACTAATGAAGTACTCAGTAGTCATGGTATTCCTTACAAGGATCCGACTCACTATCGATCCCATGTGGGGGATCTTCAGTACTTGACCATTACTCGACCGGATATCCCCTTTGCTATTAACCAAGTGAATTAGTTTCTCTAGACTCCTACCAACGTTCACTATCATCATGTCAAATGCATTCTTCGATATGTTAAAGGCATTTTGGATTTGGGTCTTTCTTTTTCGAATCCACATCATATATCCATCTTAGGTTACTCAGATGCTAATTGGGCCCGCTGTCTTGAGTCTCGTAGGTTCACCTACGACTACTCCATCTTTCTTGGTGGTAATCTTATTTCTTGGACTGCTAAGAAGCAACTGACACTTTCTCGCTCTAGTTGTGAGTCTGAGTATAATGATATGGCCAACACCGCTTCCAAGATCATCTGGGTTACTCATCTTTTGCATGAGTTGTATGCTCTACCACCTGATCACCCTACCTTACTTTCTGATAATCAAAGTTCCATCTTTCTCTCTAAAAATCCGGTTACTCACAAACAGTCCAAGCATATTGACTTAGACTATCATTTTATTCATGAGCTTGTTTCGTCGGGGAGGCTTCACACTCGTTTTGTTCCAACCAAGCTTTAGGTTGTGAATATCTTCACCAAGAGTCTTCCTCGTCCTTAATTTGAGATCTTTCATGCCAAGTTACATCTTGGTCCGCCACCCTTTCGCTTTCAGGGGGATAATAGCTAGAATAAACTACTTTATTTATTTCAACTGTATTTTCTCATTCTTGAGGTAGTCTTTGTGTAATTTTCTTTTCTATTTAGGTATTGGATACCATCCATTGTGGGGCATCGAAGTCTCCCTTACACATAGTTGCTAAAGTCCAAAAAAGTATGCTTCCTTGGACATAGAAGATTCGTCCTACGTGAGCATCCTTTTTGTAAAAGAAAAAAAAACTTTTCAATAATCAACAGGAGAAGAGTTTTATGGAACAACCATCATCATGTGAAGATATTTATGACTATCTACCAGGATTTGAGAATACATAGGGTAATAAGATAAAGTTAAAGAAGATAGAATCAAAGAAGATAAATTTAAAGAAGATAATGTCAAAAAAGGTAGTGTCAAAGAAGGAAACATCAAAGAAGGAAATGTCAAAGAAGAAAAAAGAAAGTATCGATGAGAGAGCAAAATTTTTGCATAAAAAGTTGATTTGTTTTTTTAACTTGAATATTGGAAGAAGTTGTCTATTCATCATCAGTTAGATATCATGCACATAGAAAAAAATGTGTCCAAGAGTATTTATGGTACAATGTTGAACTTACCTCATAAGACAAAGGATGGATTAAAATCACGACAAGATCTTAAAGAGTTAGGCATTAAGCCTGAATTCCAAAGTCGGCCAAAAGGGGATCGGCATTGGCTTCTGCCTGCGTGCTACAATATGAATACCTCATAAAAACAACTATTTTATGATACCCTATCTAACATAAAAGTGCCTCATGGGTATTTCTCCAATTTCAAAAATCTCGTTTTGGATGAAGTTTCCAAGATGAATGGTTTCAAGTTTAATGATTGTCATGTACTAATGCAAAAAACTTCTCCCTTTTTCAATCAAATGGGTGTTAGACGTGAAGGTGAGGAGAACAATCGTAAGTTTGTGTCATTTTTTCAACAAGTTTTGTAGTAAAGTTGTTGATGTTAGTAAGCTAGGCAAGCTGCAACATGACATCGTCTTAACCTTATGTTTGTTAGAGATGTACTTTTTCCTTCATTTTTTGATGTCATGATTCACTTGATGGTCCATTTAGTTAGATATGTGAGGTTATGTGGACCGGTTTATTTTAGGTGGATGTATCCATTTGAGAGATACATGAAAACACTCAAATGGTATATAAGAAATCATCATCGACCCGAGGGTTACTTTGCAGAGTGTTATGTGGTAGAGGAAGCCTTAGAATTTTGTTCAAAATACTTAAAAAATATGAAATCAATTGGCAATCCTCATGAGTGTGTTGATGAAAGAATTTTCACTGAAAAGCCTTTATAGTAGGCTCCAATCGATTTTGTAGATGCTAAGTTACTTGATCAAGCTCATCTTTATGTATTACGAAACACTAGTGTTGTGGAGCCGTATATAGATTAATAATTACATGTAACGATATATTCTTTGTACTCTATCAATTATATAAAGCTTCTTATAACTTTTAATACGATTCAGGCAATTGAAGGATCTCAACCCCCGTGCCTCTCGAAAGAGTACATGGTTGCAGATCCAGCACAACCAGACATTTACTAGTTGGTTTAGGTAAGAAATTTATTTTTAAAATAAGTTTGTTAGAATTACAATATTTTTAATTATTATGTTTAAATTACATCAATTATATATTTTTCTAATAGGTTGAAAAACATTTGGGTAAAGGGGAAAGATATTTGTGACGATGTTCGTTGGCTGGCTAAAGAGCATAGTTTTGTTGTTAGTAAATATAGTGGTTTTTCCATAAATGAGTATCATTTCCATACAACATCTTGAGATGAATCTAGAACAACCCAATGTAGTGGAGTATCTTTAGTTACACATACTATTCAGATTGCTAGTGCAAACACTCCAATCTCATGTATGGTGTTGTTACTTACTTCGGTTGTATAAAGGAGATATGGGATCTTGATTATTGCATCTTTACTATTCCTGTATTCATGTGCGATTCGAGTGATAGTCATGGAGTAAAAAAACGATGACATAGGATTCATAGTAGTCAACTTTTATAGGCTTGGTTAGCCATCTAAACTCTTCATATTAGCTAGTAAAGCCAAACAAGTTTTTTATGTTCCAGATCAACAAAATGAGAATTTGTGTATTGTTGGATTCACACCATAGAATATATACAAGTATGGAGAAAATAATGAAACTGATGATATATTGGAATTTGATGCTACTGTTGATTTAACATAAGACTCTACTTTATTATTAGACCTTGACGATTATTTTTTGCGTACACGATGGCGAGGGCATATTAGTTTAAACTATTTTGTGGGAAATAAGAAGTTTTTGTTATGTTTCTATTTCAAATCTTGAAAGTGATTAATTTTTTCCTAACTACAATAAATAACAATGTATTTAATTTTTTCCATGTTTTAACTAACCATTTTATTTGAATCTTGTTGAAAGAGGCTGTTTTTTGTGACATGGAATCGGATTTTGCTCCTGATCATGATGAGGACTCAAAAAAGAGGTCTAACGATAAAATCAGAAGCTAATAAAGTGAAATTTGTAATAACTTTCAATAAAAAGGTGTCCTAATTGGAAATGAATCCACAAAACTATCTACTTTTGAGGGTTTGTTTGCAAGAACAATGGTACCCATAACATATGCCTCTTGGTTAGAAGTTAGTGCCGAAACAAAGGATGAGTTATGGCAATATGTTTTGTTGAGTCTAACATCTGATCTTAACTTTAAATATAATATATATATATATATATATATATATATATATATATATATATATATATATATAATTTGTTGAAAATAATATTGTTTATGTTTTATGTTTGAGGCAAAATTTGTAGTTGACCCAAAGAGCCGGAAGCACACTCTCCAGTCGATCGATAAGAATTGGAGAAACTTCAACATGATCTATATACCAAGTTCATTAAGAAACAAAGTAAAGATCCTGAGGCAAATCTACTCACACCTCTTGAAGATTATCCGTTTTTTATGAAGGAAGACTGAAAAAAAAATTTGTATCTCAAAAAGTTACAAAAAAGTGGGAGATCCGTTAAACTTTTCGTATCTGTATTTGTTCATTGATAATTAAGTTTTAGAAACAGGCATGACAATTTTAATGTCTCTAATGCAGGAATAAAGTAAGAAAGCTAAAAATGTCCATGCACAACATAAAAACAATCATCGTTTGAGCAGAAAAAGATATGTCAGACTCATTGATGACATTGTATGAATCCGACTAATTATTGAATAGTTTACTTATACATATTTACGTTAATTTAATTTTTTATTCTTGATAATTTCGATGCAAGAAACTAGGAAGACAGAAAAGGAGATTGATAGCACAATGTTGTGGAAAAAAAGAGAATTGAAAACATGAGGATATGACTCAACTGTCAAGATGATTGTTGATAGAATTGTAAGTTTCATTGAATGTAATATATATATATATATATATATATATATATATATATATATATATATATATATATATATATATATATATATATAAGATAACTTGATTCTATCCACAAATTCACACACAATCTGTCCCAATTTTTTATGGCATCAGCCCCTTTTTTTTACAAGATGAGCTGCAAAACTAGGGACGTTTTGGAGAGGCTACATGTGGAAAACATGATGTACTTATAGAGGCCTTGTGTACTGAGGAACAACATGGACGTGCATATAGGATGGGTAGATTTATAACACCACAACAATACTTTTATTTACCAAGAATGTTAAGCATTACTTGGAGGTTGAGAATGAGAAGTTGGATAAACGAATCAACAAAATTGAAGATGACTTGGAGAAACCAAAAAGAGGTGTGTGTAATGTTTCTAAAGACGCAAGTTGCTAAATATGGGTCAACATTGATGATTTTGAAAAGGAACCACTTGTAGAATCACTTGCAAGTATATTCTAAAGGTAATAATTCATTGTAAGTCTTGGCTAAAAACTAACATACTATATTTGTAGGATAATTCATGTCTTCTTGCGGTTGATGTTGCCACAAATGTAGTCGCTAAAGGAACCATAATGAAGTATAGTGTCTCGGGTATTATGAAAAATATTTGCTAATTTACTACTTTATATATTTTCATTTTTTTAGAAAATTGGATCTTAATTACTTTTTAGCTTTATGTAATAGATGAAAACATTCAGGTTATGATGGAAACAATTTTACAAGGAAAAGCTTTAGTACCAATTCCACTTGAAGAGGAGTTCATTGTGAAGGTCAAAGATGCACTTAGGTACATACTAAGTTGGCCGAGACACCTAGTTATTCGATGCTCTGACATGGTTATACATATTTCATTTTTTTCTCCTTTTCCTCACAATGATAAAGATTTGATAACACAAAGTATTTAACAGATTTCAAAATTTAACCTCATAATGAATCCATACCAGAAAATTCTCAAAGTATTTAACATATTTCATCAGGAAAAAGTACACCAATGAGGTCCATTAGCAACCCACAATGGTGTGTGATGCACATAAAAATCATGTTCTATCCTGATCAGTTTGGGCATGTTTGGCTGGAATGGATCAAACTTTAACTGTTTCATTAGTAATAGTTTTTTCATTCTCTGAATGAAAAGTTTTGAACTTTCATCTTGATTAGTTTCAACATCCATCTCTTAAAATTGGGTGAGTAGCCATGAAACTCAAATCCCCAAAACACAACAAAATATAAAATAAATTCCCAAGACAAAATCAAAATCCTTGTTACACCTAAATCCATGTCCCATCTTTTTGGTTGGGACAAAAACTTGCACTTTTTTTTTCTTATTAGTATGTTCTGTTCTTGACCTTTTTAATGGTCCAAAAAGGTTTTTTTTTAAAGTTGCATAACCTTTCTCCTCCATGTAGATTTATGTAAACAAGCAAATGTCAAATCTATCGAAATGACCATATTACCCTTGTCTTCTTGATTTTCATAACCTACTTTTCATTTATTATTGTATTAAATGATTGATATGTTGAAACAAATTGAGATCTATTTTGAATCAAGTAAATAAACTTATATTCGATAAACCATGTCGAAATTATTTTTTCTTTAATTTTTCTTATTTATGAATTGAAGTGTTATTTATTTTTATTTTTTTTATATTTTTTTTAGTTTTATGTCGTTACTGTTCATGTTTTTTTGGATGCTCCATAGTTAATATCGTTAGCAACTTTATGTTTGCATTTATCATTATCATTATTTGACCTTTTGTTTCTATTTTTGTTATAATTTTTATTATTTATTATTCTTCTATTGTTTTTATTTATTTTGATTCAAGTAATGAAAAAAAAAAAACAAAAAACAAAAACTCTAACACCAACTTCTAATATATACACTAATATATTAATACATTTTACATTTTCATCTTTTTTGGTTTTTTCGTATTTTTTATAATATTTTAGTATTATTTTTTTTCATATTATTTTTTAATTATTTCCTATTTTTATTTTTTTTTTTGTTGTTTCATTTTATTTTTCATGAACTTGATAAAAAAAAATTTAACATTATTGAAAAAGTGTAAAATGTATGAATATATTAGAGTATATTACAATTTTGATGTTAAAGTTTTTTTTTTAATTTTGGTTATTTATGGTTTTTGTAACTTTTTTTAATTTGATTTGCGTAAATAAAATAGTTATATTTAGAAATATAAATAAAGAAAATAAATATAACTTTTTTATTTACACAAATCAAAGTAAAAAAAATTACGAAAACCATAAATAACGAAAATTAATAAAAAAATGCGAAAAAAAACAAAAAATATGAAAAGTGTAAAATATATTAATATGTTAGAGTATATTACAACTTTGGTGTTTGAGTTTTTTTTTCTATTTTTCATTACTTGAATTAAAATAAATAAAAACAATAGAAGAATGATATATATATATATATATATATATATATATATATATATATATATATATATATATATATATATATATAAACACAACAAAAGATGAAATAATGATAAAGATAAATGCAAACATAAAGTTGCTAACGATATTAACTATAAATACTTAATATATATATATATATATATATATATATATATATATATATATATATATATATATATATATGTGTGTTAATTTACATCTCATATATTTTTATTACTAAAGTGTTACAAATATAGTTGGATACCTATATTTATATTATAGTTTTTTTTAGATTTACTCCTTATTTTAAGAATGTATGATCCATAGTGAAATCTAGAAAAAAGAAAAAACATTATAAGTTTTATGTAGGTGATTTTTTATTTGTCAATTTTTTTTTAAATTTAAAGACTTTTTTTATCATTTAAAGGTCAAATATATTTTAATATGTTATTACTATGTAAGCCCTTCTTATTAAAAAATTCTTGGCTCTGCCCCTGTATAGGTCAAACTGAAAATAAAATCCATTGAGATTCCAAGTGAAATACATATAAAACAGAAAACCAATCTTGTAGAATGCAATGAAAAACTAAAAAAAAAAAATTATGAGTCCAAGTGAAACATAGTCATTGGAGCAAATATAAAGCAAAAATAGGAAGTCGGCATTGACTAAACTTTTTTACCAATAAATGTATTATCCAAATGATGATAGTTTATAAAAAATTATAAATAATGGTTAAAGAGTGTTGACACATCCTCGCCGATTTTTTACTCTCATATTTTTGGCATTCCCACACCATTAAAGATTGTTTTTCCCCATTCACATGCTAAGTTTTTTCCAAGCTGATCAAATACCTCCTATGGAAGCTAAACAAAAGTTAAATTACTTTTCTCTTGAAAAAATATAATATGAAACAAAAATTTGGATATGAAGAGCAATAAATTGTAGTGGCTCATAGATGACCCAGAAAAAAAAATGATTACAAAGATTCATGAAATCAATATCTACCATGAGTTCCATGCATTTTCTAGATGGAAATTTGCAAATAAGGCAATGGAAAAATTCGGAGAGAAGAAGTAAGATTTTAGATCTTAAGACTATTTGTTTTACCTTGGTGGATGCAAACCATATGACAGAGCATCGAAATTCCTATGTCCCCTAAAAAGAAATGTGTATTATATAAGATCTATCAAATACCCGTGCAAAATTCTAACAAATCTTTATCAACTTATACCCAATCAATACTGTTTTTAAGCCATAAACACACATAAAAGAAACCCCAAAATGAGATGGCAGCCTTGATTATAATATTATATGTGTTAGTAGCAATCATAATGAGAACCCCACAAATAGCTTCAAAACTCAAGGTTCCATCACAAAACGTTTAGCCAAAATATCAAATTCAATATTTCTTCCTTAATTAAAATATTATATGTGTTAGTAGTAATAATCAAGGTTCTAAATGGCGTGAGGCGTGGCGTGGCGGCAAGGCCACGCCTCAAGCTTAACGAGCCATAACGAACCATGGCGTTTTTCAAGGCGTGATGTGAGGCGACGATTTTGTATTAATTTAAAATTATATTACCACATAAATATAAATTTATATTAAATATAACTACTTTTTAGAAGTGTTAGATCAATAACTAATAACAAAAAGTTAACAAAAACCACAATACTTATATCTCCGATTTGAAAAGACATAACAAAGAGCAAAAAACTGTCTCAAACGAAAAAACACGCGCCATAACGCGCCATGGCGCGCCATATCACATCTTGCCATGCGTCACGCCTAACAGCAACGTTATGAAGTTTTTCGTAACGGCAAAGCCAGGCCTCACGCAATGGCGCGCCTTTTAGAACACTGGTAATAATAACGATCTAAAAGATACCCATTTGAAGGTGAAATGGAAAAGGCTAAAAGATAAACTCGCTTAACATAGATACAAGATACAGCTTCCTACCCCTGCTCGATTGAAATTGGGACAGTTACCTACTCTGGGCAAAACAAAGTCTATATATACAAAGAAAAACACAATCATAATTTATACATAAAAAAAAATCATTATTCCATTCAATCTGTAAAACTTAACTTAAAATTGCACTTCCACATCATGTTATCAAAAACTTAATATTATGAAAACAGTTGAGAATTAGAAAGGGTTTGTAATGCTCCCTACATATATAATCATTTATGCATAAATCACCATATGAATTAACAGTAAACAAATATATTCCTTTAAAAACAATAACCATACAAGTTACATGTAATCGAAATGAACTAACAAAATTATAACTTCAAGGAAGGTAAATTGCCATCAAAATCCTACATGAAAACAAAAACTAACGTTGGGTGGAAGAAAACCCCTTGTTGCTTGAAATATTTCAAAACGCTCTTAAGTCTATTATAATTGCTCAAATTCTTTAAGGTTAAAGGCTACTAATTCAGAAAATAAAATTTAGCAACTTCGCTAAAGAAGGTAAGAAGTAAAAATTTATTTATTTATAAAAACTATTAAATTAGTAACAAAACAAAGATTAATCACAAGCATTGTTGTAAAAATCTCAACTAGGTCCCGATTAATCTCCGATTAATCCCTAGACGCTACTCGACCGATTAGAGAGCGCCTAACGATTAATCCTTGCATACATAATGAGTAAAACATTATAAAATGATTGAGTTTTAACACTTTGAAGAAGTTGTATCTCAATGGAAGCTATTTGAGGCATGATTAATGTTGTATTAATCATATTAACCTATTTTGTTATCATATTAGTGGTATTTACGAACTTTGATATGATATTAGTCATATTTAATTTCTTAAAATTTAACAAATTAGCAATTAATGGTAACCGATTAATCTCCGTCTAGCCGATTAATCTTTTGATCCCAGTCCACCGACTAGCTAACGTCGAGCGTTTTTTGCAACCTTGATCACAAGTGATACTACTAGCACCAATATAGGATTAGTCACAAATAGCATCAAATTTAATATAATCCTTTGCTTTTATCATAAGATAAAACAAATCTCATATATGCAAAATTATTGTAAATTCGAGTTGCTTCAAGTCCTATGACAATCATTTACCATGATTTGAGATGATTGTTGTAGCCACTATCGCTCAACAAGCAAGCCTCAAGAGAAATTGATACACATCCCTTTTCGCATTAAATCAAATTTGTGGGTCTGGAAACGAGATGAAAAGAAAAACTTAGCAGTGGATACCCTTCTTCTCCTTCATGTAGGTCTAAAAATAATGCCAATGCATAATATTAAGCGTAGCCACATCCAATTGTAATCCAAATGTTGATATTTATGTTTGGAAATTCGTCGAACACTTGGCAGACATGTTTCAGGTTGCAAGTGAAATGTATGATCAAATTTGAGTAAAAAATTTATAAAATGCTGAAACAAAAATCAAAAAACCCAACAACCCTTATTTAGAGTTGTTTAAGTGAGTAAACTTTTAACATATTAAAATGTTTTTTTGAGTAAAATAAAGCTCACACAGAGTACTACAATCTAAAAAAAACCTTATTCGAAGGTCATATGAGGAAGTTATGTATCTTCAAAGTTGAGTAAAAAAATTTATAAAATACTGAAATAAAAAAACAAAAAAAAAAACCCCAATAACCCTGCTTGAAGCTGTAAAAGTCGGTGAATTCTTAAGAGATTAAGAGGGTTTTTGAGCTTTAAAATAAAGCTCACACAATACTACAATCTTGAAAAAAAAAATAACCTTGTTCCAACTTCCAAGGTCATATAAGGAAGTTACTATATTCAAAGTTAATTAAAAAATTTATAATTGTTGAAACATAAACCAAAAAAAATAATGTATCAATCACTTATTTTAAAAATTTTCTTGATATTTGAAGTCTCCAGCCTATCTCCTTGACATTCATGTACTATTTCAATCATTGTATTTGAATATTATTCTAGTTTTGAATTGTAAATTGAATCTAAAAGGTCATTTGACGTTTCAAATTGTTCACCTCGAACTTTAAATATAAAATTAACAAAAATATTTATTTGTTCAATACATAGAAATTATCTTTGCGCTGTAAAAGCTTTTTAACATAAAAATTGCATGTAAAAAAATCGACTATAAAGAAATATAACTCATAAGAGAATCAATGTAATTAAACAAGAAATGTAAAATGTAAACATAAAATATTTACCCTAATTTCATTTCTCATCCAAACTAGACTTAGATAATAATTCCCCTATTTCTTTCTCCTTAAACAACTCGCTAAAAGACGTCGATTTTGAAAGCAATAAAGGCAAGTTCACAGCCGAAAGTTCAACATTTTGATTCTTAAATGATAAAAACTATACATTGATGATAACAAGAAAACAATAAACCGGTTCGAGCATCAGTATTGGTTTGTACAAGATATCAAACAACTACAATCTAATAATCAGTTAAGAAGAAAACATATAATATAACACAGACAACAACGAATCAAGTGGGAGCATAAATAAAAACCTTGGTTTTGGGGGTATGAAGTTTTTCTTGACCCTATGGCTATTTTCTTTTTCTTTTTTTTTTAACCAAATTATTTTCAATATAAGCCAATCTCAACCTGTTCATCAATTTATTAAATCTCTAAGTCTCCATTGTGTTAGGTATCAACTATTACATGTCAATTCATTATCAAATTACACCTACAAATGATTACATGTATCAAGAAGCATGAATTAGTGTTAGTCCATGTTTCACTGTTTCAACATCAAAATTGATATCATCAACCAATTAAACCACAAAAATAGTCTAACCACATAACCAATGCCATAGCATAAATCCTACACAACTAAGAACTAACATAACATAAAACAAGATCAAAAGAACATGAAGTTACCTCATAGCTCATACACGAGTAGATGAACTATCAAAATCATCAGGCGCCACACGAGCAATCCAATTGCTAAGAGTCTTCTTGATATCCGTGTGATTAACATAAGCCAACTCATACATACTACACAAATTCACCACAAAAGTCTCGTTTAAAGCAGCAGTTGGGACTCTTTCCAATGCACTTTCTAACACTTTAATAGAATCTGATAAATCCCTCAAATACATCAAACAAAGTGCCTTGTTATTAATAGCAACAACATCCGAATCATCTCTATCAATGCACTCCTGGTATTCCCTTACAGCAGACACATAATCTTTCCCAACCATAAACATCAATGCCTTGTTCCTGTTCACAAGATTCTTCATTTCAACGGTTTCTTCAGTCGAAATCCCCTCAACAATACCAAAACTACCCTTTGCTCCTTCCAAATCCCCTAATTGCATTTGGATGTAACCTAGTTTTGATATCAATACTGCTCTAGCAGTTGAATTTGAATCACGTTTGATCAGATCTTTGATCAAATCCAAACATACAACAAATTCTTTATGACTCAAATGATGACTTATGATCGAATTAATCACCAACCCTTCACGTTTCTTCCATATATCATCTGACTTACCTGATGAATCTTTTGTGGTTTTGGTTTTCTCTCTAACAAAATGTAGTAGGATGTAGAATCGATCTAGGGTTTCTTGACGATTGCCTACTCTTGAAGGGAGTTCAGCGTACAACCACCGGAGGGAAAAGGGGGCCATGGAGCCATAACGATTAGGGTAATGATGAGGGTAATTTTCATAAGTGTAGATCACGTTGTCTATGCCATTTTCAAGGGAATCGAGTTCAGTTACTGCATCAGAGAAACGACGGAGTTTTGTGAGAGCTATGGTGTTATATGACAAATAGATTAAGTGTTCGTGAGGTTTGGAAAGAAGAGACTGTGTGCGTGCTCGAGCAACTTTGTCGAGGATTGTTTTCCATGAGCCACGACAAGCGAGATCTTGAAGGGAGGAGAGTTCATAGCAGATGTCGTTCAGTGAGCCAAAAGCATTGTTGAGTGGATGATCAGGGGTTGAAATGGAGGCCGGCTGTAGATCTGCAGGGGAGATAGTGTTGGTGTTGAGGGTTTCTCCATTATCTTCTTCCATGTTGTTGCAACGATCTGCGCTTCGGTGTCAAAGTATCGTAGAATTCTCAATAGAAATTAACTACTGATGATAGAAATCCAATAACTGAGAAGAAGAAATCGAACAGTATGATTGCGTAGAGAATGAAAACCCCCACAATCGAGCAGAGAAAACCCGAAGTCCGAAGTCAAGATCTTTAGATCTAAATACTGAACCTGGAATCTTACTCCCAAAAAACAGTTTCTATAATCGGATAACAGAAACTCACCTCTTATTGCTGACTCCTGATGTTCTGATTAATCGGAATGTTTCAAACTTAGTAACGTGAATCGAGCGCAAGAATTTCCCGGCGAGACGATATCGCATATGAAACGAGGATCGCGTTTGGGGGAAATGATTCAACGAGAAAAATAAAAGAAAATAAAATCCAACCAAACCCAAATGTTGCGGATAGAGAGAAAGTTTTGGGAAGGTAACAAAATAACGTATTTTTGTAGAGAAATTTTAAAAAATGGTCCTTTGAAAGTTGTGGATTTGATTTATTTGGCATAAGTTTTGTTGTGTCCCTCTTAAATCAAAAAGGTGAATTAGCAAAATATCATTTTAATAAGTTTTAAGAAATCTTATTTGTTTTATTTTACTTTTTTAACATCTTTTAAGTACTTTTTATAAGCATTTATTGTAATTTTGAATTATTAGAAAGTTTTTCGGATGGTCCTTATATTTAAGAAGTTTCCTAACAACTAAATTTATAAAACTTTTTTTTATTAATGTTTCATTTCAATAAAAAAATATCACGTCAATGATCCTTATTTGAGATGACCATTTGAGAGAGACGGTAAGTTGTCTCGCGTGCCTTGCACATCAAATCACTTTTAATATTTCAATTAAGGAATATTTTTTTAAAAATTTTGTCCTTTTAGAAATTTAAAGAAGTTTTTTAAATTTTATATTAATTATATAATAGATTAATTTTATGTTCCTCAATCAACAGTAAATGGTTCCTATTGGACCATTTTTTAATAATTTGGTTCTATTTTTTTTTAATTTCTTTTTTGATAATTTGTTCTTTTGTGTCATTGGTTTGTGAGTCTTTCTGTATACGTGTCCACCCACCGCTCCAAAAATCTATCTGTGTCACCACCTGCTTTTCCAAACTACCCATCATCACTTTCTATGCTCTATCTCTCCCACTGTTCCTCTTTTCTTCGTCCTTCGTTTTATTTTTGTTCTTTCTCTGGCCAGATACTCGTTTTCTCAACATACGCGGTGATCGGTGGTGCCCAACAAAAACCCTAAATTGATTTCCATCGTTGTTTGTCCATCTCCATATTTATTACGCTTATCGTTTCCTTCTCAGTTCATCCGGGTTCTCTTTGACGTTGATGGCTACCACCTTCGACCGCCTGCTGCTTCGTCTTCCTCATAAAAGTAATCAAACCCGGAGTCGTCGATTTCTCTATGAAATCGCAATAGATTTCTGATTCCAGTAAGTGTTATGTGGTTTCTAATTGACTTTCAACTTTTCTATCGGTTGGTTGTATCCAATACAACCGAAGGTTGTAAGGTTGCATGTTAATTTCATCTCGTTGTGGATTTCAGTTCCATTCACATGTTAATTTGATTTCGATTTTTTTGTATGCAGTGGATTTTAGTACTCATGTAGACGATTGAATCCTACCATAACCGATCCTCACTCCTACCTTTCCGGCTACCATCTCTTGAAAGCCCCTCTTCTCAATCAGGTTCTTTTTTTCTCTAATCACCGGTTCCCTCCTTTTCGATTGTTTATTCTTAGGTGTGAAGAAATTTACAGTTTGGAGTGCTCATTAACAAAAGGAACGCTACGTATTGACACATGTAGGACTCTTTTTACTTTGTTACTCTCTGTAACTCTAATAGATGTATTTCATATTTTCTTCTTTAATTACTTGCAGACAATCTATATGATTTTTCTATACAAAGGTATGTTTTTTTATTTTTAATTTAGGTAGGGCGTCATTAGATGTTTTTAGCCCGATATCTGAAAGGCCGATCACAAATGGACTCTAGTAGCTTTGCAAAGTATGGTATCAACAAGTTCATATTGTAATATACTCTATATTTGACGTTCTTAGTCAACTACAGGTTCATATTGTAATATACTCTTCTAGCTTTACAAAGTATAGTATCTTAGAAACAAAGGAACTAAAAATCATCAATGATCACTTCACATTTTATTGTTAATTTTCTGTTAATTGGATAAGGACTCGGTGGTTGTAAATATTACACCAGGGTAATAATTTTACATTCTTTTTTGTTTAATCATGTTATAATTGGACACCATAGGTGCAGGGGATGCTTTTGTGGCTAGAGTTTTATCAAACTTGTTGAACATTTTCCAGTGTTGCAAGATGAGAATAGGCTAAGAGAGGCATTTAGTTTTACAAATGCTTATGGTGCAATTACTGTGACAGAGAGAGGAGCACTTCCGTCATTACCCACTAGAGATTTACTTAAGGTAACACGTTTTCTCTATTGTAGATCATGGTGCCAAATTGCAATAATAATATTTCTTATTTTTTGAATTTTCGGCTTGAAGATTGTATGAGAAAGCGATTTTCCTATTTAGTTTTTGGAAATTTTTTCCATACGAACCGGTCAGAAGTTGGAGAATTTGTTTACATGTAAAAGTCTAACTAACTCATACAACAAATTCAGAGGGTTAGTTTGTCTGGTGTTATGTAAAATCATTATAATATGTAGTCATTTTAAATAGTTTGATAGATTTTTTTTATAGTTCTAGTATTCTTTATAGCTTTTCATTTTTAAAAGCTAATTGTTTTCTTTCTTTACAGTTGTATTATTTTATCTGGGTGATGGATTATAACGTATATCATGTTGTTCTAATATTTCACACTTACATTTCTATTCATTATACACTCTTGGTGTCTTTACTATCTGACTATTTGTGACCCTCTATGAATGTGACTGTGTTTGACATACTTTATCTATATGTTTGTCTAACTATTTATGTGAAGTTGGACGTTTAAAAGGGGATCTGCAACAAGTGAGAGATGAACTTGCTCGCCAGCTAGCGTTAGTTCAACATTTAACAGTTGAAGTCTTGCAATATAAAGAGTTTACTGAAAAACCTGCAGATGAATTGAGTACAACATCAAGATCAGTAGTTCTGCAGCTTGCATAGTAATGTTAGTAGAAAAAAATTACACCGGTAAAAAACACATTTGTGTTTAGGAAAATTGTTTTGAATAGCAACTTTGCAACCTAAGAAATTTGATTTCTTGGTGAAAGTCTTCTGTGTTTGGTTCTGGTGTAATAATAACTTCCAAGGGTATTTTTGTCATTTTGTAGATTGTTACAAGAATATTGCTTCTTCTCTAATGGCAAGTAGAGCTTCAATTCCTATGGAAGGAAATATAGCTTTGATGCGTGCATCATTCCACAAAAGGATTGGAAACTATAAACGTGTAATAAAAAAAAACAGTAGAATTCAAATTTGATCCCCGCAAAACAGGGATACTTCACTAGTTTTCATAAAATAAATAAATTACAAAAAAACTAAAAATTAAAAATATAATATTTATATAAAAACAAATAGAACTTGCTCATTTTAATGATCATGCAAATATATTTTATTTAATATATATATATATATATATATATATATATATATATATATATATAAAATACATTATTAACTTTAATAAAATATTTATATGATAATAAATTATTAAATTTTTTCGTTTTCTGTTTTATATCTAAATATTTGAAGTATAAAATATTTATCTTTATTTTTCTTATACACATTTATTTTTATACAAAATATAAGATATGTTTTTATATAAAAACATATGTTGTTATAAAAAATAATAGTATGCTTATAATTTAATATAAATACGATTGTTTTGAATTAAAAGGTAATGTATTTTTTTGTTTTTATTTCATTATATAAGTATGTTGTTTTCTATGGTTAAAAATAAAAGCTAGACAATAAATGATTTGCATTGATTTTGAAAATATTAATTGAAATAGAAAAAACATGAATTGGTCTAAATGTTTTGGTTAAAAGTAAAATCCGAATAACATACAACAAATTTTTTATTGGTTCAATTAAAAAAAATAGATATTTAATTATTTTATTTTTATCAAATTTTAAATATACTTCTTAATAAAAACATAAACTTTTACTATAAAACATAAAAAAACATTAAATAAATATCAGGTATGAGTTTCATCATCCATAGTGATGTATAAGACGGTTGGTGTAATTAAACGAGATTCATGCAAACTTCTTTATATATATATATATATATATATATATATATATATATATATATATATATATATATATATACTATTATATAAAGCATTTTAGACTTGAAATTTAAGAGGTACCTACTACATCATGTACAATCAATTTATACTTACCCTTTAATACACAAATTACATTTTAGGTTTTAGAAATTAATCACATTAAACATTAATTCTTCATAAATTAAATCAAACCATACTCTTTCATCAATTAAATGACTTTCTTTCTTTATTCCCCCAATCACGTACTGTTATCTCCGACCTTCCCCCATTAAAACATAAATTAAATTAAACCATACTCTTCTATCAATTAAATGATCTCCATTTTATTATAAACAATTTTTTTTGAAGAAAATGAAGCATTTTAAAATCAATAATTTGTATCAGACCTATAACCATTGTATCATGGTGTTTGTATATTTAGTAGGTTGAAAAACTTAAATACGGGTGAAATACGTTTTTAGTGGTCGTTATCACAACATAAGATTTTCCAGAGAGGTAATCATAAAAAAAATTGAAAAACACAATGATAAAAAAATGAAAGTAAAATATTATAATAAAGAAATAAATGGATAAACATTTACGTTAACTTTATAAATTAAAATGGTTTCAAGATTACAAAAACAATTTAAAATAGATTGAAAATAAAATCGGATTTAATTATTACAACCCACCAAACCGGTAAAAGTTCTGAAACAAATTAAAATGTTACGGTTATTAGAAGTTAACATTATGAATAAGTGATTAATTGCAGTTTGCAAGAAAGTGATGCATAAATGGATTTATCAACGTTTGAGGATTGTAAAAATGAAAGAATTATAAATACTGTAACTTTGTTATACTTAAAGGTTTTATGGTTTGATCTGATAGCCGCAAAGAAACTATTCACCGAAATAAATTAATCAACGTCTGGAAACTATTTTTTCGCCGCCGCTTTGCGCGGGCACACCACTAGTATATTATAAAGCATATTAGTCATATCTTGATTTTTAAAAGATATAAGATACAAAGTTTTTTATACAAATCAATTATACATGAATAAATTATTAATATTTGTCAAAAGTTTGAAGACTTGAATTAAGGAATATTATTAAGAAATTTAGTTTGGAGCAAAATGAGAATTTTAAAATATTAAATTCAGCTATATAATTTAATTTATATTTCTTAAACTACATACCGATAATAATTAATTTACATCTAATGCATAACACTAATTTATAAATTTAAATATTAATATTAATTATTAGCATGTATCTTCGCATGATAATTAGAATTAATAATATGACACTAAACTTAGAAATGTTAAATTTGTCTGTGTGTGTGTGTATATATATATATATATATATATATATATATATATATATATATATATATATATATATATATATCATTAACCAAAATAAATGAAGCTTTTCTATTCTTTCTTTATATTCAATTTCTCATTTGATCTTTATATGTGATTTATAGGTATTACTCAATCTTGAATGTGACTCTCAAAACATAAATATTTTGCTTGGAATAACTTTCTCATTCTTCTTTTTCATGAAAAACATTTTGATTGCAGGTTATTGAAGAATTGACATCAAGTTTCTATGGTTGAATGGTGTTAAATAAATAAAGAAGATTCAGAAAACGGATATAGATTTTTTTTTGTTTGAGCAAAGTAAAGGAATGTTAGTTTTTTCTTTGGATTTAAATGTATATTTATGTAACATTTTTATTTATATATTCAACCACCCAATGTTCTTATTTATTTGATTGTAGTTTTTCTATTTTGATTATGTTTATTTTATATTATTTTTTGTTGGGTTATCCTACACAATATATTTACAAGACAATATTTAAAAGATAACCTAATTTTTAACATTTGATATGTAATTATGATAACTTATCATAATATGTTTTTCATATGAAAGTAATTTATCCATATTAGTACGACAAGAATTACATATGACATTTACGAAAATATATATTATATGTGATTTGTTTAACATATATATGCACCTATGTATGTTATAAATTTATAATTAAATATTTTTATGTTTAATAATTAAAGGGATTAAAATGATGCATCAAAACCAATTATTAAGACGAATATAATAATAATAATAATAATAATAATAACAACAACAACAACAATAATAATAATAATAAATACGCATTTCCATGTATCGTATTCATTTGAAACTCACACTACAACTCAAGAGTTTTCTAATTTATGTATATTTATTAGTTACAACTCAAGAGTTTTTAACTTATGATTATTAATCACTAATAACTATTTATTTTCCTTTCTTTTATAAGGTTGTAAAGTTTTGCTCATTAAAAACATTAATGTATTTGAAGAGATTTGTGATTTAAATATGAAGAGTTAATATAAATGTTATAATAAATGTTTTAGTGTTTTTATGTTATTAAAAGTTGTGGTGTTTATTTTTCATATTTTTAATTATTCCTTATATATATATATATATATATATATATATATATATATATATATATAGATATATCTTTTTAATACAAATGTTATAATACATGTTTTTGTATTTTTATGTTACTAAAAGTTGTAGTTCATATTTTTGTTCATACATTTTGTTACCCGTTATATATAGATTATCGTACGTTTGATATATAATTTACACAATTTTAAACGGTTTATAAAATTATCAAATAATTGTATATATCACAATGACTTACAAATTAAAACTATCATCATCATAATATATTATAAATGAAACATTTTTTTTCTTTCACCACATTAATTTGAAACTCCCAGTTTTTCATATTTCCATATAAGATACTTTATTTATTAACTTAAATTTGCTTTTAGTTGTAAACATTATCATAAATGGAAGAATTTATGACTTATCCGTATGATATACTTAATTTGCTAACTTCAATATATAATTAAATATATAACCTACATTAATATATCAAATAAGCTTAAAATTTTTAGTGTAAAATTTAAAACCTAAAGTAAAATATCAAATAATGTTTAAATAAAATTCAATATATATTTATTAACATAGTTAAAAGGAAAACATTAAATATAATAATAATAAAAGAACCTAAATTGATGAATCGAATTAACTAAAAGGTGTCTGAAAACTATATTCTAAGAATATATTTTTAACATGTACTGCGCAACGCGCGTGAATTCATCTAGTATCTTATAAAGCTAGCATTTTTCCGTAAACCTCATGCATTTGAAACTCCTAAGGCTATTCAACTTATATTTTTACTCAAACCATATTCATTTGAAACCTCCTATTTGAATGAATACCAGTTAAAAGTCTCTTAATAATGATTAACAATTCAAAGGTTTTATAACTTATATAATATGTTTAATAAGCAATTAATGGATAGTCTCCTATAAAAAAAGTCATTCTCTTTGAGTAGACACACAAATACAAATTAGATACAAAATTCACAAAGAAAACAAGTTTAAATGTTTTTGTGTTGGTTTGAGGTCTTTTACCCATTTTTTAGTCATGTTATTATGTTAAAGTTTTTAATTTGTAAGTTTGTTATATACTACTTCTCTCTCTCTCTCTCTCTCTCTCTGTGTGTGTGTGTGTATATATATATATATATATATATATATATATATATATATATATGGTTTAAGTATTCTTTTAAGACAATCATTGTATGTTGTGGTTGAAATTTTAATGTAAATTAGATTAGATTTATATTATCGATCATATGTTATGGAATGTGATATAAATAGTATTTAATTAGATATTGTATGTATGTTTGTATATGTGTGTTGCTTCAAAGAAATAATTATTAGAAAATCATGGATATGTCATATTATCAATATTATCCATGTAAGTCTCTTTTAAAATGTACATTGTCTATCTTATCACTTTATATTTTAGTATATGTTTAAAATTTTAATTATAATAGTAAGTGTTTTTTAAAAAGTTTTCTTTCACTTTTTAATAATAGTAAATGGCAAATTTTAAAAAGCATTGATATTTTATATTATCCATGAAAGTCTCTTTTGAAATGAAAAAAGTCAGTCTTATCACTTTATTATTTAATATATGTTTCATATTTAAATAATAATATTAAGTGTTTCTTAAAATGATTCTTTTAATTATTAATAATAATAAGTGGTTTAAAATTAATGAACAATAATTTTAAATGTTAATAACATCAAATTAAAAATTATGTAACGTTAGCTAGAAATAAATTGTACTCTAAATGATCATCATTATTGAAATTACAAAATAATCGCATAAGTAAAAATTTTAAATTAATCAATCATAATATTTGTTATAAATAATAGTAAATAGATAATTATATTTAATTTTATTAGCAAAGAAAGTGGGTTGATGTCAATGAATAATATTGCTTAAAATAGTTGAGAATATATATATATATATATATATATATATATATATATATATATATATATATATATATATATATATATATATAAATTAGTGAAAAAATATTATGTCAAAGTTAATGTCAATAAATAACAATTTTAAACATTTACTTTTCAATATTTTAACAATATATTTTTAACCTACGCCGCGCAACGTCCGTGAATTCGTCTAGTATCATTATAAAGCTAGCATTTTTCCTTTTACCACATTCATTTGAAACTCTCATTCATTTTTCATTTCACCACATTCATTTGAAACTCTCATGACTTTTCAATTTCTTTCAAATAATGATTATAAGTTGGTTAATAAGGTTAAATAAATATAAAACCTAAAGTTTAATCATATATAAACTAAATTTCAATATTAAAAGAATATATTTTCTTCTATTTATAAATTTATGTGTTTAACTTTTAAAATATTATACTTAATTTATTAGGTCTAATATGTTGTTGTATGTAAACCATTATCATTTTAAAGCTACAACTTTTGAACAATTTGTATAAAATATTTAAATTGTTAATTTAAATATACCCTTACAGAATCAACTTAAATATAAATTTTAGTTCAACTTAAACAACCTAAAGAATATTTTGTACATACTTAAAAGTGATAAATTGTAGTGTCTTTCTAATAATAATTATAAGTTGGTTAATAAGGTTAAATAAGTATCAAACCTAAAGTGTAATCATAAATAAACTAAATTTCAATATTAAAATAATATATTTACTTCTACCTATAAAGTTATGTCTTTAACTTTTAACATATTACACTTAATTTATTATATTTAATATGTTGTTGTATGTAAACTATTATCAAATTTAAAGCTACAACTTTTGAACAGTTTGGAAAAAATAATTAAAGTGTTCATTTAAATATAACATTACAAGGTCAACTGCAATATAAATTTCAGTTCCACTTAAAAAACTCAAAGAATATTTTGTGAATTGTTAAAAATGATAAATTGTAGTGTTAAATGCAAAAACTAAATTGTAATATCAATTTAACTAAAATATTTCCTAAATATATTTTTATAATCGTTAAAAGTTTTCAAATAATTAGCTTAAAATAACTTACAATAACAATAGTTAAAAATAACTCTATATAAATGATTATATTGTTACCTTTAAAATCAAAAAAAAAATTTGTTTGATGTTTTAAATAATTATAATGATAGAAATTAAAATGTTAAGTAAATAAATTTTAAAAAATTTATTAATAATAACTACAACTATAAATAACATTAAACTATATATTATATTATATTTTATTCATGAGTAACTCGCGGGTAGAAGTCATTCAAAAGATT
Source organism: Lactuca serriola (assembly GCF_051521515.1). Classification (NCBI taxonomy): domain Eukaryota; kingdom Viridiplantae; phylum Streptophyta; class Magnoliopsida; order Asterales; family Asteraceae; genus Lactuca; species Lactuca serriola. Next base: position 34,365,635 of record NC_136411.1, on the reverse strand, counting down.
AAGATTATACAGTTTTAATAGATGTATATATTATCATATAATTCAAAATAGAGTAAATTACATGAATGGTCCCTATGGTTTAGAGTAATTTACGTGTTTGGTCCCTGACTTATTTTTTTTAACTCGGAAGGTCCCTACTATTTGTTTTTGTTACGCACTTGGTCCCTGTCTTACCTAAAAAGACTATTTTTCCCTTGATTTTCTAATTTATTTAAATAAACACACCCTCAACCCCACCCCACCCATTCACCTTACCTTACATACCCCATAATTTTTCCCTATTTAAATAATAGTCTTTTTAGGTATGACAGAGACCAAATGCGTAACAAAAAAAACAGTAGGGACAAAGCACGTAACAAAAACAAATAGTAGGGACTTCCAAGTTAAAAAAATAAGTTAGGGACCAAGCGCAAATCACCCCAAACCATAGGGACCATTCGTGTAATTTACTCTTCAAAATAATCAATATATTATATCTTCTTAGTATACGAATTATTATATCAAATTTAACAATAACATTATTTTTATATTTAAAAAAACATGTAAATATTTCAGTTATATAGATACTTCTGCGCAACGCGCGAGCATCCGCCTAATATCTTATAAAGCTAGCATTTTTCCTTGAACCTCATGCATTTTTCCTTTCACCACATTCATTTGAAACTCCCATGACTTTTCAATTTCTTTCTAATAATAATTATAATTGGTTAATAATGTTAAATAAATATCAAACCTAAAGTGTAATCATATTTAAACTAAATTTCAATATTAAAATAATATATTTACTTCTACTTATAAAGTTATGCTCTTTAACTTTTAACATATTATACTTAATTTATTAGTGTTAATTTATTGTTGGATGTAAACAATTACCATTTCAAAGATATAAATTTGAAACAATTTGTATAAAATACTTAAATTATTAATTTAAATATAACATACAGGTTCAACTTAAATATAAATTTTAGTTTACCTTAAACAATCCAAAAAAATATTTTGTAAATATTTAAAAGTGATAAATTATAGTTTCTTTCTAATAATGATTATAAGTTGGTTAATAAGGTTAAATAAATATCAAACCTAAAGTGTAATCATAAATAAACTAATTTAGATTTTAAAATAATATCTTTACTTCTACTTATAAAGTTATGTTTTAACTTTTAACATATTATACTTAATTTATTAGATTTAAAATATTGTTGTATGTAAATCATCATCAGTTTAAAGCTACAACTTTTGAACAGTTTGGACAAAAATACTTAAATTGTTAATTTAAATATAACATTACAGTTTCAACTTAAATACAAATTTGATTTCCACTTAAAAAAACCAAAGAATATTTTGTAAATAGTTAAAAGTGATAAATTGTAGTGATAAATGCAAAAACTAAATTGTAATCTCAATTTAACTAAAATATTTCCCAAATATATTTTTATAATTGTTAAATGTTTTCAAATAATTAGATTAAAATAACTTATAGTAACAATAATTAAAAATAACTCTATATAAATGATTATATTGTTATATTTAAAATCAAAAAACAATGTTTGATGTTTTAAATAATTATAATGATAGAAATTAAAACATTAAGCAAATAAAATTTAAAAAATTAATTAACAATAATAACAACTATAAATAACAATAAACCATATATTATATATAATTTTATTCACGTGTAATTCGCGGGTAGAAGTCATTCAAACTATTAAGATAATGCAGTTATAATAGATATATATATATATATATATATATATATATATATATATATAATCATATAATTCAAAATATATCAATATAATATACAAATTATGATATCAAATTTAAAAACAACATTATTATTATATTTTAAAAAATATATATTTGTAAAGACTTCAACTATATAGGTGTTTTTCGCGCAATGCGCGGTCATTCGCCTAATATATTATAATAGAAGCATTTTTCTAAGCACCACATTGATTTGAATCTGTTTTGTCTTTTCATATTCTCAAATGACTATATTTATAAGTACCACATTGATTTGAAACTCATTTGTCTTTTCATATTCTCAAATAACTTTTCAAGTGTCTTATAAGTAATTGATTTAGCATTAAACACCAATCATGCTATATAAACGTTTACATGTAAGAAGAATGTCATAAAAAAATGAAAAGAAAAATTTTCAATAGACACAATTCTTTTAGAACGTATTAGCTGTGAGGAGTCCCTAAAACATCTCTACAAGTTAAGGTTGTGGATAAATGTATCATTTTTTACTCATAGTTTGATAGTGTTATATATATATATATATATATATATATATATATATATATATATATATATATATATATATATATATATATTCTAGTAGTGATGTGCAATTCAAGATGTGGTTTGCAATTTTCGAAGTTACATGTGAGAACATCATCATTAGCCTATTTGTTTTTATCTCTTTGTTTTTGTTATGAATATTTCAATATGCTTTGTTTTTTCTTAGACTTTTGTTTCTTTTTCTATTTACATTTGCATATGTATAAAAGGTTGTTTGAACCACATATTGTAATTGATTAAAGCAATACATGTTAAGTAGATTGATATGCTCCATAATTTGTATTATAAAAATTTAATTTTAAGTCCATCGTTATAGCAAGTTGTATAAATTTTATATGAAATGGCCTAAAATGAGAAGTTTACAAGCTTAACAAAATTTCTTTTATAATTAGTTTAATATTATTAATAATTTTTTATTGTATGCCTTTTTATACCAAGTTTGTCTAGGATTATTTTCCATGAGCCACAACAAGCGAGATCTTGAACGGAGGAGAGTTCATAGCAGATATCGTTTCAGTGAGCCAAAAGCATTGTTGAGTGGATGATCATGTGTTGAAATGGAGGCCGGTTGTAGATATGCAGAGTTGATAGTGTTGGTATTGAGGGTTTCGATATTATCTTCTTCCATTGTGCAAAGATCTGCGCTTCGGTTTCAAACAATTTGTATCATCGAATTCTCACTAGAAATTAACTACAAATGAGAGAAATCCAATAACTGAGAAGAACAAATCGAACAGTATGATTGCGTAGAGAATAAAAAACCCCACAATCGAGCAGAGAAAAAACTTTAAAACCACTAAATTGAACACCTAAAGTCCAAAGTCAAGATCTTTAGATCTAAATACTGAACCTGGAATCTTACTCCCAAAAACCGATTCTCTAAACGGATAACAGAAACTCACCTCTTCTTGCTAATTCATGATATTATGATTAATCGGAATGTTTCAAACTTTGTATCGTGAATTGAGCGAAAGGATTTCCCGGCGAGACGATAGCGCAGGGGATATGAAACGAGGATCGCGTTTGGGGGAAATGATTCAACGAGAAAAATAAAGAAAATAAAATCCAACCAAACCCAAATGTTGCGGATAGACAGAAAGTTTTAGGAAGGTAACAAAATATAACGTATTTAGGGATGAGCAAAAGGACCAAACCGGATCCGGCCCGGGAACTGGCTTCGGCCAAAATCAAGAACCGAATCGGCCCGTCGGTTCTACCGGTTCCCAGTTCTACCGGTTCTTGTCGTGTCTTCAAATGTTGGAACCAGTCCTCAAAAAATAGCATCATACGGTGACGGTTTTTGCCGGTTCTACCGGTTCCGGTTATATCGGTTCGGGTTCCTACCGGTTCCCGGTTTCAAAAATCTATAAAAATAACGTCCCGGCCCCGGCCCGACCCGACCGGTTCCATTGGTTTCCGGTTCCGGTGCCGGTTCTGATCGGTGCCCCGGTCCATATGTTCATCACTAAACGTTTTGGTAGATAAATTTTAAAAAATGGTCCTTTGAAAATTGTGGATTTGATTCATTTGGCATAAGTTTTGTTGTGGATTACGTCCTTTTAAATCTAAAAATGTGAGTTAGCAAAATATCATTTTAATAAGCTTTTAAGAAATCATATTTGTTTGATTTTATTTTTTTAACATCTTTTAAGTACTTTTAAAAGCATTTATTGTAATTTTGAATTATTAGAAAGTTTTTAGGATGGTCCTTATGTTTAAGAAGTTTCCTAACAACCAAATTTATAAAACTTTTTTTTTTCATTAACGTTTCATTTCGATAAAAAATATCACGTCAATGATCCTTATTTGAGATAACCATTTGAGAGAGACGGTAAGTTGTCCCGCGTGCCTTGCACATCAAATCACTTTTAATATTTCATTTAAGGATTTTTTTTTAAGTTTTGTCGTTTTAGAAATTTAAAGAAGTTTTTTAAAATTTATATTAATTATATAATAGATTAATTTTATGTTCCTCAATCAACAGTAAATGGTTCCTATTGGACCATTTTTTTTTAAATAATTTGGTTCTATTTTATTTTTTTAAATTTCTTTTTTGATAATATGTTCTTTTGTGTCATAGTCTTTCTGTATACGTGTCCACCCACCGCTCCAAAAATCTATCCATGTCGCCACCTGTTTTTCCAAACTACCCATCATCACTTTCTATGCTTTATCTCTCCCACTGTTCCTCTTTTCTTTGTCCTTCGTTTTATTTCTGTTCTCTTTCTGGCAGATACCTGTTTTCTCAACATACCTGGTGATCGGTGGTGCCCAACAAAAACCCTAAATTGATTTCCATCGTTTGTTTGTCCATCTCCATATCTATTACGCTTATCGTTTCCTTCTCAATTCATCCGGGTTCTCTTTGACTTTGATGGCTACCACCTTTGACTGCATGCTGCTTCGTCTTCCTCCTAAAAGTAATCAAACCCGGAGTCGCAGATTTATATATGAAGCCGCAATAGATTTCTGATTCTGGTAACTGTTATCTGGTTTCTAATTGATTTTCAACTTTTCTATCGGTTGGTTGTATCCAATACAACTGAAGGCTGTAAGGTTGCATGTTAATTTCATCTCGTTGTGGATTTCAGTTCCAATCACATGTTAATTTGATTTTGATTTTTTTGTATGTAGTGGATTTCAGTACTCATGTAGACGATTGAACCATACCATGATCGATCCTCACTCCTACCTTTCCGGCTACCATCTCTTGAAAGCCCATCTTCTCAATACGGTTCTTTTTTTCTCTAATCCCTAGTTCCCTCCTTTTTTTATTGTTTATTCTTAGGTGTGAAGAAATTTATAGTGTGGAGTGCTCATTAACAACTTGAGCTCTAAGTATCGACACATGTAGGACTTTTTTTTTTACTTGGTTACTCTCTGTAACTCTAATAGATGTATTTCATATTTTCTTCTTTAATTACTTGCAGAAAATCTATATGATTTTTCTATACAAAGGTATGTTTTTTTTTATTAATTTAGGTAGGGCGTCATTAGACGTTTTTAGCCCGATATCTGAAAGGCCGGTCACAAATGGACTCTGGTAGCTTTGCAAAGTATAGTATCAACAAGTTCATATTGTAATGTACTATATATTTGAAGTTCTTAGTCAACTACGAGTTCATATTGTAATATACTCTTATAGCTTTACAAAGTATAGTATCTTAGAAACAAAGTAACTAAAAATCATCAATGATCACTTCACATTGTATTGTTAATTTTATGTTAATCGGATAAGAACCCGGTGGTTGTAAATATTACACCAGGGTAATAATTTTACATTCTTTTTTGTTTAATCATGTTATAATTGGACACCACAGGAGTAGGGGATGCTTTTGTGGCTGGAGTTTTATCAAACTTGCTGAACATTTTCCAGTGTTATAGGATGAGAATAGGCTAAGAGAGGCTTTCGGTTTTACAAATGCTTATGGTGCAGTTACTGTGATAGAGATGTGATAGAGAGAGGAGGACTTCCGTCATTACCCACTAGAGATTTACTTAAGGTAACACGTTTTCTCTATTGTAGATCGTGGTGCCAAATTGCAATAATAATATATCCTATTTTTTGAATTTTTGGCTTGAAGATTGTATGAGAAAGCGATTTTCCTCTTTAGTTTTTGGAAATTTTTTCCATACGAACCGGTCAGACGTTGGAGAATTTGTTTACATGTAAAAGTCCAACTAACTCATACAACAAATTCAGAGGGTTAGTTTGTCCGGTGTTATGTAAAATCATTATAACATGTAGTCATTTTAAATAGTTTGATAGATTTTTTTATAGTTCTACTATTCTTTTTATCTTTTCATTTTTAAATGGTAATTGTTTTCTTTCTTTACAGTTGTATTATTTTATCTGGGTGGTGGGTTATAACATATAGAGTAAATTACTGAAATCATCCCTATGGTTTGGTCAAAATTGTATGTTTTGTCCCTAACTTACTTTTTGCACTCGGATCGTCCCTATGGTTTGATTTTGTTGCGTTTTTTGTCCCTTGCATACATAAACTTAGGGACCAAATGTGTAATTTTGACCAAACCATAGGGACGAAAAACGCAACGAAGTCAAACCACAAGGACGATCCGAGTGCAAAAAAAAAGTTAGGGACCAAACGTGCAATTTTGACCAAACCACAGGGACGATTTCAGTAATTTACTCTAACGTATATCATGTTGTTCTAATATTACACACTTACGTTTCTATGTGCATTTGGATGTTTAAAAGGGGATCTACAACAAGTGAGAGATGAACTTGACCGCCAGCTGGCGTTAACTCAACATTTAACAGTTGAAGTCTTGCAATATAAAGAGTTTACTGAAAAATCTGCAGATGAATCGAGTATAACATCAAGATCTGTAGTTCTGCAGCTTGCATAGTAATGTTAGTAGAAAAAATTTACACCGGTGAAAAACACGTCTGTGTTTAGGAAAATTGTTTTGAATAGCAACTTTGCAACCTAAGAAATTGGATTTCTTGGTGTATAACTTTTGATATTTATCTTTATTTTTCTTATACACATATTTATTTTTATACAAAATATATGATATGTTTTTATAAAAAAAAGCATATGTTGTTATAAAAAATAATAGTATGCTTATAATTTAATATAAATACGTTGTTTTGAATTAAAAGGTAATGTACTTTTTTGTTTTCATTTCATTATATAAGTATTATATAAGTATGTTGTTTTCTTTAGTTAAAAATAAAAGCTAGACAATAAATGAATTGCATTGATTTTGAAAATATTAATTAAAATAGAAAAAAAATGAATTGGTCTAAATGTTTTGGTTAAAAGTAAAATCTAATAACATACAACAAATTTTTTATTGGTTCAATTAAAAAAATAGATATTTAATTATTTGATTTTTATAAAATTTTAAATATACTTCTTAATAAAAACATAAACTTTTACTATAAAACATAAATAAGACGGTTGGTGCAATTAAACGAGATTCATGCAAACATCTTTATATATATATATATATATATATATATATATATATATATATATATATATATATATATATATATATATTGTCTGCATGTAAGATTGATTATGGACCAATCATTTTAGTTATTTTAATAAAGTAATTAATACATATTAGATGTTAAAGATATAATGAACATTAATTAAAACTTCAACATTTAATATGCATTAATTACTTTCTTAAAATAACTAAAATGATTGGTCCAGAATCAATTTTACAAGCACACAATAGATAGTAATAACATTTGAACATAACTCTCTCTCTCTCTCTCTCTCTATATATATATATATATATATATATATATATATATATATATATATATATTATAAAAGCATATTAGTCATATATTTATTTTTAAAAGATATAAGATACAAAGTTTTTTATACAAATCAATTATACATGAATAAATTATTAATATTTGTCAAAAGTTTGAAGACTTGAATTAATGACTATTATTAAGAAATTTAGTTTGGAGCAAAATGAGAATTTTAAAATATTAAATTCAACTATATAAATTAATTTACGTTTCTTAAACTAGACACCGATAATAATTAATTTACATCAAATGCATAACACTAATTTATAAATTTAAATATTAATATTAATTATTAGCATGCGTCTTTTCATGATAATTAGAATTAATAATATGACGCTAAACTTAAAAATGTTAAATTTGTTTATATATATATATATATATATATATATATATATATATATATATATATATTAAAAAAGCATATTAGTCATATCTTGATTTTTAAAAGATATAAGATACAAAGTTTTTTATACAAATCAATTATACATGAACAAATTATTAATATTTGTTAAAAGTTTGAAGACTTGAATTAAGATATTATTAAGAAATATAGTTTGGAGCAAAATGAAAAATTTAAAATATTAAATTCCACTATATAAATTGATTTACGTTTCTTAAACTAGACACCGATAATAATTAATTTACATCAAATGCATAACAGTAATTTATAAATTTAAATATTAATATTAATTATTAGCATGTGTCTTCGCATGATAATTAGAATTAATAATATGACGCTAAACTTAAAAATGTTAAATTTGTTTATATATATATATATATATATATATATATATATATATATATATATATATATATATATATATATATATATATATATATATATATATATATATATATATATATATATATATATATATATATATATATATATATATTACAAGATAAGCATTTTTCTAAGCACCACATTGATTTGAATCTATTTTGTCTTTTCATATTCTCAAATGACTATATTTATAAGCACCACATTGATTTGAAACTCATTTGTCTTTTCATATTCTCAAATGATTTTTCAAATGTCTTATAAGTAATTGAGTTAGCATTAAACACCAAACATGTTATATAAACTTTTACATGTAAGAAAAATGTCATAAGAAAATGAAAAGAAAAAATTTCAATAGACACAATTCTTTTAGAACGTATTAGTGGTGATGGAGTCCCTAAAAGAGCTCTACATGTCAAGGTTGTGGATAAATGTATCATTTTTTACTCATAGTTTGATAGTGTTATATTTTTTTTCCAGTACTGATGTGCAATTCTATGACAACCTGAAATTTCTATCTTGTACAAACCAATGGAATGAGTGTTAGGAAGTATCTGCTTGAGCCACTAGTGTACTAATCAAGTTTTAACTCCATCATTTGGAGTTTACGGCCACCCCAACATGAGTTTACGGCCGTAAACTCTTGGCTATATATATATATATATATATATATATATATATATATATATATATATATATATATATGTTTCTTGGCCATTTTTCTTCATTTTTACCATTTCAACTTCAAGAAGTTGATTTCTCTCTCAACTAGCATCCGATTTTTACTCTTGGATCTTCAAGATTGTAAGTGTTCTTCTCTTGAATCATTGATACATCTCATTATCTAGAATCACCCTTTAATTCCATCCATTAACATCTTCCTTTGGGTTAATCTTCAAGATCCTCAAGAACATCAAGAGCACTTAGGTGTTTTTGGGCCGAAAACACCCTCCTTTTGCCTTCAAATCACAAGTATCTACCTCATCGACTTGTTACCTAGTTAGGATATTGGATTAAGGCCTTGAAAACAGGCTTTCCCCAAGAACATAAGGTGTTTACGGCCAAGAGCATCTCCCTTGGCCGTAAACCCCTAAAATGGTGCCATCTTGACCCTAAACTCTTCTAGGAGCTAAGTTAATGAACTAGAACGCTTCTTGGAAGATCATTAGACCTTAACACACACTTTGGTACAAATTACCATGTGTTTATGGCCGTAAACTCATTGGGTCGTAAACCAATGGGCCGTAAAATCATGTGGGTATTACCATTTGGGCCGTAAACTCCTATGTGAGGCCCTACACTCCTTATATGCAACCATATGTGGTTTAACACTTCATAACAAGTGTTTCCTAGTCCCTAAGGTTGTTCAATTTCATGATTAGATGTTATAAACACTAATTAGATGCATATATGTGTCATTATATGCTAAATAGGATCCGTGTGTGCTCAAGTCTTCACTTGACACTTAGCATCCTTTACCGATCTTACATTCGCATCACTCACTACAGGTGAGTTCATACCCTTTAACTTATCTTTTAAATGATTTTAAATGCTTTTATGGGGGAGGGGGGAATACAAGTAGAAAATATGTAGTTATATAATCAATCACATGTGATTTATAACTGTATTTCAAACAAATGATTTCTTATACTTTAACTGTGTTTCAAACAAATGATTTCTTATACTTTAAATTGTCTTGTCAACCAAATTGCTTTTAAATCGTTTTATGAATTGACATCAAGTCATCAATATTTATTATTAAACTCTTCAAATGTTTTACAAAACTTCTTTTTAAACTTATATATTGTCAAATGCATGTCTATATATGATAGTTATATAAGTAATGTTTAAAGGATTTAGGACTGATAACTCGCTTTATTTCCTTTTTCTTGTTTGGATGTGGCCTAAGAGTATCAGTTATTTGTCCTAATGTCGTTTAAATATTAGTTATATATTATGTATACATATGTAGATATAAAAGTACTATAAATCAGTTCAGTACCTTTGGGTAGCAAAGGCATACCTTCATTCATTCAAACTATAGAAATTACTAGTAAACTATAATAAGTATAGTTTAGGAGAATACTATCATATATAAATACTTACTATAAAGAGAAACAGATAGATAATATTATGACGAGAAACAATACTTACTATAAAGAGAAACAGATAGAGAATACTATAACGAGAAACAATACATACTATACACTATACAAGAGAACATACTATGATGAGAAACAAAGAAAACATACTACATACTAGACAGAGAGAATATACACTACACTAGTACATACTATTACTATAACGAGTATACTATAACAAGATTCAGAGATAACATAATGTGAGATACTACTTTATGACACAACGACCATGTCGTTGTGTCATGTTTTGTAACCAGAATCTCCTGGAGGGAGAGCGTGAGTTTGCGTATAGATCTATACTGGATTGACTATCCTACACCTTGATGTTCTCTACAGTGGGACTTGCAAGTCTACGGGTGCCAAATGTCATTTCTTCCGACGTCTTTCATCGTCGTGTTTTAGTCAGTTGGTATGGTAACAACCTCATCACATTATACCTAAATTAAACCATTGGTTTTAAGGTAGTTATTATTTCAGTAGTTAATACAAATAATACTGTAGTACACATACATCTTCCCATTATATTCAAATTGTGATCTTCTCACATAAAGGGTAATATAAAACTATATTTTGGTTATAATAGTCATATTTGGGAAAAGCATTCACTTTTACAGAGAAACAAACATACAAAACAGTCGGGTCTTGGTAGAAGACTACTTTTTATACTAGTAGAAAATATAGGATTTTCTAGGAGTTTTCAAACATATACAAACATTTACATTGAACATTTACAAACATTTTCAGTAAACTTATACAAACATTGACACTAAATACTTATGAACTCACCAGCTTAAATGCTGATCTACGCTTTCAAAATAACTTGTATTCTCAGGTCATCAGTAGACAGGTACAATCGACCAGGTTTTGAGAAGAAGGAGCATGTTCAAGACTCGTCTTTTATTTTGATTATTTGTTTTGGTGTCTTATTCCTATGAAAGAACACACTTGTATCAAATTATACTATTAATGCAATGGATGATGTTGTTGCTTGTTTACTACTTTGCATTGTTATGATACTGTACATGACGTCCTCCACCCCCGAACGTTTCCGCCGTTTCGGTTTTGGGGTGTGACAGATTGGTATTAGAGCATTGTTTATAGTGAATCGAGTATATCAACCCATAAAAGATATACAAACTATAAACACAATGGGATTAAAATAATCTGAACAAGAGTTTATACTTTTAAATAATAAAATATTTAACCAAGTATACATACCTGCATTCATACTAAAATCAGTGTCACTAGGACAGAACAAAAGTATTTAATGGTTGGACACAACAGTTAAACCTTGGCAGTTATGTAATCGTATCTGGGATGAATATAGCCGGATCAACTATATTTATTTGAGATACAGTGAACGTGTATCGGGGAGCGATTGGGGTGTTGCAACAAACCTAAAACTTACCAAATTATACATATACATCTTCATATACAGAAGAACATGAGAACAAAACATAAAGTAAAAATACTATAGGAGTGTTTTAGGCACTATTCATTCAAAGAACAAACTTATTAGGATTAACAGTAAGTTTCCCTTATAGAAACTTTTTATTTGGTTATTGCTTTATTTTAGAATTGTTAGATAAATTCCTTACCCTTATTGCTCGTCTAGATAAATGGTTGGATTCCACCTCCCCGACGACCCTTACTTTCCCGGTCAAGAGAATGGAGGAGGGCTAAATGCTGAACTAGAAGCAGAACCTTAACTCCCCTTAGATGATGATCTGGTAGAAGACCTTCTAGAGGATCTTGATCCCGAGCCAGAAGTTGAGAATCTACCCCCTGTGGCTCGTGTCCCAAATCCTAACCCTCGTCCAACTTTTTAAGGCCCGACGCCTCCATGGGTGGAAAACTTGGAAACATGGAGCCAAGAGCAGAATCAACCCATGTCATTCAATGGAGACCGAAGCTTTTATGAGCTGAGCGAAGGAGGCTCAGCAGACAGGGTCTTGCCAATCCTGGTCCGCAGAGTTGCCCGAAACGAAATACATGGCAGGACAACTCTCCATCGAATCACGGAAGTTAATGCTAATGCGAGAATGCATACCATCCACACCATTCATCTTGAAGATGCTCGTGAGAGGTCTAGGAGAGACCACAAGGCCCTACATCAAGAGTTTGCTGCGACTCGGACTGAAGTCATAGAACTCCGGGTTCGCCAGTGAGTTTATGAACGACACCTTCTCGACATGGAGCGTCAAATGTCAAGTTTGAGGGTTCACCTGAGGGGTACCCGTCGCCGGTAGAAGATACTCTACTCGTCCTCTCTTTTGGTTTAAGGAATAGCCTTCGTATCTATGCTCTATGTAGCACTTTTCCATGTAACTACTCCTGTACTGTAGGTACTATTTCACTAGATCTTCATTCTGTCAAACTTTCTCCCACTTCTAAATATTGATGTAAGACCTACTCCAAGGTCAAATTTTCCTGAACTTATTACATCTTAAATATCAATGATATTGACAGTCGACTAATCCCTGCGACAATCATTGTCCAAATACTTTCATCCTCATATCGTTAGAATTCTATCTAAATCTCGCTCTCGTCAAATTATTGAACTATGGTAATTTAGCTCAAGGATCACTTCCAATTCTTGTCGAAAGTTGGATCATGTTATCCACCAACCAATGATAGCCTAGTTCGGATGACAATCGTCTTGTGACCATTCTATGAACTTACTTCTACTCTTCACCAGTACTGCATCATAAGGATGTAGGTCAAACCATCAAGAACAGTTTAACAAAACGAAAACTTTACATCAACATGAATGATTTGAATACATCTAGGGCTGACCATAATTGCTCACAAACTCATTTTTTTATTGTATAATAGAATCATGTCGTCATCCAGAAATAGTCAGCCAAACGACGAAACCACGACCCTGCATATAGACGCCGCTACTTTCCAAGCCGCGGTAACAGCTACCATGACAACTGTCCTAGCACAATTCAACGCTAGCAACGCACACAAAGATGGAAACGGTGTTGTCAGTTCAAATTGTTGTAACAACCCGGGAAATCAACTAAAGATAGTAGTCACAAACCCCTAACGCCACAAATATGAGTATAGGAAACGAAAGCGTCAAGCCAAAAATGAGCGCAAGCGATCTCAAAGACTTTCCATGCAACAACAACAAATGGCGGCCCCTGCCACTTCAGCACCGATCAAACGATATGAGGGAACACTCCCGAAGTGTGAAAAGTGTAAATTTCATCATAACGGAGTTTGTCGTGAATTGCAATGCAACAATTGCAACAGAATGGGGCACACTGCTCGTGTCTGTAGAACGCCGGCACAAACCATCTTCTAAATCACTAGCATCGGAGTCAGTCTGACTTGCTATGGTTGTGGTGAAAACGAACACTATAAAAGGAATTGTCCAAAAAGGAGGAACAACGAAAGCGCTCGTGTCCACATAACTCCAACCCTGCACATCACTTCCACCACTGACGTTGGTGCAAGCCAGATATGTCACATATGCGGTGAGATAGGACATCTCAAGAAGGATTGCCAATAACAAAGAACTCTGGCGCAAACAGGAAGATACTAAGGATCACCGCCGCAGGAGAGACTACTCCGGACCCACGTTGAAATACTGGTACGTTCCGTAGCGATAAAGTTAGACTTATAAACTATTAAAAACTAGTACAACTCGAGTCAATATCTTTCTGCGAGATCCCATTAGTTCAAGGGACTCTCTGTTGGATTAGTGTCTAAGTCCATAACTATAATTGGTAAGACTTGACCCGACTCGGCATGGTCTATTTGGGTTGCATGGCATCGGGACATTTGGATAGACCGTTTGTGAGAAGAGGACATTTGTGACATATTAATATATTATAAGTTATAATATATTAATATAAAATTATGTTATTTAATTAGTATTGATCAAGAATAAATTTGGATTTAATTTATTGATCAAAAGAAACTAATTAAATATATGGGGATTGATTGTGTAAATCATTCATTCTTATATATGTGGGCTTACGATCCAAGATTCCTTATGTTGGGTTTAACCCATGTGGTGGTCCATGGATACGCCATGGAGGTTAAAACCCATGGAGCATAAGGAATGGGTATAGTCATGGGTTACATGGTGTAACCCTAATATGCACACTATATAAGGAGTAAGGACCCCTTTAGCTCAAGAAATTGACACAAGTAATACACATATGAGGGATAGTCAATTTGAGCTTGGAGTGTCTTCTTCTCATGGTTATTCAAAGTGTTCATGATTTTGTGTGAACCATTTGAGGTGTCACACTTGGGGCACTAGGCTCTCAAGCTTCATGGAGTCAAACAACAACAACAAGGTATGTATTCTATCTATTTTATTACCCTAGTATCCATGTTTTGGTATGCTAGTTAGGATAATACCTTGGATATTCATATTTGTATGTATAATAGAGAAAACATAGATCCAAGGTATTTAGGGTTGCATGTACACTTAGGAGTGTTAGAATGCCCATAACCCAACAGTGGTATCAGAGCCATGGGTTGTTTTCTGTTATATTCATGAAAATGTTTGATTTTCAAAGTTGAAAAAAAACACGAAGTTTGTCAAATTTTAAGATAATTACTTGTTTTGTGAAAAACTAATTATTTGTAAAATTTGAATCATTTGCTATATGAGTTAAATTAGGTCAAACTTAGTAAAAGATAAAATGATATGATTATTTTATTAGTTTTAAAAGTTTGATCTAAATGTTTTAAGGAGTTACAAATTTTGTCATAAAATTTTGGAGCTCAAAAGTTTTTTTTAAAGTTGTGATCTTAAGTGTTTTGAAACCTCCATAAGTTATGGATATGAAAAGGTTTTAAAAAAAATTTTGATTCAAAGTTTTTATGGAGTTACAAAATTTGGTGTTAATGTTTTAAGGAATTCCATAACTTATTATTAAGTTATGGAACATGAAAAGTTTCATCATAAAACAAGCATTTAACTCCATAAGTTATGGATTACCAAAAATTTTATGTTTCCTTGATTTATGAGTTAGTTTAGATTAATGGAGAAATTTTTTTTTGTGTTTTAGTTGTTTTCAATCCTAATTAATCTAGAGGTAGTTCATAAAATGTGTTTTTGTAACTTGTCCTCAAGTTACATAAAAGGTCACATTTATGAACCTTAAAACTCATAAAAATGCCTTAGGTTACAAAAAATGAAGAGTCTTTTCTTATAAATAGTCTTTATGGCTCCATAACTTGTCCTCAAGTTATGGATGTCCAAAAGTCTCTTCATTAAAAGTTTTAAAGCTTTAATTAAAACTCATAAGTTATGAAAATCCAAGAGTTTTGAATAGTTTCAAAACTTGCCCTCAAGTTTTGGAATTTGAAATTTTTTCTCTAATGAATACTTTATTTCCAAGTTAAGCCCTTAGAATTTTAAAAGATAAAATTCAACCCTTATACTTTATAATATTATAAGTTAATAATATTTATATATATGTATAAGAGCAAGTCGTGTTATCATTAGTAGGCCTCATTCACGAAGTCGATCTATAAGGGGGGGGGGGGGTGTATAAGGTTGTTGCCTATAAAATGGCAACTTAATGGGTGTCCACTCTCACCCACCGCTTCCTTGACTGGTGGAGGGTCGTTAGCCGAACGGGTAGGACAAGGACTATAATTCTCCCTTCATTAAAAGTATAATGATAAATACTAAGTAACTAAAACACTTATAAATTCCCAATCTTAGTTACTTAGGAAAATGTGAAATGGTGCTAACCCATGAAATTATACTTTGCACCTTTGTTAAGTCGTTAGTGGAGCGTGTGTGGTTAACCGACACACTAACATGGGACCGACAATGTGTGACAAAGGGTGACTTAAGTTTTATTATAGATCGGTGGAGCGAGTGTGGTTAACCGGCACATCGATTGGGTGATAAAATTAAGGGTACCAAGTCAATTTGCATGGTTATTCACACCTTGTTTGTGATCCTCGACATCCCAGTCATAAACTTGAGAGGGCACAATCGAGATTCAAACATGCCATTGAAAGTTCAATGTATCTCAAAAGATCTAGAAGTTTCAAATCCAATTAAAACTTAATTATATTTCGTTTTTCATGGTGGAAATTGGTAAATCATCATTTAGCTACCTTCAACTATTTTATAACTTGGATTACGACATCCCTCTTCCAGTTATAAATAGGTTGTTGGGTCCTAGCCTTAATATTTCATATTGGGTGTTATATTAAGGACTTTAAATCAACTAAACTTGAATATCTCCCAAAAGATGTCTAGTTCAGACATATATGATCTTCCAAAATCTCTTGGAATTTCACTTCCTCCACCTCCTCCAATTATTCTCCCTAACCCACAAGTTCAAGGTCACTTAAGCCCTATTGGCAAGGCAAGGTCTAGGTGTGATCACATCATGGAGATGAAGTCACATATTGACAAGCCGGGAGAGTTGGATGTCAAAGTCTTTAGAAAGTTGGTGGTTCAATCACTTTTTAAGTCACATAGTGAGTTCCTTTGGGACTCCTATGAAACAGAATATGACAAGATCCTTAATGATCTTATCTATTTGCTTGGTACTGCTGAATCAACAATGATTTTGAAGGCTAGTAAAGCAAATTTGATTAGAAGATCGACTTCCCAAAACTTTATAGACATTGACAATGGCGACACTGGAAATCCAGAAAAAACATTCTCTTCCCAATGGAAAGGGATCGGCCATAGTCAACTCGGTTGACCAAATGGTAAAGATAAAAGCTAAGTCTGTGATAGCCCCATGTATCATTACCAAATGCTCCATTTGTTAAAATTGCCAAAGGAAGGGGCACTGTTTGCGAAGCTGCCAAATTTACCTAAGGATGTTAAAGTCAATAAGTTTGACTCTACTTCAGGTAAAGTCCATTGTCTAACTCTGTTAAGCTCCTATTTGGAGATTTTTATTACATAATGTGACTAAGTCACATGGTGATGCTATAAGAATCAAAGAAAAGAGAGAAAGCTTAAAGGAAGTATATGCTGCTTCTGATCGCGAAGATGGACTTCGATCGCATCAGAACTTTGAAGCTGTTACTTAGGAGTTATGACACATTGCTTAGGAATATATAACAACAAGGTTTTCATATGGATTGTAAGGATAAGTTTTTCCGCAAAGTTTTTAAAATAAAAGGAAATTTTTGACTTTATTTATTTTAAGTATCCTTACAATGACATTTGTGAAAAAAAAATTGTTGTTTATATGATTCCATTGCTAGTAATATAGGAAATGGTTTTGATTCTTTCTTTTGTGGTAGTGTCTAAATTTACCAAATAAGGAAAGTTTCTCATCACCCAAGTTTCAATTAGACCGAAACTTGGAATCATGCAAGTTGTATAGTATGATGAATGAGAACTTTCAAACATTGGAAAATTAAGACTAATTACTTGTTCAAATGGATGTGTGAGTCAAGTAAAGGACTAAGGGATCGAGTACACATTCTTGTGCAATGATCAAGCCCACCACAAATAATCGTTAAGACTATTCGTCATGATTTACTAAAGTTTAGTAAATATGGTTATACTTACAGGCTTAAGTGTAATTCTGATACATTGGAAAAATTTCGATGTATGGCGGAACGAATGAGAAGAATCAAATTAGGCAGAAGGATAAAAGTTTCCAAATCTGAAAAAATGGGAGAGTACTTTAGTATCATGTTATATGATCATCTTAATGATTAAGAGACCTTATCACAATTCATCCTCTAAGTGCATTCTGATAGCTAAGAAGAGGAGCTATGAATTGTTGAAGTGGTCAAATCAAGAAGATGAGTCATAATTCGTTTCAAAACAAGTCTTAGAGTCATACTCCAAGACTGTAAATATCTTAAAGAAAGGTTTAAAACACTTGTCAAATGTAAGAGTAAAAGCGTCCTACTCTTGTACATTTGAAATTGGTAAGTTGTGATGTTTTGGATAAAACAAAGACTAACTTAGGCCAATTGTGTGAAGTGTTTGTCTTGATAAAGAATCCACACTACCTCTTGAATATCTGGTAAGATAGTCTTATATGTCAAGAGGACAGTGGGAGTCTTAAAGATCCTAAAAAGAATTTCAAGATCTAATCAAGAATAAAAAACCGTTAGTTGACATATTTCAATTTTTGTGCCCATTCCACTTAAAGTTGGCTTTGCATATGAGTTCTTAGAGTTCTCAATTGGTTGCATATCAACTTGGAAGCAATGACATGCCCTTGAGCTGCCAGGTGGCAAGAATTTAAGATTGCACAAGTTCAGTCCATATGAATTTGGAATTGTCACTAATCTTGTCTTGTGATTATGGTTTTGACAAAAATTCACATGGAAAGGAACACATATACCATAAAATCTAAGGGTCATAAGGTTTCTCTCCGATTCATGAAAATGATGGTGAGGAAACACTTCCACCAAGTAGTTTTGAAGCAGATAGCAAAGATCTAAACAATTGAGACTATGATTACGACATCCCTTTTCATAGTTCTGAAATTGTTTAGACACACCTGTGAGCTATCTAAGATAAGATGTATGATTTTGATAAAGTCTTATCAAAGCAATCTAGTATTGACCTCTAGAAGTCCAGTTGTTTTCTGGATACATGTCAAAGCTAGTAGGAGCATAAGTATTATGCTAATAATCATCATGTTAGTGGGAGCATGATAATTATGATAAGTATTGCAAGTTAGCAATGTTAATTATAGAAAACAAAAGTTTCAATTCGTGAGGTTGCAGGGGTTGAAAAAGTTGTTTTGCTATAACTAAGGGAGATGAAATTATACTTCATTTCAATTCTAAAAGGCTTAGATTGAGATTTTAATCATCTTAGTCAAGAATATATATATATATATATATATATATATATATATATATATATATATATATATATATATATGAATTTTATGTTGGTTTGGTTCAACTTAAGAAAATTCTATATATTATGTTCTCAAAATTCGATTATGATTACGACATCCCTTTTCATAGTCAAATTTTGAGAATATGGCAAACAAAAAATTATTATGGCAAAAGACTGGTCTAGAACCATGTCTTTATGTGAAACATCATGAATCGTGTCTCACTTACTTTGGGTACAAGATCGATTACATGTGCTATAATATTTATCCTTTCTGAATTTTCCAAATGCCTTGGGGCATTAAGGAGGAAAATGTCTAGAATTGGATATGACTAAAGTGATTAAGCAATTGTCGAGGACAATCTAAGGTTTACCAAAGATTGGTTGCTCAAGGACAGTTGGAAGTATAGTGTGAATTTTGGAAGGGCCATATTGACATAGTTTGAAAAGAGGCAACTCTTTTTCAAAAGTGGTAGTCAAAATGGGAATATAGAGTTGTCTCCATAGATTGAAGCAATCTGTGTAAGATTAAAAAAAAACTTAGTGCAAGAAGCATGTTCAAAACAATGCATACTTTAAACATAAGGCTTTGTGTCCATGGAGTAGGTCTTCATTGGAATACTCTGTAATGGTTGTTGACAAGTCTTTGTGACTTTGTACACATCCATTGCAAGAGGGTAGTGCATTTAAGTTAAAATCCTAACAAGATTTTGATTTGGGAGTGTGAAATTAGAATCATTGAAAGTTGGTCAATTGGTTTATTTCACAAAGTAAGGATCATAGACAAACATAGAGTGCGTACTTGGTGTATGACAAAGCTATTGTTTAGAAAAACATAGGGTACATGCTTGGAGCATGGGACAACTAGCGTTTTTAATTCAAGTATAAAGTTGATAAAACCGAAACAATGAATAATGAGTAATCAGTATGGTGATAAATAAAAGTGGTGTGTTTATATTCATAGGGTTTGATACCATATTTGATTCATTTATTCTTGTGTTTCACTTTGCATGTTTTGACTTCCATAATAACTAGGTTATTCTTCCGGAATGACTAAGTTATTCAAACCATCCACAGTCGGTCATATGTAAGAAGTAGATATGAATCAAAACTGTCATGGGTTGTCTTGTAGAGGTCCAAGTTGGTGGACAAAGTTGTGCTACAACACTCATGAGTGCTCATAAGTCCTGAGTATTGGATTCAACCCGCGCTCATTTGAATCACTTCATGGATTTTATGACGAGTGGTCATGAGACGATAATAACTTATATTCTTCAAACCTAGAGATATGAGTTGTTACTATGAGTTGGTTGTACATTGATTGCACGAAACCACATTGGTAACTCGGTGTTATAAAACGTGCCTTTGTGTATGATTCAGTAAGTAGTAGAACAAGCCATATGAGTCGAAGTTTATCCATTCCTTTTACCTTCGGGATAAAAGCGATATCTGTGGGGCCCTCAATGATTTAATGATGATACATGTGAGTGCTTAGCCAAGCCAGGACTGATTTGATTTGTTCAATCAGCCAGTCTTCATAAATCAGAAATCGGGAAACAACAAATGGACAGAGAGAATGATTAATAATCTATGTATCAATCCATATGATATCTAGAATGGAGAAATATATGATCCCTTATCTAATGGACAGGTCATTGACAAAGGTCAGAGTTCATCGACAAGGTCAGAGTTCGACAACAAGTTTTGAGAGCTACGATTACCAGTTAGGTTTGAAGTTATACGCAATAATAGTTTTAGACTTATCCAAGTGGGAGACTGTTGGATTAGTGTCTAAGTCCATAACTATAATTGGTAACACTTGACCCGACTCGGCATGGTCCATTTGGGTTGCATGGCATCGGGACATTTGGATAAACCGTTTGTGAGAAGAGGACATTTGTGACATATTAATATATTATAAGTTCTGATATATTAATATAAAATTATGTTATTTAATTAGTATTGATCAAGAATAAATTTGGACATAATTTATTGATCAAAAGAAACTAATTAAATATATAGGGATTGATTGTGTAAATCATTCATTCTTATATATGTGGGCTTATGATCCAAGATTCCTTATGTTGGGTTTAACCCATGTGGTGGTCCATGGATACTCCATGGAGGTTAAAACCCATGGAGCATAAGGAATGGGTAAAGTCATGGGTTACACGGTGTAACCCTAATGTGCGCACTATATAAGGACCCCTTTAGCTCAAGAAATTGACACAAGTAATACACATATGAGGGCTAGTCAATTTGAGCTTGGAGTGTCTTCTTCTCATGGTTATTCCAAGTGTTCATGATGTTGTGTGAACCATTTGAGGTGTCACACTTGGGGCACTAGGCTCTCAAGCTTCATGGAGTCAATCAACAACACCAAGGTATGTATTCTATCTATTTTATTACCCTAGTATCAATGTTTTGGTATGCTAGTTAGGATAATACCTTGGATATTCATATTTGTATGTATAATAGAGAAAACATAGATCCAAGGTATTTAGGGTTGCATGTACACTTAGGAGTGTTAGAATACCCATAACCCAACACTTTCATGCTGCTTGTACTTGCTTTTTGCAGTATACCTTGTTCGCAGCAGTAGTTTCATAGATAAAACTAAAGTACTGAAACTCTAACATAAGTTGCACCGTTGTGTTTTTGTAACACCTTTCTAAACTAGTCTGACGCCAATTATTTCGAGTAGTCCGACATTACCATTTGACTTGAGTCAATCCGATCCTTACAGTGCCCGTTTCGTGCGGAAATTCTTTTCCCCGTAATCAACTTTCTAGCGAATATTCTTTTAGTAAAGCAATTTCCATGTTTCTACTTTTCCATAATTTTAGGTATTATGATATGACATGCTTATGGTTCATAGATGATATTCTAGGTAATTCTAGGTATTATGATTTTACCTGTTTTAGAATGTTGTAGCCATTTGAACTTTATTATAAATTTTTTATACTACATAATAATTTGATTGGTTAGAAATCGAATATAGTTATAATACATTGTGTATATTGGTATGAAAGTTAATGTATGTTCCTTTTTCTGTAATTCTAAGTATTCTAAAATCATGATGGTTTGAACATCATATTTCATGTTTGTACCATAAAAAATCTATCATAAATATTTTTATACCATATAAAATCATGATAATTTGAAAATCACATTTCATGGCTAGCTAATTTTATAAGATCTGAAGATAAGAAATTTGGTATTACATTTGATAAAGAATTGTTTGTACAGAAACATTAGCATTTCAAAAAGATCCCTATGAGCATTATGTTTAGTAGATTCCTCAGCTTGTTCATTTAGATTTTGACGAATCCCTCTTTAATTTCTCTTGACTACTAAAGCATTTGTCTTTGGTAATCAAGTATAATATGTCTATGTTGTTTATGATTTGCATCATCGAGTTTTTTTAGAATCACAAGAGCCATATGTTGAATCCATATCTTAATTTGTATGGTCTGCATCGTGAAAATAAAAGATGTCATTTTGTAAAATATAATATCAAATAGAAAAATGAATAATATGATGTTCTATTGCTAAAAGAACATATTGCTTGAATGCAAAATGAAAACCAACACTTGGAATAATGACTAATTATTGATATCAAAGCCCCAATCGATAACTGAGATTATCTTATGATGAATTATCAAAATAAGAATATGATAGTAAAAATCAAAGCTTGAAGGTGAAACGAATTTAATCCTAACCTCATGATCGATTGATGATGATGATAATTGTTGATATTGCTTAACATAAGTTGATGTTATACATTACCTATTATCATAAGTTGATGTTAATTTATGTATGTATAGTATTCTACTGTAAATAATATTATTTAATTGATGTGAAATTTTAGTAATATCTTTCACTTATTAGACAAGCTAAAAAAATAATATGATATAAAATGATGTGATATATAATTTCATAAAGATGAACTTGTATTCATAAAAAACAAATTACTTAATGAATAACAAAAATCAAAGATTACAATTGATAAATATAATATCAAATAAAAATATATATTATTATGGTGTTCTATTGTTAAAAACCAAATTGATCGAATGAAAAATGAAAATCAAACCTTGAAATAGATAATCGAATCCTGAAATCAGAGCTTTCAACTGATAATTGATTTTAAATAATAATCAATTGTTGAAATTTAAGATCTAGGAGTAAAAATCAAAGCTTGAAGGGGCTGAAAATCGATCTCAATCTAATGACGATGATGATGAATAGTTGAAAGCACTTACCTGGAAGCAAAATCGGAAGCTTGAAAATGCTGAAAATGATATGAATCTTATGATCAATTGCTAACATTGATTTATGTAACTTGATGAAAGCGTATTTTGGTGAGAAATGATTTCAATCTAGTTGTGAAGTTGAAAATCATCAAATGAAGGGGATAAGATCTCATTCTGATGAAACTTCCAATTGCTGAAAACGATCTGAATCGAAGAAATCAATTGATGATCAGTCGCTCATGAAAGCTTGAAATCGATGTGAGCTAATGATCAATTGTTGAAATCTCTTTCAGTAAGCCTGTAAAATCAAAAATCATCACAACGTAAGTAATAATTAACGTACAAAACTCAAGTTTTTTTACTTCTCATTCAATCTAAATATTGTTGTGATTGAGAAAACCATTCGAGGAAATCATCGGATGAAAGAGCGAATCTTATTTTGTTATGTTGATTAAGGAACGATCATGTAAATCAAGGGATTCGATTATATTATTAAGACCTAACTAATCTACCCTTGAGGGTTTAATTAAGCGGCTTAATCAGGGATTTTTTGAACCACAAGATCAAATTTAATCGAAGGCTAAAATTTGGTCCTTATATCTCACAAAATATAGGTGGTCTCAAATGAACCTCTACCTATATATATATATATATATATATATATATATATATATATATATATATATATATATATATATATATATATTGGTAGATGTTCTATGGAAAACAAGAAACCCTAAAAAAATCATAAAAATGCAAAAAAAAAAAAAATACTTAGACATCACAATCTTTTTTTTGATTTCATATTACGAGTTTTCGTAGCTTTTATTTATTTTTGCTGAATTTTTTTTGAAAAAAACGAAAAAAAATCAATTTTTTTTTTATTTTTTTCAGCGATTTTGTAAATAAACCTGCGATTTTTAGGTAAAAAATGTCAAAAAAAAATATTTGTGATCTCTAAGTTTTTTTTTATGCATTTTATGATTTTTAGGGTTTTTTTAGTGTTTTTTTTTTGTTTTCCATATAACTCTTCCCTATATATATATATATATATATATATATATATATATATATATATATATATATATATATATATATAATACTATATTATAAAACATATTAGTCATATCTTGAATTTTAATTTATATAAGATACAAGGTTTTTGTACAAATCAATTATACATGAATAAATTATTAATATTTGTCAAAAGTTTGAAGACTTGAATTAAGAAATATTATTAAGAAATTTAGTTTGGAGCAAAATGAGAATTTTTAAATTTTAAATTCAACTATATAAATTAATTTATCTTTCTTAAACTAGACACCGATAATAATTAATTTACATCAAATGTATAAAACTAATTTATATATTTAAATATTAATATTAATTATTAGCATGCGTCATCACATGATAATTAGAATTAATAATATGACACTAAGCTTAAAAATGTTAAATTTGTTTGTATATATATATATATATATATATATATATATATATATATATATATATATATATATATATATATATATATATATAGAGTTAAGTTCAAATGAGAACACTATTTAATGTGAGAACGTGAGAACACTACTTTACGTTACTATTCTACCATGAATTTTATATATACAACGATATGACATTTTTCTACAAATATACGAACAATCACACATTAATATTCACATTAAAATTTTGTATGTACAATTTTGTGACATTATTCATCACCGAATATATGAACAATCACATATTTAACATTCACATTAGAATTTACTAAATTACCACACACACACACACACACACACACATATATATATATATATATATATATAATTTATAGTAGTATAACAATATAAAATTGAATATATATTCATATTATAATTACTACAATACAATACAATACATATTAAATTCATAGTAGAATAGTAACATAAAGTAGTGTGCTCACGTTCTCACATTAAATAGTGTTCTCATTTGAACTTAACCCTATATATATATATATATATATATATATATATATATATATATATATATATATATAGGGAAAGGTTATTTGGAAAACAAGAAACCCTAAAAATCATAAAAAATACCAAGACATCACAATACTTTTTTTTTTAATTTTTTATCAAAAAATCCTAGCATTTTTAACAATTTCTTTGAAAAAAAAAATAAAAAAACAATTTTTTTTCTTTTTACTTTTGTGAAAAAAAAATTTCTAAAATTTTTTTAAGCGATTTTGATCTAAAAGTTGCGATTTTTTGATATAAAAAGTCAAAAAAAAAATTTGTGATCTGTAAGTATTTTTTTTTATGCATTTTAATGATTTTTAGGGTTTTTTTTAGGATTTTTTGTTTTCCACAGAACCTAAACCTATATATATATATATATATATATATATATATATATATATATATATATATATATATATATAAATACTTTTAAGTTCTATGGAAAACGAAAACCCTAATAATTATTAAAATGTATAAAAAATACTTAGAGATCACAAATTTTTTTATCAAAAAATCGCAACTTTTAGGTCAAAATCACTGAAATTTTTTTTTGAAAAATTTTCATTTTACAAAAAAAAAATGATTTTTTTTTCAGCCAAATTGTAAAGAATGCTGCGATTTTTTGATAAAAAATTCAAAAAAATGTCTTGTGATGTGTTGGTATTTTTTTATGCATTTTTATGATTTTTATGGTTTTTTTAGGGTTTTTTTTGTTTTCCAAATAACCCTTCCCTATATATATATATATATATATATATATATATATATATATATATATATATATATATCTAGGTTCAGATATTTAAAGTAATTATTGTGTTATTGTATGCATAAATGTCGGCCAATCAAAATTTAAAATAAAAATAAATAATTAAATAAACAAATAAGGGTAAATAGGTAATTTGATAATTAGTTTCCATAAATAATATCCTATAATTATGGTAAACATTGACTTTAGCTACCTAGGGTTTCTCTATCCATCGGCTTTTTAAAACCACCATCTACCTAGGTCCGCCAAGTGCTGAAGCAAGAAGTGGGAAGGTGTATCAATTGCCTGTCACCGGCGGATCTTGTCGACACCAAAATCACATCCCTTCTCTTCCAGCCGTCATTGACTCTTCTAGCCTTCATTGACTCATTCCCTCCATAATCAATAGCAAGCAGCGACCAGCAAGGCAACAACCACCGTTTGGCCCGTCGCATATTCGCAGGTGCAGGTCAAAATCGACGAGAATAGGCACACCTTCCTTCACCTCTTGCAAAATTGATCGACATGAGCCAAGGAAATAAGAAAAAAACTGCAGCTCTCCTTGTGTACCTTCTTCGGTTCTTCATGTTCTTGTTTCAACAATTACGTCCTAAAAAATCGATATGGCTCTTGTTCTGTCTCCACCTTTTATCGACGCCACACACAAGAATAAATCGCAGGTATCAATATTAAACTCGAAATTGTATCTATTCTCTTCTTTAATCGATCACACCCTGCATTCTCTTCTTGCTTTCTTGAAATCGATCACAGGTTCTGTTGATCTAAAGTGAAATAACAAGCTACTAATTGACTCTTCACCCTTCAAATGCATTGTTGAAAACTGATTTTCTTATTTTCTGATTTCTTATTGATCCATCCCAAATGAAATCGCCAATAAAAATGTACAAAATTAGGAATCTTCTATTGGATGATTCAAAAATACAGTCTTGAATGATGACATTGAACGAAATCTGTGCAAAATTGCTTACATTTACAAGCTCCAAGGCATAGATTAACGATAATCTGATAGAAACGAATGTAAGGTACAATGGTTTTCTGACAGACTAGATGTGTTTAGGTTTATTGGGAATTTGTTCTTATTGTCTAATTTTTACAGGAAATTGTATGTTGTTTTGATGCACACCAAGCGCTCGCTAAAATGCTTCAACTAAGTGATATTTCTTTGTTTATAGTATCCTATCAGAAAAGAATGTTTTTTTTTATGATAATCATGAACATATTCTGTTAGAATGCCCCGAATTAATATAATTATTGGTAAATGAATTCCAATTCTATCAGAATGGAATCACCAATTCCAATTATGCTGGAATGGAAGATGAATATTTTCTCACTAATTTATTCATTGGATTTGTTTCCACAGAAGTTGATGCTTGAAGAACGGACCACGAAATTTGAACGACGCCTCTTAGCAACATTATTCTTTTAGAATAAATTAGTGTATTTGTTAGATTTTGATGTTTTTTTTACCGAATTGAAAGTTTTTTAGTTTTATTATTTAACAATAAATATAATTCTTAACAATTGTTACATGTATTCTATAAGAATTCATATAATTTTTGTTTTAAATCTTCAATTGTTGGTTCGAGAATTTGTTATTGTACAAGAAATATGTTCAAGAATATTTTTATTATTTTAAGGTTCTAGAATATTTTTATTTTTGAACATACTCAAACATATTCTATCAGAATGTCCGAATTAAAAATTTTATAATTTGTAAAATCGGATTTTTAAAATTAATAGAATCAATGATCCCTTAAAATATGCAAATTTCCTTTATTAAATCTATATTAATCGACGAAAATACCCTTCTAGTTAAATTAGACGGTATTTTTCGATTATTTTTAATTCAATAATATGTATTAATCATTTTCTTAAAATAAGTAAAATGATTGGTCCATATTTATGCATACAATAACACAATAACTAGTTTGAATATAATAACCTAAGCCTATATATATATATATATATATATATATATATATATATATATATATATATATATATATACTTCTTATAAAGCTAACATTTTTTTCTTGAACCTTATGCATTTGAAACTCCCAAGACCATTTTTCCTTGAACCTCATGCATTTGAAACTCCCAAGACTATTCAACTTATACAAATTAATTTATGATTAATTGAAATATTTTGATTTGTAACTCTTAAACTCTTCAAATCATGCTATTTAATTGATGAGTTAAATGAAATATTTAGCCTATATAAGAAATTTATAGATTACATATTGCATGTATGTCAACACAAAATGATAGATTATATTTGTAGGGTTTGAAGAGTTATATGAGTGGTTCCATGGATGTAAGAAAGCCAATAGAACTTTTCCAAATATAAATTTATATAAATTCAAATTGAGTGCATGTAAAGTTTTAGATATTAACCAATATTCAAATTTAGGTATTTGTGTAAAGGCATACTTGAGATCATTTTTTTAAGTTTATGTGTTATATTCTACCAAAACTTATATGGATATACCCAATTTTGATTGTTTTTATAGTAATAAAATAAATTATCTTATTACATTTGTCAATTTTCTTTTTTCCTCTTCGTTCTTTATCGTAAAGAAAAAGTAAAATAAATAACTTATTAATATTTTCATAAAAAATAATTATATTAAAAAAATATTGTTAATATATATATATATATATATATATATATATATATATAAAGATTGGTCACAGTATATAACAATTATTATAATTTTAAAATTCAAATCAACATTTTATTTGGACTGTTCATTCTCTTCCAATATTTCATAGCTTTAAGGAAAAAATAAAAGTACAATAAAAAGTATGATAGTTTTTTGTAAATACAATAATGAAAATTTTCAAAAATTTAGTTTTTAATTAGTAAAAATAATAACTGTTTAAAATAACGTAAAACTAAAGAATAGATTATATTATATTAAAAAAATATTGTTACTTGAAATAATAATAATAATAATAATAATAATAATAGTAATATAGGAAATAAAAAATATTCAAATAAATTATTTATAAATTAGTTAAAAATACCTATATTTTAATACAAATTTATATCAAAAACTTAATTCAATTTGATTCAATATCTTTTTTTATCGATACTTAAAATTATTATAATATTAGTTAAAACTTAGTATAAAAATTATTCTTTCAATGATAAATACTTAAAATATTGTTTTTATAACATATAATTGTTAATATTTATATTACATTATTGGGCACAAATCAAGATTTTAAAACTCCCATTACAACTCAATAGTTTTTTTTTATTTAAATGTAATTATAATTTCAAATTTAATGTAATTTGTCTTTATATTTTCCGCTACATTCAAAAGTTTTTTAAACTTATGGTTATTAATGTGCAATGCTTTTTTATTTTCTATTTATTTATTATACACATTGTAGATATATTAGTAGTATATAAGTTGTTGGATTAGTGTCTAAGTCCTTAACTATAACTGGTATATACTTGACCCGAGAGTAGCATAGTCCATTTAGGTTACATATCACCAGGAGAATTTGATAGGATGGACTTTTGAGAAGAGGTTATTTATGATTTGTTAATATATTATAAGTTTTAATATATTAATATGAAATCATATTATTTAATTAGTATTGATAAAGAATTAGTTTGGAATTAATTTTATAATCAAAAGAGACTAATTAAATAAATAAGGATTGATTTGGTAATCATTCATTCTTATAAAGTGGGCTTATGATCCATAGTTCTTTATGTTAGGTTAAACCCATGTGGTGAACCATGGATACTCCATGGAGGTTAAAAACCATGGAGCCTAAAGAATGTGAAAAGTCATGCACATTATGGTTTGCATGGTGTAACCCTAATTAAGTCACACTATATAAGAAGCCCCTTAGCCTCCAAAATTGTGCACTAGTTCTTGAACGATCATTGAGCCGATTTTGGTGTAAGGATATCCTCTCAAAAGTCATCCTTTATCCAAAGGTGTGTTGTGATTCCATTTGAGGCATTCATACTATTGGTGTTAAGTTCTTAAAGGCCAAAACTACAAGCTACAACAAAGAGGTAATTCTATAACTCATTTCTATGATGTTTATGTCATTTATATGCTAGTTGTAGGCATAATGCTTTGGAAACAATATTGCATATATAATTAGAGAAAACATAGATCCAAAGCATCTAGGGTTTCATGTACACCATAGGAGTGTTAGAATGCTCAAAACCCTTCAGTGGTATCAGAGCCTAGGGTTGTTTTCCATTATACTTGATGCTACTTATTTTCAAAGCTTGAAAAAAATCGATTTTCTGCTTTCTGGACAGTGGACTCGCCAAGTCCACTAGGGAACTCGCTGAGTCCCTTTAAAAAACTAACCAACTCGCCGAGTCAGTTCATGCACTTGACGAGTTGGTGGTCTAGAATGCAGATTTTTGAGTTTTTTTTGGCTAGAATTGGACTAGGATCATTACCCTAAGCTGTTTTTGAACTTATAAACCTATTTTTTATTTGGTAATGATCATGCTTATCCAATTTAAAAGATAATTGTCAAAGTTTCATGATTAGTATTAGTTTAAAAGATTAGGCTAATTTCTTGAAACTTGTTTGATATGAATTATCTTAACTTATGAGTTTAATTAGATCATAGGCAAATTGTTTGATTTTCTTGTTAGAACTTTTGATCTAATTGTTTTGATGAAATCCATAATTTGCCCTCAAGTTATGGAAAGTGAAGAGTCTCCTTTTTAAATGTCATCTTAAGTGGTTTTAAGTCTTCCATAATTTTCCCTCAAGTAAAGGAACTTGAAGAGTCTTTTACATAAATGTTTTTATGAATTCCATAACTTGTCCTCAAGTTATGGAATGTTAAGAGTCTTTTCATTAAAACCTATATTAAACTCATTAGTTATGGAAACCAAAAGTTTTTGAATATTTCAAAACTTTCCCTCAAGTTTTGGAATTTGTAAATGCAAAGTCTTACTTTGAAACATTTAGTTCCAAACCCTAGAATTTTAAAAGTTTAAAAATTCAACCCTTATATTATTATAATATTATAGGTTTAATATATATATATATATATATATATATATATATATAATATTAAAGTCAGTCTTACCATTAGTAGGTCTCATTCACGAAGCCGGTCTATAAGGGTGGTATAAGGTTACTGCCTATAAAATGACAGTTTAATGAGTGTCCACTCTCACCCACCGCTTCCTTGACTGGTGGAGGGTCATTAGCCGAACGGGTTTGACAGGACATTTTAATTTTCATTATAAGTATAATGATAATTATAAAGTAACTAAACTTTTATTAAATTCTCAATCTTAGTTACTTTAGGAAAAATGTAATTTTGGTGCTAACCTATGAAATTGCACTTTGCGCCTTTTTAAGTCATTAGTGGAGCATGTGTGGTTAACCGACACACTAACCTAGACTGACAGTGCGTGAAAAAGGGTAGCTTGATGTTAATTATAAATCAATGGAGCGTGTGTGGTTAATCGACACAATGATTAGGTGGTTGTAACATTGAGTGTACCAAGCTAATTTGCATGGTTATTCACACATTGTTTGTGATCCTCGACATCCTTTGTCTTTGGGAAATTAAGACTAATTCCTTGTTCACATGAATATGTGAGTAAAGTGAAGGACTAGGGGATCGGGTACACTGGGTGTGCGCTGGTCAGGTCCACCACAAAAAACGATAAGACTATTTGTCATGATTTACTAAAGTTTAGGAAATATGGTTATGCTTACAAGTTTAAGTATAATTCTAAACATTGGAAAAGTTTCAATGTATGTTAGAACGAATGAGAAGAATCAAATTAGGCAGAAAGATAAAAGTTTCTCCAATCTAAAAAGATGGGAGAGTACTTTAGTATTGTGTTTTATGATCATCTTAATGATTATGGAAAACCATATCGCAATTGATCTTCTAAGGATATCTTAGTGCATTTGTATGGATAAGGTGATGTATCGTGAATTGTTGAAATGGTTAAATCAAGAAGATGAGTCATACTTCGTTCCAAGAACAAGTCTTAGAGTCATACTCCAAGATTTTAACTTGAGTAACATAAAATTAAGAAGTTTTATAACACTCATCAAATGTAGAGCAACATGTTTCTTACTCTTGTACATTTGAAATTGGTAAGTTATGATGTTTTGGATAAACCAAACATCAAATAAGACCAATTTTGTGAAGTGTTTGTCTTGATAAGAAACCGCACTAACTCTTGAATATTTATTTGTCAAGTAATGTTCCTTGACACTTGGAAGCAACGGTAGGCCCTTGTGCTGTCGGGTGGCAAGAAATTAAGATTAAACAAGTTCAGTCCATATGGGTTTGGATTTGTCACTAACCATGTCTTGTGATTATGGTTATGACAAATTCACATGGATTGGAACACATATACCATAAAATCTAAGTGTCATAAGTTTTCTCTCCGCTTCATGAAAATGATTGTGAGGAAACGCTTTCACTAAGTAGATTTTAAGGAGATAACAATTGTGATATTTGCATTCTCAAATTCGATTATGATTACGTCATCCCTCTTCACAGTTCAAATTGTGAGAAATAGCAAAGGTCTAAACATTTGAGACTTATTATTGTAAGTTCTAAAATTGTTTAGACACACATGTGAGCTATCTAAGGAAAGGTGTATGAGTTTGAGAAGCCTAGATAAAGTATTATCGAAGCATCTCATATCAGAAATCTAAGCTTTGGTAATAAAAGTTAATACATATTGATTTCTAGAAGTCCAACTGATTTATGGGTACATGTCAAAGCTAGTGGGAGCATAAGTGTTATGCTAGTAATATAATAATTATTATGCTAGTGGGAGCATAATTATTATGGTAAGTGTTACAAGTTAGCAATGTTAATTATAGAAAACAAAAGTTTCAATTTGCAAAGTTGTGGGTTTGAAAAGTTGTTTTGCTATAATTAAGGGAGATGAATTTATACTTCATTTCAAAATCTAAAAGCTTAGATTGAGGTTTTAATCATATTTAGTCAAATATATATGAATGTTATGTTGGAATGGTTCAACATAAGGAAATTCTATATATGGAAAGGTTAATTGCGTTCTCAAAATTCAATTATGATTACGACATCCCTCTTCATAATTCGAATTGTGAGAACATGGCAAATAGAAATATTATTGCAAAATGTTGATCAAGTATCATGTCTTTATGTTAGACATTATGAATCGCATCCCATATGCTTCAGGTATTTGATCGATTGCATATGCTATAATATTCTCATGTTCTAAATTTTCCAAATGCCTAGGGCATTAAGAGGGAAAAAGGACTAGAACCAGATATGACTAAAGTGGTTAACAACTATTAAGGACAATCTAAGGTTCACCAAGGATTGGTCGCTTAAGGACAGTTGTAAGTATAATAATGGATGGAACATATTGACACTATTATGAATAGACATGATTCTATTAATAATGAGTTGTCGTATGACAAGATATGGAATGTTTCTATATTGGGAATTGGAGATTAAGAATATATGAAAAAGTTAGAAACTTTTATGCAAGAAGGATGTTCAAAGGAATGTACTTTCAATTAGAGACTTCGCTTCCTTGGAATTGTTTTGTTATCAATCTCTAGTGGAAAGTTTTGCAATATCGTTGGTCAAGTCTCTGTGACTTTTGGTACCATGACATTACAAAGGCTGCATTACATAATAGTTTACCAGTGAGAAGAATTTGGAATTCTTACACTTGCAATAAAGTTTGGAATTATGAAATAAGCATC
Organism: Lactuca serriola; assembly: GCF_051521515.1. NCBI lineage: Eukaryota > Viridiplantae > Streptophyta > Magnoliopsida > Asterales > Asteraceae > Lactuca > Lactuca serriola. Next base: position 34,331,525 of record NC_136411.1, on the reverse strand, counting down.
ATTGAAATGTTTTTCAATTAATCTATTTCACAAAGTAAGGACCATAGACAAACATAGTGTGCATGCTTGGAGCATGAGACAACTATTGTTTTAATTCAAGTATTAAGTTGATTATAATGAATAATGAGTAATCAATATGGATCAAAATTTTTGGGGCCATATAGGATTAGTATTATTCTTGTGTTTCACTTTACATGTTTTGACTTCCCGATTAACTAGGTTATTCAAGCCATCCACTGTCAATCATACTTTGGAAGTAGGTATTGAGGCAAGACTGTCATGAATGGGTCTGTAGTTTGTCTAGGTATTTTAGACATAGCTGCAATGTTCATGAGTACTCCTGGAATAAGATTCGAGTACTACGCTTATTTGAATCACTTTATGGATTTTATCACGAGTGATCGTGAGACATAGCTGCAATATCTGTAGGCCCCTCGATGATTTAGTGATGACACCCCTAAGTGCTTGACTAAGCCTAGACTGATTTAATTTTTTCAATTAGTCGGTCGTTATAAATCGGAAATCAGGAAACAACAGATGGACAGAGAGAATGATTATAATCCATGTCTCAGTCCATATGATATCTAGAGTGGAGGAATATATGATCCCTTATCTAATGGACGCGTCATTGACTAGGTTAGAGTTCGACAACGGCTTTTAAGAGCTACGATTGCTAGTCGGGTTGTGGAGTCGTACTTGCAATAATAGTTATTAGATTTATCCAAGTGGGAGATTTTTGGATTAATGTATAAGTCTATAACTATAATTGGTACGTACTTGACCCGAGAGTAGCATGGTCCATTTGGGTTGCATATCATCAGGACAATTTGATAGGATGGACTTTTGAGAAGAGGTTATTTATGATTTGTTAATATATTATAAGCTCTAATATATTAATATGAAATCATATTATTTAATTAGTATTGATCAAGAATTAGTTTGGAATTAATTTTGTGATTAAAAGAGACTAATTAAATAAATGGGGATTGATTTGGTTAATCATTCATTGTTATAAAGTGGGCTTGTGATCCATAGTTCTTTATGTTGGGATAAACCCATGTGGTGAACCATGGATACTCCATGGAGGTTAAAACCCATGGAGCCTAAGGAATGTGGAAAGTCATGCACATTAGGGTTTGAATGGTGTAACCCTAAGTAAGCCACACTATATAAGAAGCCCCTTAGCCTCCAAAATTGTGCACTAGTTCTTGAAAGATCATTGAGCCGATTTTGGTGTGAGGATATTCTCTCAAAAGTCATCCTTTGTCCAAAGGTGTGTTGTGATTCCATTTTGAGGCATTCATACTATTGGTTCTAAGTTCTTAAAGGCCAAAAATACAAGCTACAACCAATAGGTAACTCTATAACTCATTTCTATGATGTTTATGTCATTTGTATGCTAGTTGTAGGCTTAATGATTTGGAAACAATATTGATTTGTGATTCAAAATGAAAGACTTGAAAAAAAAAAGTTTTGTCGCATCATTGGTTATTTCAACACAATTTTTTATAACAATGTTTCTATATATCAAATGTATGTTGATTTCTAAATATTTAATTTGAATGATTTATAAGTGTTTAATAAGGTTGTTTGATATAAATGTTATAATGTTGTAGTGTTTTTATTTTATTAAAAGCTATAGTGTTTTTCATACTATTTGTTATTTGTTTTATATACAAATCGGCATACGTTTTATATATAATTTTCAAAACTTATAACATTCTATAAAATCATCAAAATTTGTAGTATTTTTCTTTTCATACTACTTTGTTTTTTATACATAGAAATCAATATATGTTTGATATATAATTTACACAACATAAAACGGTCTATAAAATCATGAATTAATTGTGGAAATAACTAATGATATGAAGTTATTAAAATTATTTTGTTAATATTGAGCTTTTTTGGTATTGACATTGATTTTACATGTATAAATATTAAATCACAATTTGATAAATGTTATTATTTTAATTAAATAATTATATTCACATGCAACGCGTGGGGATTCGACTAGTATATTATAATATAAGCATTTTACTAAGCACCCCATTGATTTGAAACTGTTTTGTCTTTTCATATTCTCAAATGACTATGTTTATAAGCACTTCATTGATTTGAAACTTATTTGTATTTTTATATTCTCAAATGACTTTACAAATGTCTTCTAAGTAATTGATCTAGCATTAAACACCAAACATGCTATATAAAATCTTACATGTAAGAAGGATGTAATAAGAAAATGAAAAAGAAAAATTCAATAGGCACAATTCTTGTAGAACGTATTAGCAGTGATGGAGTCCCTAAAATAGCTCTACAACTCAAGGTTGTGGATGAATGTATCAATTTTTACTTAGAGTTTGATCGTGTTATATTTTTTTTTCCAGTGGTGATGTGCAATTCGAGTCGTGGTTTATAATTTCCGAAGTTATATGTGAGAACATCATCATTAGCCTATTCGTTTTTATCTCTACACAAACGGTTAATTTTAGGTTTATGTTGTTCAACTAGTGTGTATATATTGATATAAAACCCATCAAACACTACCAGATATGACTTCAATGCCCACCATACACCAGTCAGATGTCGGTGCCGATTGCCTCAACTTAAAGACTAATACATTTGAATTGTTATATTTATGAATTTATAATATAGTTCTTTATGATAAGGATTTATGTTTGTAGATGTCAAATTCATGGTTATATATATATATATATATATATATATATATATATATATATATATATATATATATATATATATATATATATATATATATATATATAACCAAGAATTTGACATCCACAAACATAAATTTTTATCTATAAAGCCATAGGCATAACAGTTAAAAAACATCGGTTGTTAAGTTGAAAAGATCGGTGTGAGACTAGTGTATGTTGGGCGTTGAAGTTGAGTTTGGTAGTGGTGTGGGTGGTCGACCTTTGAATCCTGTATATTTTGAATAACCTGATTGTTCGACCTCTTCAATTTAATTTGAAAATGGATAATTTTTAACGGGCTGCGTGAAATCTAACTATCCATGTCCAATAAACTGGTTTAAACATTTTTTTAAAGATTCTATCACACAATTCAACTCGGTTTTCTGAAGAAACCGTTAGTTCGATTCAGTCTAAAATTTTGCATAAAATTGGTCGCTGTTAAACCGTTTTCATCTTCGATTTTCAGTTCGAATGATTCAAACAACTTTTAAATCATTTTTAAATAGAATATATGATGATAAATTGTAACATCCTGTTTTAGATCGTCCGTGATTAGGGTTCGTGGGCTACAACCCAGGCATGAAGAAGCCTCGGGGTTGCAACGAGTTGCTAGAAGCGTAGGGCATCTCGTCACCTTTCCGTGGATATGAGGTTCATTAGAAACAAAGTTATATCGAGGAGGCTATGGAAGTTTGAAGTTTTGGCAGGATAAGTCCCTTATTAGAAAAAGGTGGCAGCTAAGTACGTTAGGCGTACGTGTTTGTACGCTTAGCGTACTCATGTGCGTAACTTTTAAGTGGAGCCACCTAGTACGCTGGGCGTACTAGGCACATAATGAAAACCCTAGTTGAGGGGTGTCCCTATATAAAGAATGAGATGGGCTCACTCCTGGCCACCATCCTTAGATTGCAAACCCTCTTAAACCCTAAACCTTCGTTCATAGAGCTTGTGAATGCATTTGAGAGCCTTTGAGTGTTTTTGTGTGTTCTTGGAGTGAAGAAGAAGTTTTGGAGAAGGAGTGAGAGTCCATGCCCTTGGATCTGAGCATAGCTATGTTGGGAGCTTCATATAGAGTTATAAAGGTTCAAGCTTTCTCACTCTGTTGATTTGTGCATCTTAGTAGAGTATTTTAGGGTTTTGTCCCAAAAGTTGGAGACTTTATGAGATATTGAGCTCCAGAGACTTTGATCAACCCCTTTGAGTGTATTTAGTGGTGTAATGTCATAAAAATCAAGACATTGACGTTGGCATCAAGCCATGCATGAGATATGAGCATTTTGTGATAGAAGAGTGAGAGTTTTGTGTGTTTGTGACTTTATCAGCCATGCCAAGGCGTAAAGTCACTGACTTTAGGGAGTAAGAGCTATTACAGAGTCCAGATCTGTGATATGAGCCAAGGTCTTAACGGATTAAGACCAAATGAGTGGAAGGATTGAATCTGGGAAGTATGGTGAGTGTAATTCCAGTACACCCCGCGTACTGACTAAGTGTCCCCGATGGCCAATCTGGATTTGTGAGTATGTTGAACGTACCAAGGGAGGTACACCCCGCGTAACCTCATTGTGGAGTTTTTGGACTAAGTCTCATTTTGGGCCTGGAGTTTGGGCTTGTTGCAATAGAGTTTTGGACCAAAGGAATATATATGTGCTTTAGGCCCTTGAGTTGGGCTTACCATTTAGATTTGAGAGTTGGGCCTCGAAAGAGCCCATTTATTATTGGGCCTTGGTTAGGTTATTGATGGGTTGGTAGTGGACTACCTTTAGACCTAATGAGTGGGGGTTTTGACTTAGTTCCTAATTGGGTTAATTGTAGGTTTGGCTCAGAGATAGAGGTCGGTGCGTAGCAACAACATTTATAGGGGTTGTTCATCATCCGAGGTAAGTCTTCTCACTATACTTACCATGAGTGGTATCTACGTGTGACCCGAGGGTCTTATGTGCTTATTTGAGTTATGTGATATTTTTTTTCTATGTGATATATATGTTATTTTCCGTGCTTACTGAGATAAGACCGGAAGGTCCAAACCAAGTTGTCGGACTAAAGGGTTTCTACTGAAACATGACCGGAGGGTCAAAACCGAGTTGTGAGACTGGATGGTCCTTACTGAGACACATGATCGGAGGGTCTACACCGAGCCGTGAGACCGGAGGGTCCATGCCGAGCTATAACCATGAGAGGCTTATTATTTGTGTATGTGATATTTTAGGGAACTCACTAAGCTTTGTGTGCTTACCGTATTATGTAATATGTGTTTCAAGTTCTCCTCATGATCGTGGGAGGCGCCAACTTGAGTGTATATACCAGAGAAAGAGTTATGTTTTGAGGATCCTTGATTATTAATCAAACAATGATGGAGTTGCGTTTTGTAAATTAAATAAATGAGATTTTTGTGAAATGTGTTATGATAATTATGTGATTTTAAAAGGAAAATTTTGTTTGAAAATTTATGGTGTTACAAAAATACCTACTTAAAATAGGGAAATGTAGACACTAACATTAATTATGAGTATAAAAAGCAACTCCAACAAGATGGAATTACTAAAAATACACCGACAAAATAATGAGGTGACGAAATGAGTATATAATGATAAATACCTAGCTAAAATGGGGCAAACACATAAACTAACATTAATTATGTGTATACAATGAGCAATTCCATCACCATCAATATGGAATTATTGAAAAGTACATTAAGAAAAAGAAATGAGAGATGAAGAGAAGAAGAAAACGTTCATTATTATTATTATTATTATTATTATTATTATTTTATTTTATTAAGATGTTATTGATTTTTATTTTGTAAAGCTTCAGTATTTAAGTAAGGTGCGTTTTTGTAAAGCTTCAGCATATGATCTTTTAAATATTTGAATAATATAGATTACCTATGTAATATTTATAAAATATATTATTGTTTATATGCTTTTCTTTTCAATTACAACCGACTAAAAAGAATTCAAGAAGCGAGATTTCATGATAATGATTTAGTTTCAAGACTTTATGAAATATATATTTGGCTATAAAAATATTATTTTAAGTCGTCTAAAATGTGTGTTGGCCATAGTTTCGATATTTTCTAGCATTTTATGCACTCACTCATTACAAATCTCCTTTATATTTATATTAAATTATTGTAAGCCGAAAGAGAATTAGTATAGTCCATAAATTTAAAACCTCCCAAATGTAAAAACCATATCATACCTATTGCAGTTTATAAATCGAGTCGAACCGCATGTAAACCGCAAATCGCAACAAACACAAAATCCGAATAATGTGGTTTTAACAAACTAAAAATTGATCTATGTAGCTTTTGGTGCGACGTTCGCTAAAAACTGCATCAGACTGCACAACATACGCTCATATTCTAAAAGTTAACTCAAAGACATTGGGGACGAAAATAGATATAGAAAAATAGCTTAGCATGATAATAATATATTCGTTTTATTCATGTTTAGACAACTTTTTTTTATACTGTTGACCAACAAACTTGTTAAAAGTGCTAAAATACTATTATTGTAACCCATTATCTTAGGTTATAACTTACTTGGTGTATATATGATATCTACATGGAAAAATTAAAATGGAAGATGATTTAGGAAAGTAATAACGTATTTGTTTTATTCACATTTGATTAAAAAAATTTACACTATTGACCATCAAACTTGTTAGAAGTGTTTAGGTTTTATCATTTGTTACTATTATTTCATTTTAATGATTAAGTAACTGTTTAATATATCTTCTAAAATTTGATGTTACTTTAAAATTTATTTTTAGTAAGGTAAATCCCTATATTTCTGTTAAACTTAAAGAATTTTATGTCATAAAAAATATCAAGAAATGTATTAAATATAACATTTTTCCAGTAGTAAATCATTTATAGAACAACATTTATATTTATATATTTGTACTATTCTGTTGTTCTTGTATCATTAACCCAAATCAATTAGAAATTCATAATAACAATTTGATTTTTATCGAAACTAATCCAAATATTCAAATGACTAAAGCAAATAATCCAATTCAATTCGGTTTTATACGAATAGTGAGTAGTGTTAACAATGGTAACACTTGATCACCTTTAACAAGTTCGTAGGTTAAACATGTATAAAAAAATCACATAAATATAAACAAAACAAATATGTAATTACCCTTGTAAATTATTTTCCATAGTTATACAATAGTCTATAAAAAAGTAACCTTTTATAAAAAAGAGATCATATCCACAACTTTCACCAAACCAAGAGGACGTATATTGTACTTTTCTTTTTTAAATTTTAATAATTAAAAGAATACCTAAAAGAACATGCGTAAAAGTATATTGAGATGGGACCGGAGTCGTACGCTTCTGACAACTAAAATATTGGCATTGCCATATGCAAATATCACCCTCATAGAAAGATGGTAAATTACTCAATTCAACTGGTGGGTCATTTCTTTATAGATTAACAATGTTCTTCGAATCTCTCTCTATATATTGACTAGTACATCATGATGGATTCATGAAATTCAATCGCAAATGAAGTCAATAATTTGGTTCCGGGACATGGGTTTGGTTGAGGTTTTAAGAACAATTGATTTCGAAGATGAATCCTACCCAACATATGAAGATTTTGCATTTCTTCCTGTGTTTGCTATCTTCTTTCCAGTTGTTCGATATTTCCTCAACATATATGTTTTTGAGGTAATTTTTACTCATACCAATGAATCATATCTAATTATTTGATCAGAATGGATTGTATTCATGAAGTTTTACTGGGGACGTTAGGATAACTAAGAGCTATTTTTCGTCTTTGCTGCGAAATATGTTGCACATATATAATTTTATTCCCTATATTCAAATGAGAGATACCCCTTATTATAAGCTAATATTTTATTTCAAAATAGGGCTTTAGTTGCATTTCAGACCATTGAAATTGATTTTGTTTTACACAAAGTTAGGAGTTTTTAAGAATCAAAAAGGATGAAAGATAGATTTATATCTAACTGATGGATGCTTTAAATCAAGGCTTATTTGGAGAAGAGGCGGGAAATATAAAGGATTGTGAATTGAATTGGTGAGAGAATCACTAGCTCAGAATGGAAGAAGAAATGAAGATTATTTCCAATAATCCTTGTCTATCTAACTGCTAGATGTTGCTTATGTCAAATTACGGTCATTTGAAAAAATAATATTAATGTAATTTAGCCATATTTAAATAGGACGAGCAAAGAGTAGATATGTCATGAAGATTTGGATCCTTTAGATGTGACACTTCTATAAGTATGGTGGCCATGAAGACATGAACATCAATGAAACTTGTAGCACAAACCCCTTTTTCTGTAAGTGATTTCTAAGATAAAATGAGGTGATAGTGGTTGACTCAATGGATATAACATTTTGGGGATCTAAACATGGAAGATAAAGAGGAAAAGTTGAGTTTACCATTGTTAAATAAAAACCAAACAAGCAACCCACAAAATCGACTAACAATTTAACGGAAAATATCAAATGTATATACAATCGGTTCCCAAACGTTTCACATTTCTTGATTGAGTGACATGTTGCAGGGTATAGGAAGGAGATTAATTATTTCAAAGGAGTATCAGAAGTTAGATATCGATATAGAAGAAAGAAACAAAAAACTACGAAAATTTAAAGAATCGGCATGGAAATGTGTTTATTATCTTTCAGTTGAATTTTTTGCTATAATTGTTACTCATAATGAGCCCTGGTTCACAAATACTATCAACTTCTGGATAGGTCCTGATAATCAGAGATGGCCTGATCAAAAAGCAAAGTAAGATTATATATAATTGTATTGTATGCACTTTAGTTCTTTTATCATCTCAATTGTTTAATACATATATTTCCAGGTTAAAATTGAAAGCTCTATACATGTATGCGGGTGGATTCTACATGTATTCAATCTTTGCTTTAATTTTTTGGGAAACAAGGCCTGACTTTGTTGTGTCAATGGGTCATCATGTTGCAAGTGTCATCCTCATTGTAATGTCTTATATTTGCAGGTATATATATGATTTATAAATGAAAGTCATGGATTAATAATTTAATATTCTTGTGCACATTTTAATAAATTTAACATATTTGTTTCTTGTAGATTTGTGCGTGTTGGTTCTGTGATTTTAGCTCTTCATGGTGCGAGCGATGTATTTCTTGAAGTAGTAAAGATGTCTAAATACAGTGGTGCTGAAGGACTTGCAAGTTTTTCATTTATGTTATTTGTGATTTCATGGCTAATCCTTCGACTTATTTATTACCCTTTTTGGATTATGCAGAGTACAAGGTTTAAGAATTATGACAACTATATGTTTTTAAACTTCATGCATCTAATATTCCATATGAGTTATGAATTATGATCATATCATATGTCTTTTTCTTCCTTGGTTCAGTTATGAAATTGTTATGATGTTGGATAAAGAAAGGAAGGATACACTGATACCAATCTACTACTATATCTTCAACACCCTTCTTTTCTTCTTGCTGGTTCTTCATATCTATTGGTGGGTATTGATATATCGGATGCTTGTTAAGCAAATCCAAGATAGAGGAAAACTTAATGATGATGTTCGTTCACGTAAGTAAATCAAGCCACTTTACCATGTTTTATGAAATATTTAGTTCGTTTTTTGTTCAAAGTATGATTCACTAATCAACTAGTTGACCTTATGAACATTAATGAATGCAACTTGTGATTGAATTCATAATCTGAAAATCCACCTTACAACATATTACACTTTTATACTGATAGTTTTTACCTGTTTCAAACCTTTAAGTTAATTATATATGTTATTGTATTGGTCTTATTCTAAATAGTTTGGTTTTCTGTTTCGCAGATTCTGATAGTAATCATGAACATGAAGATTGATCAATCATTTTTGTAGTAAATAGGTAATTGGATTCATAAATAACGTGCATGCTAAACAACTATTGGTGGGTGAATGAAATTACAACATGAAAGTTTCGTTACTCAATCAAGGCATGGTGTATTTGTATACATGGCTCACAACACCATACTTAAATACTCGTGTTGCAAATAAGGGTTTTTCCTTAAAACCCTCTTATAGAAGAGTTGTGGTATTGAAATATCGAAGACCTATTCTCTAGCTTTTATCTGTCGTATTCCTATAGAAGAGTTGTACTCTATAACGAAGGTTACACACCTTCGATATATATTTTTATTTAAGTGTGCACATTTTGTACTTACTTTGATGTCGAAGTCACACCATATATTTTCGTGTCTGTTAAAAAAAATAAAAATAGTGTTGTATTCTTAAGTATTAGGTATGTAAGTTCATTCATTACAAATTTGTAATTAAGATTGCTTCTAGACATAATAAAGCTTAAACAGAATTATTTACTTTGTGTGTTCATTTCCTTATTGAAATCATTACTTGATTGAATCCTATTCTCATCAAGTAGTATTAGAGAAGGAATTATCAACTTTTTTGAATAATTATTGCTAATTTCATCTATTGATTCAATAGTTTGAATTCAACAATTTCACATTTGAAAATCATTTTTCTTCGAACATTGTTTGAGATTTTTCAATTCTTCAATCAGGATTGCAATCAATTTAAGCTTATTTGAATTTAGTCTGATGTAATTCTTCATTTAATTCATTTCAATGGCTAATCTGAATATGAACATAAGGATGAACTATGCAAAATTTGCTCAGATCATCAACAAAAACACCAATGCTTCTTCCCGAATATTATGATCAATGGTTATCATATGGAGGACTACTTGAATGGAATTGATGAAGATCTATGGTGATCAATCAGAGATGGACCTTATCGTACAGACAATGTTGAGACAGTTGGAACTACTGCAGAGAACGAGAATATTAATGTTCTAAAGGTAAAATGTGAAGCAAATGATAAAAGATGCATGAGAGAATTAAGAGTACATTTCCTCATGTTGTGTATAATTACATCCATGGATGCAACACAACTCAACAAATCTTGAACAAATTGAAAGAAAAATTCCAAGGAACTAAAAGAATTAAGAAAAGTTTTGACACTCAATTGTTATCTTGTTATCTGAGTTGTCTAAATTCAAGCAAAAAGAGAACGAGTCTATCGAGCTTTACAATGATCGTTTTAATGATCTAATTTACAAAATGGTGAAGTAGAAGCTTGTTCGCAGTGAATTGGAATTCAACATGACCTTCATTCAAGGACCAAAAAAGTATTGGAGAAACATAAGTTTGTTGATCAAATCACATGAGAACTTCAATTCTTATTCTTTATCTGTACTGTATAACATTTTGTAAGCTCACAAAGATGATGTTAAAGAAATTGCCGATGGGCAAGAGAGGGATAAAGATGCTTTTGGTGGTCCTTTGACTATTTTTCAAAATAAAATGTCAAAGAATGTGTTTCTGATAAAGAAGAAAATAATATTGAAGCATGTGTGTTTATGAATTCAGATGGAGAAGCACTACCTTACTACTCTAAAAATAATGCAAAGAAATTTTATAAGAAGCCATTGAAAGGAAATGTCAAGAACAATACGTATCAAAGAAGTGCTTTGATTGTGAACTCTCGAAGTCAAAGTAAAATAATGACAATGTTGGGAAGAGTCATGCATTGAATGCTATTGGATCTGAAAAGAAGCTTATGAGAGATTTAGGCTTGACTGCAACTATTGCAATGGAAATAATCACTTGGCTAGATATTAGATGTTAAAGAAGTGCACTATGAAACAAGATAAGATTAAGGACAAGGCTTATTACACCATGTAGCTTAAAGATGTGAAAGCAAAGTTAAAGAATCTATCACTCATGGAGAGAGGCGGAGATAATGATGAAGAGAAGTATCTGACAAGGTCTTTAGGATCCGATCATGAGGAGATATGTCATCTTACTCATGGAGCTATGTATTCAAAACATGGGGAAGATAGTGGTGAAGATAAAGATAATGTCGAAGATGATGAGGAATATGAAGGATGGTGCTTCATGGCTGTTACGTCACGATCTTCGATAAAAAAGAAGGTACTTAATCTTCTAATCACTTTTAATATTCCTTCTAACTCATATGATTCTCTATTATATGATATTAATTATAGTTGTACTTACTTGAATGATCTTTTGATTTCTTTGAGTGGTGATGCGGAAAAGGTCAGGAAAAATTTTTATGATATTACAAATAAGGTGGAAGAAAAGAACACCAAAATAGAAAACTTTTTCACCAAACTATCAAATGTTAGTATTGATAGGGATGCAGTACGTAACGTTAATATTTTTTTGGTCAAACATATAAACATTTATTGTAATACTACAAAAAGATTATATGGTTGTATCATTCATCTGACATCTTTAAGGAACGAAGCTTTTACCATTCATAACTTTCAAAAAGGAACTTATTGATGAAGTTACATATGAATGTGAAAGTAGTGTATCTTCGTATGATCAAGTACAAAATGTTTGTTATGAATATGGGATAGTCAACGTTGATGAATATCTAGATTCTAATGATTTGGTACAAATTCTGAATGACACATTGTGTTCAAAAGAATAAATGCACATCTTGAATAAAATTGAATCTTTTACACAAAATAGTCAAGTAGATTTTATTGAATTAGAAGATGATTTTGATACTTTTATTGAAATAGACAAATAAGTATTTGTTTATTGTTTTGATTTTTCGATCATAAAGATTAATTCATTAAATTGACATGATGATTGTATTAATTTGATATCGTGTAACATCCCGAGTTCAGAAGTGCAAATTCAGGGTTCTTAGTGTAAATAAGGAAGGTCGACTCGGCGAGTCGATGGATAGACTCGGTGAGTCGAGTCGCGATTATGGTCATATGTTAAGTGACCAACTCGGCGAGTTGGTGCTGAATGGAGAAAACCCTAATTCCGGGAGTTGTGCCCTATATAAAGCTCATTATAGCCACCCTCAGCCTCTTTACTGCCCATTTGAGTTACAGAAACCCTAATTAGTGTGTATGAGCCTCCATTGTTAAAGTTTGAGCTTGGAAGAAGAAATTGGTGAAGAAAAGTTGGAGGACTTTTAGGATAGCATCAAGAGAGCTTGTGGATCTGAAGTCTACATCAATTTAGACTCATCTTTGGGGTAAGAAGTCACCTCCTTCAGCCTATTTCCTTGATTGTTCATCCATGGTGGTTGTTTCGGGATTCTTTAGCATGATTAAGATCTATTTTGGGTATAGAGTCTAGATCTAAGGTTGCAACTTCAGATCTAGGTTGTATTGGAGCCATGAGGGCAGAAAGCATCAACCATGGGGCTTGATTGAGAGTGCCTTTGTCCCAAAACCTTCTTGTAGCTTGGTTGGAGCTTGTTGAGCCTTGCATGCACGTAAAGTTGGAAACTTTACATGTGAATCTGGCCCTAGGAGTCCAGATCTATGCATTGGAAGCAATGGAATGGCCTGTGATTGTCTGAATGAAGATGTCACGTTTGGCCTCGGTGAGTTGGAAGAACAACTCGACGAGTCTATTGCAGATTGCCTTGGACTCGACGAGTCTGTTCTTGGACTCGGCGAGTCTGGTCGTGGAACCATAGCCTTTTCTGGTTAAGCCGTGTCTCGGTGAGTTGAGGGGCAACCCGGTGAGTTGAACAGGATGAGACTCAAAGATTGTTGGACTCGGCGAGTCTTGGGGTGACTCGGCGAGTTGAGTCGTGATTGGGAGTTTATGAGTAAAGGAACTCGACGAGTCGACGGGTTGACTCGGCGAGTAGGGTCAACCAAGAAGGTTGACTTTGACTTTGACCAAGGGTTTACCAGTTGACTTTCGGGGGTATTTTGGTATTTATTGGTTTTGGTTATTTGGTAATATTCAGTGGTGGAGTTCGTGTCGATGGTCGGAGCAGCGTGATCTTATTCTTCAGTCGACAGTTGCAGGTGAGTTATCCTCAATATACTGACAGGGTCCACGGCAACAAGGCCGGCCCTCTATCGGATGGAAATTCGGGTATTGCTGTTATGTTATTGCTTTGTTATGTTTACATGTAAGGGGATCGACATAAGTCATAACTTCAATCCATTGGTCCAAATGTAGGTCCCGGCAATCCAGAACTAACATTTCCAAAATCAGGGTTTTCTAAACCCTAACCCAAGTACATGCCAATTAGTCAAACGAATAGACTTTTAGATCAATTAGGGTTTCATTAGGTCAACTAGGGTTTCATTAGGTCGGACAGCACCCACTACCACCCCGGATAGTGGTGGTCAATGGCAGCTCACGATGGCGGCCACAAACCTCGTGGTGGTGGTTATGATTCTAGTCCAAATCATGTCCAACCGTCCTAAAAACAATCAAATCAAACATAGTGCACACTGCCACCCAACACGGCGGCTGGTGGCGGCAGCTACACCTCGTGGTGGTAGGTGTTCTGTCCAAATATTGAAAATACAACTTCACACCCATAAAGGCCGATACAATACATTCTCACACACAAAACACACACACACAACCACCCATTCACAGTGGCTGGTGGCGGCAGAAAAGGGAAAAGGTGGCGGCAACCATTGTGGTTTTCCATGCCTTTCGGCCAATGAACACACACATACACGCATATCCAAGGACCATCGCGACATACTTTCATGTGAACACACACCCACTACTGGTCCCTCCTCACGGTGGTGAATCTCGACCACAACAACTGAAATGTGGGTTGTACTAGCGGCGATGTCGGCTAGCTACTGTGGAACAAGATTAGAAGCGAGGGTTGGTCGGAACGACACCGACCGCAGCCGAGTGTGGCTGTGAGCAGCGATAGAAAGAAGAAGAAGGAGGAGGAGGACGTCATAAAGGTGGAAGCGAACACACCCGACGGTTACGCCGTCAACTCACTTTCGTCGGAGGGTAGCTGCGACAATCAGCGGTGGCTGCAACGGTGGAGTTGGCGGTGCTGGAAATGGTTGATGTGAGGGTGGCGTCTGAATGGTGATGTCAAGGGTTAGGGTTTGGGAAGGTGACATGTTTATGCCCACTGATAAAATATTTTTGCCCATAATACACTTTCAGCCCCTCTATGACAATTCTTTTCAACTTAAGTACTTAATTTACCATTCAGCCCCCAGGATTCCAAAATCCCTCCAAATTAAGTCTAATATTATATCAAACACCCCATGACTTCTGAATATCTTTACAAAATAAATCCCGAAATTACACTTTAACCCCCTGAAAACCCAAATTATATCATTTGGCTCTCCGAAACCAACACCCCGCAAAATATTATGGATTTTAGGGCTACTATTCTTTTATTAATTCTTATATATATATATATATATATATATATATATATATATATATATATTTATTTATTTATTTATTTAAATAGCAAAATGTTACACATGAATTCATGATTGTATTAAATTTTTGGATAAAGAAAAAATTAATTGTTAATTTAATTATTAAAAATTTTACCTAATATTTTTGAAAAGTTTTAAAAATACACACTTTGGTTTTATAATTTAAAATTTAATTAAATAGTTTAATTTTGAAATCTTAAATCTTAGAACCCTAGTATTTTAAAGGTTTAAAGTACACCCTTATATATATATATAGATATATATGTATGTATGTATGTATGTATGTATGTATGTATGTATGTATGTATGTATGTATGTATGTATGTATGTATGTATGTATGTATAAGAAAAGGTCAGTCTTACCGCTAGTAGGCCTTACTCACGAAGCAGATTTATAAGGGGGGTATAAGGAAACTGCCTATAAAATGGCGGTTGAATGGGTGTCCACTCTCACCCACCGCTTCCTTGATTAGTGGAGGGTCGTTAGCCAAACGGGTTTGATAGGACACTTAATTCTCGTTAATAAGTATAATGGAATATATAAAGTATGATGAGATTAAAACTTAATCTTGAAGATCGATTAGATCTTAAACAGGTAAATAAAGATTAAACAGCAAGAACACGAAAACAATAATGAACAACTCAAGAATGAATCAAACGTGTCGAATGATTATAAAACAACCCTCAGAAGAGCTCGATCAAGAACATCAACTGTAGAGGGTTAAAAGGTTTACAGGAACGATAAAGAAAATCAAAGCTATCGTAATTCTCTTATATTGTATTCTAGATCGTTAACCTAATATGCATGCAAGCATATACTTATATAGTAAACTTAACAGGCTCACGGTTGGACAGGCCCAAACCGGAGTACAAAATAATTGGACAAATAGCCGAGCCCAATGATGCAATACTTAAACAAATCTTCAACCCAACAATCTCCCCCTTTGCGTCAATTGGAGCGAGATCTTTACTTGTTACTTGGGCCAGCAGCGGCGGCAGGTACTTTCTTCTTTACAGTTTGAAACAGACGAGAGATAAGAGCAAGTATCGTCTGTCTAAATCTGATGTACCATTGGATCATATCGTTGAAGTATTTGACATCTGTAACGCCCGTGTTTCTAGGCTAGGCATTAATATTGACATAATGGTCTAGGTTAACCTTTGTAACTCATTTAGAAGAAATGAAAAGGAATTATGTGAATTTTATGTGAATTATGTGTTTTATGCTTAATTATTAGGGTTTAATTAATTAAAAATAAAAATAAGCGTCAAAATTAAAGTGTGAGATAAGCCTGATATCTTTACGTAAAGTTGTAGTGGTCGAAACAAGGATTTCGGGGATATAAAGAATACCAAAATCCGAGTTATAACGAAGAAGTTATGACCTATTGAAGTTTCGCGACAAAACCGGCACGGTGCTGAATGTCGTAAAAAGTGAGTTTTTGATAAACTACTTTTTAGCCTTAGTAATCTAAACGAAAGTCGTAGTATTCGTTAAACCGAGAAGTTCGATAAAAAGAACGCCCAAATCTGACTTCGTATGAGGAAGTTATGATTTTTCGAAGTTTCAGCGTAGCAGTAGACAGCTAAAAACTCGAATTTTAGATCGATCGATTTTTAGCCGACACAACCTAAACGAGAATTGAAGGTCTCGTCATTAGGAGCACAACGGTAAAAAGTCTGACGAAAACGGACGTCGGATGAAGAAGTTATGAATTTTTAACGGATTTCCTATCCCGGTCTGTTAAAAATAATAATATAAAATTTAAAGTCAAAATTAGCCGACGAAGTCTAAACGGAAGTTGTAGATCGTAATTTTAGCTACGCGTGCATATAAAGAACGTCAAAAACGGAGCTCGTATGCGAAAGTTATGGATTTTAGAAGTTTTGGCACGAAAACCGAGAAATTTCGCATAGTCACACAATTGCCACGTCACCCTCGCTTAGAAAGTGACACGTGTCCTGCTGAGTCATTAGGCTGCTGAGTCACCGAGGCTGCTGAGTCATGCGAGCCACGTGCCCTCTTCTGATTCGACCGAGGAGGAGGCCCAATCCGAAGCAGCCAGCTCCCCAGCCGAAGCTTCGCCCAGCTGTCGCGTGTGTCCGAGCCTCGCATAGCCTAGCTCCGAGCCTCGCAGGTGCGCCAGCAAGCCGCGGTCCACTTAGAAGCTGCCAGCGAGCCCTCGCAGGTGCGAGCCATGTGCGAGCCATGCGAGCCTTCGCCTGCGAGCCTTCTCAGCCATTGGATCAGAAGCTTCTCGGCCGTCCGATCAGAAGCTTCACCCTATAAATAGAAGGCTGCGAGCCTTCTCGGATATTTTTAAGAAATTGCCACTTTTAGCCCCTTTCTCCATATTTCTTTCATTTTAACATCCCGCAAAGCCCCGGTATCGATTGTAAAGCCCGGAATACCCCACGAAGAGCCCGAGAAGCCCGGAAAATTTATCTTTTCGGTTTCGAAGCCCGACCTTTCGCAGAGCCCGGTTTCTCAATAAAACTCCCGGTTTTATTAGAAACGATCGTTTTAGGAATCGAATTGCTGCCCGATTTTCACCAAAATAAGTGAGTGTGTAGTTACTTTCAATTTACACATAGATATGAAGTATTTACCTTGAAATACGTGTTATGTGTAAATATATTAATTGTTTGACTGAAGTGACTGTTGAATTGATGTTTTATACAAGTTTTAAACTGTATATGCTTTTTATCTACAAAATATGTTGGGTAGAACATGGGTAGATGAAATAGTGGGTATGATGAAAGGTGAGTTGGATAAAGGAGATGATCAATAATATTGATCATAAGTTAAGGGTGAGTGGTGAAAATTTGAGAGAATCACTTACCCAAATTGTTGGCCCCCGTCATTCAGCAGAGTATGGATGACAACCATGGATTATTCTAGACAGTCTATGGAACACTAGCAGGCCCGCAACCTGTAGGTGTAATGAACTATATGTTCATTTGCTGTACTCTAAAAACCCATTGACATGTATTGCAGGAGAGAACACCTGTAAATAATACTGTCGATAAATGAGAGCTATGGACTTAGCACATGTTGAATAAACTTTGGCAGCTATGGAATTAGTGCCCGTTGTATAAACCCCGGTCACGAGGTGACTTTGTGTCTATTCCTTAGGATGAATCCTTAGGAAGGAGTGATAGTTGATTCTTAGGGTAAACCCTTAAGAAATAAATAAAATAATGGTGTTTGGGGTAGTTAGGTTGATTGATTGATGTATAAACATAATAAATTTATGTATTGTGGGTTGAAAACCCTATATGCTCACCAGGCTTCCAAGCCTGACCCACTCAGTTGTTTATATTACAGGTAGAGGACCCCGAGCATAGTCGGATGATGATGATGAGTGAATTTTTGGATTATAGGCCAGTAGTTACAAATAATTGTCGTAAGGCTTATAATGTCTTGTTTATGCTTTTGATCTGTATTGGAACATGACATCCCGAGGTTTTGATATAAAAAGAAATGATATATTTCTTAAAGAAAGGTTTTGACAAACTTTTATCATATTTTGTTTTGGGGACCAACTCCGCAACATCTTTTATAAAGATTTCTCTGATTTGATTTTTAAAAAGCATAAATTAAATCGGTCTTTTCTGGCCGAGAAATTTGGGGATGTCACAGTTGGTATCAGAGCATTAGTTTAAGCGAACTAAGAAATTGTAGAATTTCTAGACTTGAACTTAGAATGCTAAGTGATGATTGTGAGATGAGTGTCTACCATATTTTAGACACGAGCACTAGTTTAGTTTAGGGAAGATGCCTAAAATGCCCTTATGTGCTAAATGTTTTGTGTTATAGCTATAATGATGCTATTATTTGTTTGGATCTATGGTCTGTTGCCGACCGGATCTGGAAACCTTATGTGTGTAGGATTCTAAACGTATGACTACGATATTGGAACTAACATATAAATGTTTCGAAGACTTAACATCTAACAAAAAAAAATGAAGATCTAAATTCACCTACGATTGGTGTATAGATCGAAATGCCGAGTACTCAAAGTGGGTTCGGAAGTGATAATCCACAGCCTGAGCCAATCACGATGACTGGAGTGCAGGAAATGGTACGTACGATGTTAGGTAAACAGATGGAAGAAACAAAACGTTTACTTCAACAAAGTAAGGATGAACTTATTGTGCCAGTACTTCAGGCATCTGTTCTTGAGGCAACTATTAGGGTTGCCAAGTCTATTGAGGAAATGATCAATGACACAACCGCCAACAAAGTTGAAGTTGGCAAGAAGAGGAAATTTGAGGGGTCTTCAAGGCCCAACAAGAGCAACATATCCACAAAGTTTGGCAAAAGAAGAGATAAAGGAAAATGGTGCGGGAAGTGCAAAAATAAACACTCTGGGAATTGTGACGGGAAGGTGAAGTGCTTTAAGTGTGGAGAAATAGGGCATTACGCCAATAAGTGTACGATTCCCAAGGAGGTGTGCTACGGATGTAAAGAAGAAGGCCATATTTCTAAGAATTGTCAGAAGAACAATGAAGTAACAAGGCCAAGTGCACCATCAATGCCAAAGGAATTTCAGGATATCCTTGAAGAAGCGATTAATAACACTAGGAAGTAGAAGTCAAGACTTGATACCCGAAGATCAAGTTACGAAGTAGTAATGTGAATAGTAACAAGTAGTTTAGCCTATGAGAGGCATAGTATAGGGTAAACTTGAACCTTTGTGTAATCGTTTCAAGGAAATAAAATAAACCCTGGTTTTGTCGTCTGATGAATAGAATGGCTGGTGTAATTTTTGAAGTTGTCCCAATCATCTGAAATTTCCATCACCAACCAAGTTGAAGTAGAGTTGATCATTGAAGATACGCGTGAAAGAAGTCCTAGTAGAGTCTAGGAAAAATTTTATGATTAATTGGACACATTTGTATGTGTTAAATTGTTTTGTGATTTTAGGACTTGGGGACTGCGAGACAGTACTTGGGACGAGCATGAGTAGGTGTGAATAGTAGTAGAGATCTATACTACTGGAAGCACAGGACTCGCACTTGGATCAGGGAAAGTCACAAGGTTACCAAGAAGCTATTATTTGATTCCGTCTTGTTCTAGTCTGTCGTTACCATCGTTTCGGTAATGACTAAGAAGATCATTGTTATTCCGACCTTAGAGGTCATATCAAATTGAGTCCGACTACGATGAGTTTATTATGTGGTTCAGAGAACCAAGTTCGATGTAACATTTGACTTAAGCCAGAAGATTGAAATGAAAGATGATCAAAGCGATCAATAGAAGTATCGCACTCATTGTTAAAGAAGTTGGTAGTTAGAAATGATACATTTTGAACGGTGATCGTATCGCATTAGAACATGAAGGAAGGTATAATTTGTTCTGAAATTGTCCCTAAGAGATCTGAGTCTAAGTAGTGCAGTATACAATGAGAGATCATTAGAACATGACCCATCGGTCTGTTACAATAAATACTTATTCCAAGAAGAAGGAGGAGTCCTCAATAAGGATTTATTTTGTAACTCGAAGGGTACAATTGAAAGTCCTATGGAGATCTGAAGCTTTTTAGGATTAGCTGGATATTATCGCTGATTTATCCAAGGCTTTTCTTCGATCGCGACTCCATTGACAGCTTTGACCCACAAAGGAGTTGTCTATACTTGGAATGAGAAGCATTGGAAGCTTTGAGAAGTCAAAGAAGAAGTTGTGTGAAGCACCGATTCTTTCATTACCCAAAGGAGTTGATGACTTCACAGTTTATAGTGATGCCTCTGGAGTTGGGTTAGGATGTGTTCTGACCCAAATGGATAAGGTGATAGCATATTCATCGAGGCAATTGAAAGAGCATGAAAAGAACTACCCCACTCACGATTTGGAGTTGGCAGCGGCAGTATTCGCCCTAAAGATATGGAGGCATTATCTTTATGGCACAAAGTGTAAACTTTTCACTGATCATAAGAGTCTTCAATATCTCTTTAATCAGAAGGAATTGAACATGAGGCAACAATGCTGGCCAGAGTTACTCAAGGATTACGACTACGAGATACTTTACCACCCTGGTAAAGCAAATGTGGTTGCTGATGCTCTCAGTCGGAAGGTAAACCTTGAAAATTAAAGGCCAAGAGCGTTGAGAATTGAAGTTGTCTCGACAATTGTGGAAAGTATAAAGAAAGCTCAAGAGGAAGCTTTAGAGAAAAATGACCGAAAGGAAGCACGTTTGGGCAAAACGTTAGTATTCGGTACAAACAACCAAGAGTTGAAGGTATTCCAAGATAGGATTTGGGTACCTAAGATGGGCCGAGTAAGAGATCTTCTGATGGAAGAAGCTCACAAGACCATGTACTCGATTCATCCCAGCAATAGAAAAATGTATAGGGATTTAAAACCCTATTATTGGTGGCTGACGATGAAGCTCGATGTTGCTAGGTATGTGGTCGAGTGTGTAACTTGTGCTAGGGTTAAGGCACAACATCAGGAACCGTATGGGAGTTTAGAACCTTTACCCGTACCCATGGGTAAATAGGAAGACGTCACCATGGATTTTGTGACTAAACTGCCCAGAACAAGGAACGGTCACGACATGATTTGGGTAGTCGTTGATCGCTTCACTAAGAGTGCGCATTTCATAGCAGCAATCGAGAAATGGTCTATGGATAAACTCGTGAATTCTTATGTGAAGGAAGTGTGAGGCTTCACGGTGTTTCGTTAACGATTGTATCCGATCGTGACAGCCGTTTTACCTCAATGTTTTGGAGGAGTCTATAAGAGGAAAAGCAGTTTATGGGACTTGAAATAGCCCATTAGATTGCTGAAAAGTTGTAAGTGATTAGGAAAAAGATGTTAGCTGCTCAAAAGAGCTATGCTGACAAGAAAAGACAACCGATATCATTCGAAGTTGGAGATTCGGTTTCACTTAAAGTCTCATCGTGGAAGGGACTTATAAGATTTGGTAGAAGGGGAAAGTTGAGTCCAAGGTTTATTGGACCATTTAAAGTTCTTCAGAGAATCCGGAATCAAGCTTACAAGCTAGAGTTACCGGAAGAACTAGAGGGTATTCATAACACCTTTCATGTGTGTTATTTGAGAAAGTTCACGGGAGGTGTGCCCGACATAATTCCCATTTCTGAGTTAAGGTTGGACGAGAACAAGAGATTAATTGGAGAACTTGAGGCAATCGTTAACCGTAAGACTAAGAAGTTGTAACATAAGATAGTCGATTTAGTGCCTGTACGTTGGAAACTTATAAATGGGCCAAATCCCACCTGGGAAACGGAGAGTGACATAGTGAGTCGCTACCCGTAGTTGTTTGTCGTTGTGTGATTCCGAGGACGGAATCATCCTAAGGGGGAGAGAGTTGTAACGCCCGTGTTTCTAGGCTAGGCATTAATATTGACATAATGGTCTAGGTTAACCTTTGTAACTCATTTAGAAGAAATGAAAAGGAATTATGTGAATTTTATGTGAATTATGTGTTTTATGCTTAATTATTAGGGTTTAATTAATTAAAAATAAAAATAAGCGTCAAAATTAAAGTGTGAGATAAGCCTGATATCTTTACGTAAAGTTGTAGTGGTCGAAACAAGGATTTCGGGGATATAAAGAATACCAAAATCCGAGTTATAACGAAGAAGTTATGACCTATTGAAGTTTCGCGACAAAACCGGCACGGTGCTGAATGTCGTAAAAAGTGAGTTTTTGATAAACTACTTTTTAGCCTTAGTAATCTAAACGAAAGTCGTAGTATTCGTTAAACCGAGAAGTTCGATAAAAAGAACGCCCAAATCTGACTTCGTATGAGGAAGTTATGATTTTTCGAAGTTTCAGCGTAGCAGTAGACAGCTAAAAACTCGAATTTTAGATCGATCGATTTTTAGCCGACACAACCTAAACGAGAATTGAAGGTCTCGTCATTAGGAGCACAACGGTAAAAAGTCTGACGAAAACGGACGTCGGATGAAGAAGTTATGAATTTTTAACGGATTTCCTATCCCGGTCTGTTAAAAATAATAATATAAAATTTAAAGTCAAAATTAGCCGACGAAGTCTAAACGGAAGTTGTAGATCGTAATTTTAGCTACGCGTGCATATAAAGAACGTCAAAAACGGAGCTCGTATGCGAAAGTTATGGATTTTAGAAGTTTTGGCACGAAAACCGAGAAATTTCGCATAGTCACACAATTGCCACGTCACCCTCGCTTAGAAAGTGACACGTGTCCTGCTGAGTCATTAGGCTGCTGAGTCACCGAGGCTGCTGAGTCATGCGAGCCACGTGCCCTCTTCTGATTCGACCGAGGAGGAGGCCCAATCCGAAGCAGCCAGCTCCCCAGCCGAAGCTTCGCCCAGCTGCCGCGTGTGTCCGAGCCTCGCATAGCCTAGCTCCGAGCCTCGCAGGTGCGCCAGCAAGCCGCGGTCCACTTAGAAGCTGCCAGCGAGCCCTCGCAGGTGCGAGCCATGTGCGAGCCATGCGAGCCTTCGCCTGCGAGCCTTCTCAGCCATTGGATCAGAAGCTTCTCGGCCGTCCGATCAGAAGCTTCACCCTATAAATAGAAGGCTGCGAGCCTTCTCGGATATTTTTAAGAAATTGCCACTTTTAGCCCCTTTCTCCATATTTCTTTCATTTTAACATCCCGCAAAGCCCCGGTATCGATTGTAAAGCCCGGAATACCCCACGAAGAGCCCGAGAAGCCCGGAAAATTTATCTTTTCGGTTTCGAAGCCCGACCTTTCGCAGAGCCCGGTTTCTCAATAAAACTCCCGGTTTTATTAGAAACGATCGTTTTAGGAATCGAATTGCTGCCCGATTTTCACCAAAATAAGTGAGTGTGTAGTTACTTTCAATTTACACATAGATATGAAGTATTTACCTTGAAATACGTGTTATGTGTAAATATATTAATTGTTTGACTGAAGTGACTGTTGAATTGATGTTTTATACAAGTTTTAAACTGTATATGCTTTTTATCTACAAAATATGTTGGGTAGAACATGGGTAGATGAAATAGTGGGTATGATGAAAGGTGAGTTGGATAAAGGAGATGATCAATAATATTGATCATAAGTTAAGGGTGAGTGGTGAAAATTTGAGAGAATCACTTACCCAAATTGTTGGCCCCCGTCATTCAGCAGAGTATGGATGACAACCATGGACTATTCTAGACAGTCTATGGAACACTAGCAGGCCCGCAACCTGTAGGTGTAATGAACTATATGTTCATTTGCTGTACTCTAAAAACCCATTGACATGTATTGCAGGAGAGAACACCTGTAAATAATACTGTCGATAAATGAGAGCTATGGACTTAGCACATGTTGAATAAACTTTGGCAGCTATGGAATTAGTGCCCGTTGTATAAACCCCGGTCACGAGGTGACTTTGTGTCTATTCCTTAGGATGAATCCTTAGGAAGGAGTGATAGTTGATTCTTAGGGTAAACCCTTAAGAAATAAATAAAATAATGGTGTTTGGGGTAGTTAGGTTGATTGATTGATGTATAAACATAATAAATTTATGTATTGTGGGTTGAAAACCCTATATGCTCACCAGGCTTCCAAGCCTGACCCACTCAGTTGTTTATATTACAGGTAGAGGACCCCGAGCATAGTCGGATGATGATGATGAGTGAATTTTTGGATTATAGGCCAGTAGTTACAAATAATTGTCGTAAGGCTTATAATGTCTTGTTTATGCTTTTGATCTGTATTGGAACATGACATCCCGAGGTTTTGATATAAAAAGAAATGATATATTTCTTAAAGAAAGGTTTTGACAAACTTTTATCATATTTTGTTTTGGGGACCAACTCCGCAACATCTTTTATAAAGATTTCTCTGATTTGATTTTTAAAAAGCATAAATTAAATCGGTCTTTTCTGGCCGAGAAATTTGGGGATGTCACAACATCGTCCGCTGCATTCTCTTTACACCGACGGATGATCGACAGCACATGCTCTAGACAAGCAGTGGTATAAAGATGTTTATCCGCTAAAGCAAAGAGACATTTCTGTCCTTCTGCTCTAGTGAACATGACAAAATTACGCTTCGGGTCGATCTTGCCCATCTTCATTTGATTGAGATCACTGGCCGATCCAACAGGAGATATCTTTGGTTTCTTCTTGAAGACTGTGGCTATCTCCTGGTCCATCAATGCAACCTCCATGATATAACATACTAACATCCTTTTGAGATGGTCTATAATCGGACCATATTCAGCTTCATTCGTCAAAAGGATGTTATGCAAAACAATCCAATCATGAGGGTTGAGGTTCGGTAGATCTGCTAAGGATATAAGATGTTTGGTTCTAGCAGACCCTCGAATCACCCTGAACTGAACATTGATGAATCTTCCTTCGGTATATGGCTTTAAGACTCGAACATTAACGATCTTCTGAGCGCTCTATGTTTGGTACTGTGGTTGAGCAGCCTTCAGATAGAAATCGATTAACTCCTTATCAACCTCAGGATTAGGATGAGGGACTTCAAAAATGTTGGAGAAGGCGTGGAAGATAAACGCCTTTCGAGTCAAGGGCATATCAAACTGCGAATCGACATAATTGAAGCAGTCGAAGGAGATCACCGGTTCGAGCCATAGGTTTCTAGGAGTATCTATGGCCTCCTTAATCATTCTCTCCCGAGTCCAGGCAGGGAAAAGAGTCTTCCTGCTCTCAAGGAGATCGTGGGCTTCTTTCATCTTGCGTTCGGCTTCTTCAGCTTCTCGCGCCACACGGATATTGTCATTTTCAACATTGCGACTATTTTTGCGTTTAAGCAAGTCAGCAATGGTTTCTTTATCATCTTCATCTTCTTCCTCAGCTATCTTCTTTCCTTTATCCTTCACACCCGAACCCGAAGTTTGACCAGTCGGAGGTGGTTCGGTTGTGTGAGCAGCTTTTGAGGAAGGAGGTGGTTTTGATCCGGACTTCACTTCTCCCCCTTGTTTCGGATCGGACACGAAACTAGGTAGCCCTTCTATTTTGCTGAGGAGGTCCAGGGCAGGAGCAAGTTTTTCAGCAAGAGTTCGCCTCACCGAATGATTGAGAATCGGATCGTGTGCTTCCAGGATGTTGGATAGGGCAGAGTGTACATCCGAAACACATGTTTTGATAACCTCCCGTTCGGATCGAAGAGCTTCAATCTGTTTCTGAGAGTTTGAAAGCTGAGTGCTCTTGACCTTGAGGGCGGTGGTTTTATTAGTAAGAACGTCCATTAACGAGTTTTCGGCAGCGAGATCCTCTTGAAGTTTAGCGAGGCGCTCGTCAATGGAGGCACGAAGGGCCGAGTTGTCGTCGCTGATGGATTGGCGAAGGGTAGCGAACGACTTCAACTCCGTTGAGACGAACGTGGCCAATTGTTGAACGATTGGTTCCAACGTTGTCTTTGTGGCGATAGCACTCTCCTATAGAGATTGTAATAAGGCAGAGGCGTCGGAGAATAGTTTATCGACTTTTGCAGTCGCTGCCTCACATGTTTTTGTGGAGGCGTCTATTGCTGCAGTGGCAGAGGCGACGGAATCATGCTGAGCCCTGGAGAAGGCATCAACAATCTTCTGAAGAGCAGCTTCAGAGAGAGAGAGAGAGGACTGAGTGTTGGAGGATGAAGCAAGAAGCAAGTCAACCTTCTCATTTAGCTCCTTAAGATGCTTCTTTGTTACTGGAGCATCGTCCTCGTCGTCGCTTTGAACTTGAAACGGACTAAAGTAGACCGAATCGAAGGTCATATTTTCCCCTCCGAGAAAAGGGTTATCTCCATCAGAGGCATGATCTGGAGATGTTGGGGGTGGTGAAGCTGGGGGTGTGGTGGTATGTGTAGGTTCAGGTTGAGTGTTGGTGGGGGTAGTTTCGGGTGGTGGTTGAGTGTGGATAGGTTCGGTTGTATGCTGGGTTTCGGTTGTATGAGGAGGTTCGGTTACAGGTGGTGTTTCGGTTGCATCGGTATGAACCCCCGTATCAGATACGTTGGTTGTAACCTTTGCAGTTGTTGTAGTTGTATCTGTGAAAATGGGTGGTGGTATAGGGAAAGAGGTTGGAGGAATGGTGGTAGTGGGGGTTATGGTGGGAATGGAAGTAGGGATTGTTTGAGTGGGTGAAGGAATGGGTGAGACATGAATTTCCATGTCTGGGGTAGGTGATCGGGGTGGGGTGTTGCCTCTTGGAGGGGTTTCGCCTCTTTGAGAGCCGTCCGAACCCGAACTCTCGCCTTCTGAGTCACTCGAAGAGGAAGGGATTACAAGTTTTCGCTTCGGTTGAGTCTTCCGCTTCTTCGGCTGTGGGGATTGTGCAGCTTTGGTTGGTTTCCTCTTCCTGGGAGAAGGACCTTTAGCAGCTTTGGTCACTTGCTTCCCTTTATCCGGCTTTTTGCCCCTATTAACAGGTTTGTCAGCATCATGGATGGACTTGAGCATTTCCTGTGTGAGTTCCCTTGGTCCAGACTGCTTGAACTCCTTGATAGTCCGGATGATCCTGCTGTCAGATGGAACATCGTCGTACATTGTCTCCGGAATGGAGCCAATGAAAGAAAACTTGGATACATCAGAGACGATGATCTTCGTGGTATGAAAAGTACCGATTGAAGACATCGATGCACCGGCAACAGTGGGGACATCGAACTTATCCATCGCCCACTTTGTGATGAGAGTCCAGAACCGGGCATACGACACCTCAGAATGTCGTGAAGAAGAAGAGAGGCTTTGGATGAGTTGTTGCCAGAGAACAAAACCATAGTCAAGATTGACACCGTTGTAGACGCCATACATTATCGACAAGAACAGTCGATTAGAACCATCGGATCCTGAGCTCCGTTCAGATAAGCCCTTGAAGAGGACTGTGAACATGCCATTCCACTGTGGCGGCAAGCAGGATTTTTTAAACTTCGCGACGGAGGTGAGTACCTCCGTGTACCCCATATTGTAAAACATGTTGTAAAGATTCCCAGTCGGAATCGTCTCCGGATTAATCCTTGAAGGGTCAGCAGCAAACCCTAGTAATGTACCAAATCGTTGCCTTGAAATCGAGGTCTTGTGATCAGAAACCTCGAAGAACACCCTATCGACTGCTTTATCATAATGTGCAGTCGCATACACCTGCGATAGGATCTCCATGGGCACAGTCTCAACCCTAGAAAGTGCAGGAGCGATTTGTGAGTACTTCAGGCACTCGATGATCGGAAACATGTAGGAATCATACGCCTGAGGGGTTAGGTCAATCACCAAACACTGTTGAGGACGAATGGGAAGGATGTGTGAGGTGGCATGGACTGAGGATGATTCTGCCATTGTTGAAGGTAGGAAGAAGAAGATGAACAGGAAAGCTTTAGGGAATTTTTGCTCTCTTGGAAATTCAGATGCAGTAAAGAGGTAAATTGGAGTAGAGACTGCCTTTTATAGTGGGTGGAAGGAGAGAGAAAAATCTGTTCAAATCTTCTATGGAAATACAAAAAGGTTTTCCGGAATGACAGATGCGTGACAGTTAAGGCATGCGATGATCACGTAGGAGAGAGAGTGTCAGATTCCTAGGAACACGCCGCCCAACAAGCGCCATTTTAGAACAAACCGTTTCAAATCCACACGCGCCTTTAAGTGCCAGAGAGGAACCGCTTGAAATTCGCACACGCGTCCATTATGTCAGTAAAAGAATGGGCGTTTCAAATTCGCACGCGTCCCTTTTTACCGCCGTTTGAAATTCAATCCGTTAATCTCCCGCCTGAGTCAGCAACCCTTCATCTTATCTTTTGAATGGCATCTTTTGAATAAATCTCCCACGTGGATGATTGTTCACCACGTCTTAATAATTAACCACCAATGCAATAAAACAGCCAGTAATTATTAGTACCAGAATTTTGGAAAATCAAAGATTTTCGTGCTAAGAGTGTAAAAAGAAAAGAAATAAAGCAACTCTTTGAGGAATAAATGTGATGTCAATAATGACACGAAACAAATGATCCCGGGCACGAATCTCTTCCTTCAAAGTCAAGAGAGACCTTAAAGTGTTAATTTGGTTTCCCGTTGAATGACGATCAAACACTTTTTAAGAAATGTTGAAAGGCTTCTTTTAATTAGGCTATGTAAGGGTGGCTTTCGCTTTGATGCAACAATTCTAATCTTGAAATAAGATAGAAAGTGAACAAAGTACTTGTGAGACCGGTGTAGTCTGTTGAACAAGTAGGTAGGAATTAAATTTAAATTGGCTTGGAAAATATAAAATCTCAAAAAAAAAATAAAAAACTGGATCCCAAGGGAAGAAATGTTATGGTGTTTAACAGTTTCATAGGAATCACACAAAAGAAAATTTGAGATTTCATCAAGGTACATCCGTCAATTCTTTGGTGAAAACTTGAGCAAATTAATTGTTCACCGTCAATTCAGATTTGGTGTTGAATTTTGGGTTTCACTCAGCTCGTAGTGACACGAAACTAAGATCATAAACACAGTTGTTGTGTAACCATAAACCTCAGTGGTAATTCTGAGAGTCTTAAGGGTTACGTTGATGAAACGAATGTAATGGAGAAATGTAATGGAGATGGTGTAAGAAATTAAAGTACCTCTGCTGCGAAAATAAGGACCAAGCAGAAAACTCTTATCTCATGTGAGAAGAGAGTGAGGTAGCTCACGATTAGAATAAATGTGGTAGCCTAATTGGGAAGACAAGGTTTGTTTATACCAAGTCATTAAGGCTATTATTCAGAATCTTATGAGGCTTGGGACACATACAGCAGCATGCTTCTAGGGACACTTAACTAATTCAACAATTTTTATCCCCATAAACGAACGAACACATAAATAAAATAAGAAAATATTTTTGGAGTTTTTGATATATATAAAAAAAATTAAAAGAAAATAAAATAATAAAAAAAATTAAGCAAGAAGAAAAAAATAAGACTTAGAAAGAGTAAAAAAAAACTTTGGAAAAAAATTGGTAACCGAACCCGAACGTTCGGTTGGTTTCGGTTGAGAAAAGTTCTGAAAAACCGAACCCGAGCGTTCGGTTGGTTTCGGTTTAAGAAAATTTTGAAAAACCGAACCCGAGCGTTCAGTTGGTTTCGGTTTAAGAAAATTTTGAAAAACCGAACCCGAGCGTTCGGTTGGTTTCGGTTTAAGAAAATTTTGAAAAACCGAACCCGAGCGTTCGGTTGGTTTCGGTTTAAGAAAATTTTGAAAAACCGAACCCGAACGTTCGGTAGGTTTCGGTTTTGGAAATTTTTGAGAAACCGAACCCGAACCTTCGGTAGGTTTCGGTTTTGGAAAATTTTGAGAAAACCAAGGAATTTAGGCTTGCAATAAGAAAATACTTTTGACAATAAGATAAACAACTTTGTACAAGAAATTTACAACCAAGAAAACTACCTTTGAAATGATGAGCGAGTACAGATGATGCAACCGAACCTGAACGTTCGGTCAATGTCGCTTCTTACGATTGAGGTTGAGAGGTAGTTTGAGGTACTGACTCTGATTCCATCATACCTAGCCCTTGTAAAATTCTGTTGAATGATGCTTCAGGAAGAGCTTTGGTAAAGACATCAGCCAGTTGATCAGTGGTTCTAACAAAGTGTACTTCGACGTTTCCATCTTCCACATGATCTTTGATGAAGTGATACCTCAGTGCTATGTGTTTGGTTTTAGAGTGTTGCACTGGGTTATGACAGATCCTAATTGCACTTTCAGAGTCACAATATAGTGGGATCTTCTTCATATTGAGTCCATAGTCTCAAAGTTGACTCTGGATCCAAATCACTTGGGAGGTGCAGGATGCAGCGACTATGTATTCAGCTTCGGCAGTAGACAACGACACACACGTTTGTTTCTTTGATTGCCAGCTAACCAACTTCCCGTCAAGGAATTGACAGCTGCCAGTGGTGCTTTTTCTGTCGAGTCCACATCCTCCAAGGTCTGCATCTGAGTAGGCTTGAACGAAGAAGCCTGAGTTGGAAGGATACCATAGACCTAGAGAGGTGGTTCGCTTGAGATATCATAGAATGTTCTTCACTGCAAGCATGTGAGGTTCGCGTGGGTTTGCCTGAAATCTAGCACAGTAACACACAGAAAACATGATGTCAGGCCTGCTAGCAGTAAGATACATCAGTGAGCCTATCATTTGACGATAGAGCGTGATATCAACAGCCGGTTTGTCTAGGGATGGAGTTAGCTTGGTGCCGAATGCCATTGGGACTTTGACTTTGGAATCTCCCATCATACCAAACTTTGCTAGGAGAGTCTTCGTGTAAGCTTCCTGATTGATAAAGATGCCTTCGGGTCCCTGTCTAATATTTAAACCAAGGAAAAAGTTAATAGGACCCATTGAGCTCATTTCAAATTTAGTCTCCATCAGCTTTCTGAATTCAGCTGTTAGGCTGGGATTCGTTGAGCCAAAGATGATATCATCGACGTAAATTTGAACGATCATAAGGTGGTTACCTTCCTTTTTGCGAAAGAAGGTTGGGTCAACCGAACCTTGTTTGAATTTGGACATCTTTAAGAATTTAGTTAGCGTTTCATACCAGGCTCTTGGAGCTTGTTTGAGTCCATACACAACTTTATCCAGAATGTAGCAATGATTGGGATATTTTTCATTCACGAACCCAGGAGGTTGCTCCACATACACTGTTTCTTCAAGTTCTCCATTAAGAAATGCACACTTGACGTCCATTTGGAAAACTTCAAAGTTTTTGTGGGCAGCATAAGCAAGAAATATTCTTACAGATTCCAGCCTAGCTACAGGAGCGAAAGTCT
Organism: Lactuca serriola; assembly: GCF_051521515.1. NCBI lineage: Eukaryota > Viridiplantae > Streptophyta > Magnoliopsida > Asterales > Asteraceae > Lactuca > Lactuca serriola. Next base: position 34,299,826 of record NC_136411.1, on the reverse strand, counting down.
CTTCATAATCAATCCCTTCCTCCTGGCAATATCCTTTTACTACCAGACGAGCTTTGTTCCTTATAACGTTCCCTTCCTTGTCCATTTTATTCCTAAAGACCCATTTGAGACCAACAACCGAGGCATCTGGAGGAGTTGGAATGAGGCGCCAGACTTTGTTCCTTTCAAATTCATTCAGTTCGTCTTGCATCGCTTGAACCCAATCGGAGTGATCGAGAGCAGTGTTAACTGTCTTCGGTTCAACTTTTGATACGAATGAGTTAAACATGCAAAATTCAACTTTGGAAAATAAGGATGTCTGTTTTGCCTTGAGTTGTGATCGGGTCAGAACCTTTTCTGAGACATCCCCAACCACTTGAGAGATAGGATGATCTCTGGTCCATTTGGTGAGAGGAGGGTAGTTTGGATCAAAGGTGGGATCCAGTTCAGCATTGATCATTTCTTCTGGCTCGGATTGGCTTTCGTAGTCGAATAACATATCAGCTTGCTCCCCCTCGATAGATGAGCTTTCTGGAGTGCTTTGAGAAACTTGAGGTTCAGAGGTTTCTTGTGGTGCTGGGTATTCAGGCATTGATGCACCTTCGGATGGTGAAGCACTTTCGGTTGAATAAGTACTTTCAGTTGGAGAAGTACTTTCGGTTGGAGAAGTACTTTCGGGAGCAGTTGGAGAGCTTGGCTCCCCCTCCACATGTGAGCTTGGCTGAGTTGATGACGGTTGATCCTCCCCCTTGACTGAAGCATCGTTTGATGGAGGTTCGTGAGAGTTCAATCCTCCTTCGTTCATTCTCCTGGCAGCTTCTTCGACAATTTGCTTCATATGGTCTACCTTGTTGTCTGTTGCGCCTGCTTCGGAGAGAGTAGCTTTCTCTGGTTCGTCAAATAGCTCCATAAACTTCTCAAATAGATTAGCGATCGAGACTGTGACTTGGCCAGTTTGAGGAAAGATTTCCCCAGCTGTGTCTTCTTTGGCCTGTAGCTTTTTGACATAGCTATCGTCGAAAGTCACGTAATAAGTCTCTTCGATTTTTCTCGAACGCTTGTTCAGAACTCTGTATGCTTTGGAAGTGAGAGAGTAGCCTAGAAAGATTCCCTCGTCGGCTTTGACATCGAACTTGTTGCGGTGTTCTTTAGAGTTAAAGATGAAACACCGTGAGCCGAACACGTGGAAAAATTTCACATTGGGCTTCCTGTTGTTGAGAATCTCATAAGGTGTGAGCGTGAATCGCTTGTTGAGATATGACCTGTTCTGTGTAAAACAAGTAGCAGAAATAGCATCAGCCCAAAAATAAAGAGGTAAGGAAGAAAAACTTAGCATTGTTAGGGCAGCTTCACACAAAGATCGGTTTCGTCTTTCGACAATTCCGTTCTGTTGAGGTGTGTAGGGAGCTGAGAAGTTGTGACTTATTCCCTTTTCTGCCAGAAATTCTTCAAGTTCTCTGTTTTTGAATTCCAGACCATTGTCGCTCCTGATGTTGCGAACGACCTTCTTGAGCTGTACTTCAATATGCTTGATGAACACTTTCAGCTTATGAGTCGCTTCAGATTTAAGCTTTAGAAAGAACACCCATGTAAACCGCGAAAAGTCATCAACAATAACAAGAATATACTTGCTACCACCGATGCTTTCGATAGATGATGGACCACATTAATCAATATGAAGTAATTCGAGTGGTTCAACAACTTTCGTGTTAATTATAGATGGATGACTTTGACGACTCTGCTTCCCCATTTCGCATGTAGCACACAAATGATCTCTGTCGAACTTGAGCAATGGAAGACCTCGAACATGACCTCCAGTGACAAGTTTGTTGATATCTTTAAAGTTGAGATGAGAGAGTCTTTGGTGCCACAACCAGCTTTCGTCAGATTGTGCTTTTGATAACAGGCATATAGTTGGGTTTCCTTTGATGGGTTTGAGGTTTAGAGGAAACATTTCACCCTTACGCTCTGATTTGAGAATTACTTTCTTTTTCTTCTTCTGAATAATTTCAAAACCTTCATCGTCGAATGAGACTTTGAGACCTGTACCTCCAACAAGCTGAGATACACTGATGAGGTTGTGTTGTAGTCCTTCCACGTATGCCACCTTCCTTATAGTGAAATCACCATTGGTAATCATTCCGTATCCCTTTATGGTGCCGAAGGAGTTATTTCCAAACTTGACGTTGCCACCATTTGTAAGAGACCTGTATTCCCTGAGTTCTTCTTTCCTCCCTGTCATGTGACGCGAGCAGCCACTATTAATGTACCATTCTTTGTCAAACTGCTCGTCACTTATAACCTGCAAAAATTAAGTAGATTTAGGAACCTAAAGTTTCTTGGGTCCACGTGAGCCTTTCACAGGTACAGGAATAGTAAGAGAGATGTCAACAAGATATGTTCATTTTATTAGTGTTGTTTCATCTTTCTTTTTGATGGTAAAAACTTTGATTTTATTAGGATTAGGTGCGTACGGTTTAGACTCTGGTTTGGATGCAGAAACCTTCTGTTTGACCTTTTGTTCAGCTGACGAATGAGATTTTTGAGAATGAACAGAATGAACTTTAGAGCGAGATGGAGATGAATTGGAAGAATTAGAAGAATGAGATAAGTGAGATTGAGAGGGCTTAGTTTGAGATGACTTCTTGGCTGGAGACTCTAGGTGACCCTTTTGCTTTTGATCATTGGTGGGACTGACCTTAGAGTTTTGATCTCTTTTGATTTCTGAACCGAACCTTTGCTTTCGGTTGGAGTTGTTCTCTAAACCGAACCTTTGCTTTCGGTTGGAGTCATCCTCTGAACCGAACCTTTGCTTTCGGTTGGTAGTCTTTTCCGAACCGAACCTTGGCTTTCGGTTGTTGTGGCTTTCGTGCTTTTTAACAGGATTATTCTCAAACTTCAGATTCTTGTCTTGATGTGAGAAATATGCATTCTGGGATTGCCAGAATTGTTTCCTTTCAGAGAGATTCTTCCTGTATCTCTGGTTCCTTTGACGTTTCTGATTCCTCATCTGCTTCGGTTGATGATGGATATTGGCTTTCATTTTCGGTTTCTCTTTGGCTGGTTCACTTTGAACTGTGGAAGTTTCACTTTGAACTGAGGAACTAGAGGGAACTTCTTCTTTTGCCGAACTTCCATTTTCTTGAGGAATGTCTTTCGTACCACTGGTACTTGGCACATCGAATTTATCTGGCTTGTTCAAGGGTTCTGGTATGTATCTACCTTTACTTATCTATGAGGTCCTTTCTGATAAGCCTACCGTTTCATCTGCATTATCGATTGGAGCTGACCAGAAGAACTCATCGCAGCCATCAGCATTGTCTTCGTTTACAATTGCTGTGAGTTCAGCAGTCTGATGTTCGGTTACTCCTGTGACCTTGTACACTTGATTTGGAGTGGTCCTAACCTTTTGATATACAACCGCTTTCTCTGCTAAGATCGGGGACTTTTGTTGGGACAATCGAGCGAACTCCACTGAATTTTCTGAAATTAGATTCTTGTGGTTTTTAGGTTCGCTTTTCACAAATTCTGAGCAGTCAACCGTGTCCTCTACCGAAATTTCACTCATATTGTCGTCCTCATTAAGCTCAGATGCATTTTCAACATCAATTTTGTTTTCTGAGCTCAAGTTGGAGTTTAAAGAGTCAAATTTTTGTATGGTTTCGGTTCTCAGTTTAAGTCTATCATTTTCATCCAAAAGGTTTTTAAGCATGTCTTTATGGTCCTTGGATTTAATGAAAGATTCTATTTTGTCCAGTCCATACATATAGGTCAGATTGACGTCATCAGATGATATCACACTCTCACAATTATAAGCTTCAGCATCAATTTCATCCTCCTTAAACTCAAGGAAGGGCAAAATCATGCGATGAATCTTTTGTCCTATTTCACAATCCAAGTGAAGCTGAGTAATATTAGTGTCAAGACGTTTGGCAATTAAACAAAAAACATTTCGCTGTTTCAACAAATTTAAATTGTCTCTCTGTAAATAAATGTTTTCATCTTTTATTTTAACTAATTCTGACTCCTTCAACTCGATCCACATGCGCCGTTCCTCACTCTTCGAAGACACCCTGCTTAATTGATCAGTTAGGTTAGAATTGGTGACTCGAGTTTGAGTTAAACTACTATCTAGATGAGAGATTCGTGAATTAACACTTTTTAGTTCTTTTTCATATGAGCATTGTGGTACTTTAAATGAAACAAAAACCGATTGTACCTTCTTGATCAGTTCATCGAGTTCGTTGAACTGCACGCTGAGCGGTTTGGCTGTAAAGCACATATCCTGCTGCTCCTTCGGTTCATTGCTTCCACCATCAGTGTTGTATCCCCTCATCTGAGATACTTCGGACACCATCAAGCACCTTCCTCCACTGCTCTCCTCTTTTGCCACATAGGCCTTTCCATGAGAAGGCTTCCTCACTTCATCGTCTTCAGAGTCGGTTGACCAAACTTCCACGCCACCGAACTCGTCATCAGCAACCGAACCCTGCACAATTAGAGCATTCATGGAAGGGTTAGCGGTAGATTTCTTCTTCCTCATCTCATCAAGCTTTTTCTGCAGCAAAGCTTCCTCATCCTTTTCCTCATCCTTTTCAGCCATCTTTTTGAGGACACAATCCTTAGCATAGTGGTTTTTCCCTCCACAGTAGTAACAACTTACTCCAGAATCACCGTCTGCCTTCGGTTCCTTCTTAGACTCTTCAACCTTCGGTTCATCTTTAACCTTTTCTGAACTATAACTCCCCTGCCAGTTTCGGTTTTTGTTGCTGGGGAATCTCTTCTTAATGAACCTCTTGGGGTTAGACACCATCATAGCATAATCCTCAGACGTGAGGTCATACTCCTCTAAGTTGAGGTCTTCGTCCTCCATCACAGCTTTACTTTTTGACAGGAGGGCTAGCGAACCTAGGCTTGAAACAACATTCTTTTCCTGCAGCACAATTTTCTCCTGAGACTTGAGAATACCCACCAGTTTCGCCAAAGAATATGTTTTAAACTGCTCATGGGCTTTAACTGTAGACACCACTGCTCTCCACTCTGATCTTAGACCATTTAAAAACGTAACCTTCTGCTCGATAAGCTTCCTTTCGATGTCATGTTTGATCATCTTGCTGAGAAGATGATTGAAGCGATCGAACGTTTGGGTCACAGTTTCTTCGGCTCCTTGCCTGAATTCTCCAAACTCAGACAAGAGTAAGGTTTGGATAGAGTGTTCAAGATCCTCGTCTGTAGAGTACAATTCACGTAGCCTATCCCAAACTTCCTTTGCCGTCGTGCATGAACTTACCAACCTGAAAGTGTCGGACTGAAGGGCGAATCTGATCAATCTTAACGCCTTGATATTGCACTGGAATTTATCCTTTTCATCTTGCGCAATATCTTTAACATCCTTCAGTAGATCATTATACTCCTTTTGAGTTTTAATAATCCTTGACGTTGCAGAGTGAGAAAATGGTCCATTAATAATTGCTTCCCAGATGAGGTATCCATTATCCTCAGATCCTATAACATAGTCTTCAAAGTGATGCGCCCAGACTTCATAATCATGGGTGTATAGGATGGGAATCTTCGTGGTTGATCCAATGCTGTTGGAAATATTGATGGGATTCGATTGCGACTCGTCCATAATGATCGAATAACCTGTTCAAAGATCAGACTTTTAATAAATCAGATTAGGGAAAAACAATAAATATCAAGATACGTCAATAATGAGATGACGGCTCAATAAATATCAGTAATTGTGGAAAACCCTAATTGAAACCTTTTCACAGAAAAGAAGTGTATCGATTACACAGCCTCCTGCTCTGATACCAATTGATGAGATTAAAACTTAATCTTGAAGATCGATTAGATCTTAAACAGGTAAATAAAGATTAAACAGCAAGAACACGAAAACAATAATGAACAACTCAAGAATGAATCAAACGTGTCGAATGATTATAAAACAACCCTCAGAAGAGCTCGATCAAGAACATCAACTGTAGAGGGTTAAAAGGTTTACAGGAACGATAAAGAAAATCAAAGCTATTGTAATTCTCTTCTATTGTATTCTAGATCGTTAACCTAATATGCATGCAAGCATATACTTATATAGTAAACTTAACAGGCTCACGGTTGGACAGGCCCAAACCGGAGTACAAAATAATTGGACAAATAGCCGAGCCCAATGACGCAATACTTAAACAAATCTTCAACCCAACAAAGTAACTAAATGTTTTTTATAAAATTCTCAATCTTAGTTACTTTAGGAAAATGTGAATTTGATGCTAATCCATGAAATTGCACATTGCACTTTATAAGAGTTGTTAGTGGAGTGTGTGTGGTTAACCGGCACACTATTATGGAGTAATAAAGGGTGGCAATGGGTAGCTTGTAAATTATCATTGATTAATGGAGCATGTGTGGTTAAACAACACATTAATTAGGTGATAAATGACATCAAGAGTACTAAGCTAATTTGCATGGTTATTCACACCTTGTTTGTGATCATCGGTATCCCAGTTGTTGGGTAGCGTAGCGTTGCAGTTTTGATGTATTGCGTCCATTGGGCTCGGTTAATAGTCCAAGTTTTGTTACTTCGGTTTGGGCCTGTCCAACCGTGAGCTGATAGGGTTTAGTATAAATTAATGTGCTTGCATGCATATTAGGTTAACGATTTAGATAAGAATCTAGAAGACAATAGCGATTACGATAGATCACAGATAATTACTTCATCGTTCTTGTAAACCCTAAATCCTCTACAGTAGAAGTTCTTTATCGAGCTCTTCTGAGGATTATTGATTAATCATTCGACACTCTTTGATCCATTATTGTGTTCTTGCTGTTCACTCGTTTATTATTTTACATGTTTTAAAGATCTAATCGATCTTCAAGTTAGTTTTTAACTCATCAATTGGTATCAGAGCAGGAGGCTGTGTAAATCATACACTTCTTTTCTGTGAAAAAGGTTTCGATTAGGGTTAATCCGCATTTACTAATATTTATTGAGCCGTCATCCCATAATTGACGTAACTCGATATTTATTGTTTTGCCCTAATCTGTTATATTACAAGTCTGATCTTTTAACAGGTTATTCGATCAAGCAGAAGGTTACGTTTTTGAACGGTCTCAAATCTGAGTGGAGAGCAGTAGTGTCCACAGTTAAAGCGCATGAGCAATTCAAATCCTATTCTTTGGCGAAACTGGTGGGCATACTGAAATCCCAAGAAAAGATCGTGTTACAGGAGAAAAATGTGGTTTCAAGCCTGGGTTCGTTGGCCCTCCTGTCCAAAAGCAAAGCAGTGATGGAAGAAGAAGACCTCAACTTGGAGGACTATGACCTCACTTCTGAAGACTATGCTATGATGGTGTCCAACCCCAAGAGGTTCATGAAGAAGAGATTCCCCACAAACAAGAACCGAAATTGGCAGGGGAGTTATAGTTCTGAAAAGGTCAAAGATGAACCGAAGGCAGAAGAATCAAGGAAGGAACCGAAAGCTGAAGGAGATTCGGGAGTGAGCTGCTATTACTGTGGGGGAAAGAACCACTATGCAAAAGATTGTGTCCTCAAGAAAATGGAAGAAAAGGATGATGAAAAGGATGAAGAAGCTTTGTTGCTGAAAAAGCTGGATGAAATCAGAAAGAAGAAATCTACTGCTAACCCTTCTATGAATGCTTTAATTGTGCAGGGTTCGGTAGCAGATGATGAGTTCGGTGGCGTGGAGGTCTGGTCAACCGACTCTGAAGATGATGAAGTAAGGAAGCCTTCTCATGGAAAGGCTTATGTGGCGAAATAAGAGAGTAGTGATGGAAAATTCTTGATGGTGTCTGACGTTTCTCAGATGAGGGGATACAACACGGATGGTGGGATTGAAGACGCAAAGGAGCGAGAGGACTTGTGCTTCACTGCAAAACCGCTCAGCATACAGTTCAACGAGCTTGATGAACTGATCAAGAAGGTACAATCCGTTTTTGTTTCATTCAAAGTCCCACAATGCTCATACGAAAAAGAATTAAAAAGTGTTAATTCAAGAATCTCTCATCTAGACAGTAGTTTAACTCAAACTCGAGTCACCAATTCTAACCTGACTGACCAAATAAGCAGGGTGTCTTCGAAGAGTGAGGAACGGAGAATGTGGATCGAACTGAAGGAGTCGGAGTTAATCAAAACCAAAGATGAAAACATTTATTTGCAAAGAGACAATTTAAAGCTTTGAAAATAGAGAAACGTTTTTTGTTTGATTGCTAAACGTCTTTATACTAATATCACTCAGCTTCATTTGGACTGTGAAATAGGACAAAAGATTCATCGCATGATTTTACCCTTCCTTGAGTTTAAGGAGGATGAAATTGATGCTGAAGCGTATAATTGTGAAAGTGTTATTTCGTCTGAGGAAGTTAATCCGACGTATATGTATGGACTAGACAAAATTGAATCTTTCATTAAGTCCAAGGACCATAAGGACATGCTTAAAAACCTTTTGGATGAAAATGATAAACTGAAACTGAGGACCGAAACCATACAAAAATTTGACTCATTGAACGCCAACTTGAGCTCAGACAATAAAATTGATGTTGAAAATGCATCTGAGCTTAATGAGGACGATAATATGAGTGAAATTTCTGTAGAGGACACAGTTGATTGTTCAGAATTTGTTAAGAGCGAAACCGAAAACCACAAGAATCTCATCTCAGAAAATTCAGTGGAGTTTGCTCGTATGTCCCAACAAAAGTCCCCGATTCTTGTAGAGAAGGCAGTAGTATATCAAAAGGTCAGGACCACTCCAAATCAGGTGTATAAGGTCATAGGCGTAACCGAACATCAGACTGCTGAACTCACAGCCATTGTAAACGAAGACAATGCTGATGGATGCGACGAATTCTTCTGGTCAGCTCCAATTGACAATGCTGATGAAATGGTAGGTCTGTCTGAAAAAACTTCATGGAAAAGCAAAGGAAGATATGTGCCAGAACCTTTAAATAAGCCTGACAGCTTCGATGTGCCAAGTACTAGTGGTACAAAAGATATTCCTCAAGAAAAAGGAATTCCTGCAAAAGAAGTCACTCCTCCAAGCGAAACATCATTAGTTCAGAGTGAACCAGCTAAAGGAAAACAGAAATCAAAAGCCAATATTCATCATCAACCGAAGCAGATGAGAAATCAAAAACAACAAAGGAATCAGAGATACAAGAAGAATCTCTCTGAGAGAAAACAGTTTTGGCAATCTCAGAATGCCTATTTTTCACATCAAGACAGGAACTTAAAGTCAGAGAAAAGTCCTGTAGAATCACAAGAGAGCAATTTCAACCGAAAGCAGAAGTTCGGTTCAGAGAAAAACATCAACCGAAAACAAAGGTTCGGTTCAGAGGACAACGTCAACCGAAAGCAACGGTTCGGTTCAGAGGACAAAGTTAACCGAAAGCAGAGGTTCGGATCTGAGAACAAAAGAGATCAAAATTCTAGGGTCGGTCCCACTAATGATCAAAAGCAAAAGGGTCACCTAGAATCTCCAGCCAAGAAGTCATCTCAATCTAAGTCCTCTAATTCTTCAAATGCTTCTAATTCCTCTCCACCTCATTCTAAATTCCATTTTGTTCATTCTCAAAAACCTCAATCATCAACTGAACCGAAAGGAAAATCGAAGGTTTCATCAGTTAAACCAGAGTCCAAACCAAAAGCAACGAATCCCAATAAAATTAAAGTATTCACCATCAAAAAGAAAGATGAAACAACACTAATAAAAAGAACATATCTTGTTGACATCTCTCTTACTACTCCTGTTCCTATGAAAGGCTCACGAGGACCCAAGAAACTTTGGGTTCCTAAATCTGCTTAATTTTTGCAGGTTATCAGTGACGAGCAGTTTGACGAAGAATGGTACATTGATAGTGGCTGCTCGCGTCACATGACAGGAAGGAAGGAAGAGCTAAGAGAATACAGGTCTCTTTCAAACGGTGGAAATGTCAAGTTCGGGAACAACTCCTTCGGCACCATAAAAGGCTATGGAATGATTACAAACGGTGATTTCACGATACGGAAGGTTGCATATGTGGAAGGATTACAACACAACCTCATCAGCGTATCTCAACTTGTTGGAGGTACCGGTCTCAAAGTTTCATTCGACGATGAGGGCTCTGAAATCATTGAGAAGAAGACGAAAAGAGTTATTCTCAAATCAGAGCGTAAAGGTGAGATGTTTCCCCTGAACCTCAAACCTATCAAAGGGAACCCAGCTATCTGCCTGTTATCCAAAGCACAATCTGACGAAAGCTGGTTGTGGCACCAAAGGCTCTCTCATCTCAACTTTAAAGATATCAACAAACTTGTCACTGGAGGTCATGTTCGAGGTCTTCCATTGCTCAAGTACGATAGAGAACATTTGTGTGCTGCATGTGAAATGGGGAAACAGAGTCGTCAAAGTCATCCATCTATAATAAACACTAAAGTTGTTGAACCACTAGAATTACTTCATATTGATTTGTGTGGTCCATCATTTATCGAAAGTATCGGTGGTAGCAAGTACATTCTTGTTATTGTTGATGACTTTTTGCATTTTACATGGGTGTTCTTTCTGAAGCTTAAATCTGAAGCGACTCATAAGCTAAAGGTGTTCATCAAGCAGATTGAAGTACAACTAAAGAAAGTCGTTCGCAACATCAGGAGCGATAATGGACTAGAGTTCAAAAATAAAGAATTTGAAGAATTCCTGGAAGAAAAGGGAATTAGTCACAACTTCTCAGCTCCCTACACAACTCAACAAAACGGGATTGTCGAAAGACGAAACCGATCTTTGTGTGAAGCAGCCCGAACCATGCTAAGTTTCGCTTCCTTACCCTTATATTTTTGGGCTGATGCTATTTCTGCTGCTTGTTTTACATAGAACAGGTCATATCTCAACAAGCGTTTCACTCTCACTCCTTATGAGATCCTCAACAACAGGAAGCCAAACGTCAAGTTTTTCCATGTGTTCGGTTCACGGTGTTTCATTTTCAATTCCAAAGAACACCGCAACAAGTTTGATGTCAAAGCCAACGAGGGGATATTTCTGGGCTATTCTCTAACTTCTAAAGCGTACAGGGTATTAAACAAGCGCTCGAGAAAAATAGAAGAAACTTATTACGTGACTTTTGATGATAGCTATATCAAAAAGCTAAAGGCCAACGAAGACACAACTGGAGAAATTTTTCCTCAAACTGGCCAAGTCACCGCCTCTATTGCAAACCTCTTTGAGAAGTTCGTTGAGTTATTTGATGAACCAGAGAAGGCAACTCTCTCAGAAGTCAACGCAGCTGACAACAAGGTAGATCATATGAAGCAACTTGTCAAAGATGCTGCAAAGAGAATGAATGAAGGAGGATCAAGTTCTGACGACCCTCCACAACACAATGCCTTAGTCGAGGGGGAGGATCCACCAGCATCATCACAGCCGAGCTCACATGTTGAGGGGGAGATAAGGTCTCAAACTACTCCCGAACGCACTTTATCAACCGAAAGTACCACACCAACCGAAAGTGCCTCACCACCCGAAGGTGCATCAACACCTGAAAGCTCAGCACCACAAGAAACCTCTGTAGCTCAAGATACTCAAGACATTCCTGAAAGCTTATCTATCGAGGGGGAGCATGCCGATATGCTTTATGAAGATGAAAGTCCATCCGAAACAGAAGAGATGATAAACGCTGAATTGGATCCATCCTTTGATCCAAACTACCCTCCTCTCGTCAAATGGACCAGAGATTATCCTGTCACTCAAATCGTTGGGGATGTATCTGAAAAGGTTCTGACCCGATCACAACTCAAGGCAAAACAAACTTCCTTGTTTTCACAAGTAGAATTATGTATGTTCATCTCCTTCGTCTCAAAAGTTGAACCAAAGACAGTTAACACTGCTCTTGATCACTCCGATTGGGTTCAAGCTATGCAAGACGAACTGAATGAATTCGAAAGGAACAAAGTTTGGCGACTTATTCCAACTCCTCCAGATGCCTCGGTTGTTGGTCTCAAATGGGTCTTCAGGAACAAAATGGACAAGGAAGGGAACGTGATTCGAAACAAAGTACATCTGGTAGTGAAAGGATACTGTCAGGAGGAAGGAATTGACTATGAAGAGACTTTTGCTCCTGTAGCTAGGCTGGAATCGGTCAGAATATTTCTCGCCTATGCTGCACACAAAAACTTTGAAGTCTACTAAATGGATGTCAAGTGTGCATTTCTCAATGGTGAACTCGAAGAAACAGTGTACGTGGAGCAACCTCCTGGATTCGTAAATGAAAGGTATCCTAATCATTGTTATATTTTGGACAAAGTCGTGTATGGACTCAAACAAGCTCCGAGGGCCTGGTATGAAACGCTGACAAAGTTTTTAAAGATGTCAAAATTCAAACAAGGTTCGGTTGACCCAACCTTCTTTCGTAAGAAGGAAGGTAACCACCTTATGATTGTTCAAATTTACGTCGATGATATCATCTTTGGCTCTACGAATCCCAGCTTAACGGCTGATTTTAGAAAGCTGATGGAGACTAAATTTGAAATGAGCTCAATGGGTCCAATTAACTTTTTCCTTGGTTTAAATATTAGACAGGGACCCGAAGGCATCTTTATCAATCAGGAAGCTTACACGAAGACTCTTCTAGAAAAATTCGACATGATGGGAGATTCAAAGGTCAAAGTTCCAATGGCGTTCGGCACCAAGCTCACTCCATCCTTGGATAAACCGACAATTGATATTACGCTTTATCGCCAGGTGATCGGTTCTCTGATGTATCTTACTGCTAGCAGGCCTGACATAATGTTCTCTGTTTGTTACTGTGCTAGATTTCAGGCGAACCCACACGAACCCCACATGCTTGCAGTGAAGAACATTCTACGATATCTCAAGCGAACTACCTCTTTAGGTCTATGGTATCCATCCAACTCGGGCTTCTTCGTTCAGGCTTACTCAAATGCAGACCTTGGAGGTTGTGGATTACACAGGAAAAGCACCACAGGCGGCTGTCAATTCCTTGACGGAAAGTTGGTTAGCTGGCAATCAAAGAAACAAACGTGTGTGTCTTTGTCTACAGCTGAAGCAGAATACATTGCAGCTGCATCTTGTACTTCTCAAGTGATTTGGATCCAGAGTCAACTCAAAGACTATGGACTCAATATGAAAAAGACCCCACTATATTGCGACTCTGAAAGTGCAAGTAGGATTTGTCATAACCCAGTGCAACACTCCAAGACTAAGCACATAGCACTGAGGTATCACTTCATTAAAGATCATGTGGAAGATGGAAACGTTGAAATTCACTTTGTTAGAACCACTGATCAACTGGATGATGTCTTCAACAAATCCCTTCCTGAAGCGTCGTTCAATAAAATTCTAAATGGGCTCGGTATGATGGAATCAGAATCAGTACCACAAACTACCTCTCAAACTCAAACGTAAGAAGCGAAATCGACCGAACGTTCGGGTTCGGTTGAATAATTTGCCTTTCGCTCATCAATTAAAGGTAGTTTTCTTGGTTGAAAATTTCATGTACAATTGTTTTACAAACTTGTTTATCTTATTGTCAAAAGAATTTCCTTTTTGAAAGTCTAAGTTCATTGGTTTTCCAAAATTTTCCAAAACCGAAACCAACCGAACGCTTGGGTTCGGTTTTCCAAAATTTTTCAAAACCGAAATCAACCGAACGCTCGGGTTCGGTTTTTCAAAATTTTTCAAAACCGAAATCAACCGAACGCTCGGGTTCAGTTTTCCAAAATTTTTCAAAACCGAAATCAACCGAACGCTCGGGTTCGGTTTTTCAAAATTTTTCAAAATCGAAATCAACCGAACGCTCGGGTTCGGTTTTTCAAAATTTTTCTCAACCGAAATCAACCGAACGCTCGGGTTCGGTTCCAAAGTTTTTTTTTTTATTTTTTTTCAGTCTTATTTTTTTATTATTTTTTTTATATTTTCTTTTAATATCAAAAACTCCAAAAATATTTTGTTCTTTTTTTTTTACTCTATTTGTTTATGGGGAAATTGTCGAATTAGTTAAGTGTCCCTAGAAGCATGCTGCTGTATGTGCCCAAAGCCTCATCAGATTCTGAATAACAACCTTAATGACTTGGTATATACAAACCTTGTCTTCCCAATTAGGCTATCACATTTATTCTAATCGTGAGCTACCTAACTCTCTTCTCACATGAGATAAATGTTTTTTGCTTGGTCCTATTTTTCACAGCAGAGGTACTTTGATTTCTTACACCATCTTTATTGCATTTCTCCATTAAATTCGTTTCACAAACGTAACCCTTGAGACTCTCAGAAATTACCACTGAGGTTTATGGTTACTCAAAAATTGCGTTTATGATCTTAGTTTCGTGCCACTACGAGCTGAGTGAAACCCAAAATTCAATACCCAATCTGAATTGACGGTGCACAATTAATTTGCTCTAGTTTTCACTAATGAATTGACGGACGTATCTTTCTGAAATCTCAAAATTTTCTTTTGTGTGATTCCTATGAAATTGTTACTAACCATAACATTTCTTCCCTTGGGATCCAGTTTTTATTTTTTTGTTGAGATTTTATATTTACCAGCCACTTTAAAATTATTTCAAACCTACTTGTTCAATAGACTACACCGGTCTCACAAGTACTTTGTTCACTTTCTATCTTATTTCAAGATTAGGACTGTTGAATCAAAGCTAAGCCACCCTAAAAAGCTTAATTAAAAGAAGCCTTTCAACACTTCTTAAAAGGTGTTTGATCGTTATTCTACGGGAAACCACATTTACACTTTAAGGTCTCTCTTGACTTTGAAGGAAGAGATTCGTGCCCGGGATCATTTGTTTCGTGTCTTTATTGACATCACAATTTTTCCTAAAAAGATTTGTTTTATTTCTTTTTCTTTTACACCCTTAGCACGAAAATCTTTGATTTTCCAAAATTTTGATTCTGATAATTACAGGTTTTTCATTGGATTGGTGGTTAATTATAAGTTGTGGTCAATTTTCATCTACGTGGGCGTATTATTCAAAAGATGCCGTTACACCTTAAAGGGATAAGATGAAGGGTTGCTGACTCAGGCGGGAGTCTAATTGATTTAATTTCAAACGGCGGTAAAAAGGGAACGCATGCGAATTTGAAACGTCCAATCTCCAAATGATGTCGCAAACGCGCGTGTGAATCTGAAACGGTTTCTATCCAAACGACGCTTGATGGGAGGCGTGTTCTAAGGAATCTGACACTCTCTCTCATGCGTGATCATCGCTTACCTTAACTGTCACACATCAGTCAAATTCCGGAAAAACCTTTCGTATTTCGATAGAAGATTTGGGAAGATTTTTCTCTCTCCTTAAACCCCAGTATAAAAGGCGACATCATCTACCATTTACCTCTTTACTGCAATCAAGAATCCCCGAGCGCAAGAATTCCCTGAACCCTGACTGTTCATCATCTTCTTCACTCTCTTCAACAATGGCAGATTCTTCCTCTGTGCATGCCACTTCCCACATTCTTCCCATTCGCCCTCAACAATGCCTCATTATCGATTTAACCCCTCATGTCTATGATTCCTACATGTTTGCTATCATCGAGTGCTTGAAGTATTCATCAATTGCTCCTGCACTATCACGGGTGGAATCAGTGCCCATGGAATTTCTGTCGCAGATCTATGCGACTGCTCACTACGACAAAGTGGTCGATAGGATCTTCTTTGACGTTTCTCATCATAAAGCGTCTATCTCCAAGCAACACTTTTGCTCTCTGTTAGGGTTTGAAGCTGATCCAACAAGGGTTAATCCAGAGACGATTCGATTGGGGCACCTGTTCAACATGTTCTACAATATGGGTTACATGGAGGTGCTTACTTCCGTCGCCAAGTTCAAGAAGTCATGCTTGCCACCATAGTGGAACGGGATGTTCACTGTGCTATTCAAAGGTCTCTCTAAAAGGAGCTCTGGTTCAAATGGTTCCAGTCGACTGTTCCTGTCCATCTTGTATGGTGTTTACAACGAAATTAATGTCGACTATGGGTTTGTTCTCTGGCAACAACTCATCCAAAGTTTATCTTCTTCTTCACGGCATTCAGAGGTGTCGTATGCCAGGTTTTGGACCTTAATCACGAAGTGGGTAATGGACAAGTACAATATCCCCATTGTCGCCGGTGCACCGATGTCTTCGATTGATACCTTTCATACCACGAAGATCATCGTCTCAGATGCTTCAAAATTCCCATTCAATGGTTCCATTCCGGAAACCATGTACGCTGACGTTCCAGCTGAGAGCAGGATCATCCGGACCTACAAAGAGTTCAAGCGGTCTGGTTCGAGGGATCTCACGCCGGAGATGCTGAAATCAATTCACGATGCCGATAAGCCTGTTCCTAGAGGCAAGAAGGTAGACAAAGGGAAACAGGTGGCCAAAGGGGCTAAAGGCCCTTCTCCCAGGAAGAGGAAACCCACTAAAGCTGCTCAGTCCCCGCCGCAGAAGAGGCGAAAGACACAAACAAAGCGAAAGCTGATTATCGCTTCCTCTTCAAGTGAATCAGAGGGTGAGAGTTCGGATTCTGAAGACTCTCCAAGAGGCAACACACCTCCAAGGGGCAACACACCACCCAAATCACCTACCCCTGAAATGTAAATCCATACTTCTCCAATTCCCTCTCCTACTCAAACAATTCGTACTTCCATTCCCACCATAAACCCCTTTACCGACATTCCAAACACATCAATCCCTATGCCACCACCTATTTTCACCGATGCTACAACAACATCCACTGCAAAGGTTACAACCAACGTATCTTATACGGGGGTTCATACCGATGCAACCGAACCTCCATCAGAAACCGAAACCCAACAAGCACCCGAACCTACCCCTACCCAAAACCAACCTGAACCTACACCTACACCCGAAACCACCCAACCTGAACCTACTCATACCACTACACCTCCAGCTTCACCACCACCACCATCTCCCGGTCACGCCTCTGACGGAGATAACCCTTTCCTTGGCGGGGAAAACATGACATTTGATTCGGTCTATTACAGTCCGTTTCAAGTGCAGAGTGACGATGACGATGACGCTCCGGTCACAAAGAAGCATCTTAAGGAGCTACATGACAAGGTCGACTTGTTCATTGCTTCTTCTTCCACCTCTCAATCATCCCTCTCTGAAGCCGCTCTTTAGAAGATTGTTGATGCCTTCTCAAGGGCTCAGCAAGATTCGGTCGCTTCTGCAACCGCCGCCATTGATGCCTCAACGAAAGCCTGTGAGGCTGCGACCGAAAAAGTCGATAAACTATTCTCTGATGCCTCTACCCTGTTAAAATCCTTACAGGAGAGTACATATGCCACCAAGACTACGTTGGAACCAATTGTTCAACAGTTGGCCACGTTTGTCTCTACAAAGTTGTAGTCCTTTGCCACACTTCGTCAATCTATGACAGACGACAACTCTGCCCTCCGTGCCTCTATTGACGAGCGCCTCTCTAAACTCCAAGAGGATCTGGCTGCTGAGAACTCGTTGATGGATGTATTGGCAAAGAAGACCACTGCCCTGAAGGTCAAGAGTGCTCAACTCTCCAATTCTCAACAAAAAATTGACACTCTTCGATCCGAAAGGGAGGTCATCAAGACGTGTGTTTCGGATGTCCACTCAGCAATATCTAACATCCTCGAAGCACATGATCCGATCCTTAATCATTCTGTGAGGCGTACCCTTGCAGAGAAGCTCGCTCCTGCCCTAGACCTCTTAAGCAAAATTGAAGGGCTACCCGATTTCGTGTCCAATCCGAAACAAGGGGGAGAAAAGGAGTCTGCACCTCAACCACCTCATTCCTCAAAGGCAACTCACACAACCGAACCTCCTCCTGTAGGCCAAGCCTCTGGTTCGGGTGTGAAAGACAAAGGCAAGAAGATTGCTGATGAAGAAGAGGAAGAAGACAACGAAACCATTGCTGACTTGCTGAAACGCAAAAGTCGACACAATGATGCAAATGAAAGTGATCGTGTGGCAAGAGAAGCTGAAGAAGCTGAACGCAAAAAGAAAGAAGCACACGATCTTCTCGAGAGTAGGAAAACTCTGTTTCCTGCTTGGACTCGAGAAAGGATGATAAAGGAGGCAATCGACACCCCGAGCATCTTGTGGCTTGAACCAGTCATCTCGTTTGACTGTTACAATTCTGTCGACTCTCAGTTCGACATGCCACTTACCCGAAAGGCGTTCATCTTTCACGCCTTCGCCAACGTTGCCGAGTTCCCTCATCCTCATCCGGAGGTTGATCGGGAATTGATTGAATTCTATCTGAAGGCTGCTCAACCCCAATATCAAACCTGGAGCGCTCAGAAGATCATCAACGTTCGGGTCTTGAAACCATACATTGAAGGGAGGTTTATCAATGTTCATTTCAAGGTGCTTAGGGGACCTGCAAAAACCGAACATGCCATTTCTTTAGCAGATCTACCGAACCTCAATCCTCATGATTGGATTGTTCTGCACAACATCCTTCTGACCAATGAAGCTGAATATGGTCCGATCATCGACCATCTTAAAAGGATGTTGGTGTGCTATATCATGGAGGTCGCACTGATGGATCAGGAGATTGCAACCGTCTTCAAGAAGAAACCGAAGATCTCTCCTGTTGGCTCGGCCAGTGATCTAAACCAGATGAAGATGGGAAAAATTGACCCGAGGCAAAACTCCGTCATGTTCACTAGGAGTGAAGGACAAAAATGTCTCTTTGCCTTAGCTGATAAACATCTTTATACCACTGCTTGTCTAGAGCATGTGCTGGGGATCATCCACAGATGCAAGGAAAATACAGCGGATGATATCAAATATTTTGACGATATGATACAGTGGTACATCCGGTTCAGACAGACAATCCTCGCGCTCATCTCTCGTCTGTTTGAAACTATAAAGAAGAAGGTTCCCGCTGCTGGCCCTAGCATGAAGAAGAAGTAATCTCGCTCCAATTTGACGCAAAGGGGGAGATTGTTGGGTAGCGTAGCGTTGTAGTTTTGATGTATTGCGTCCATTGGGCTCGGTTAATAGTCCAAGTTTTGTTACTCCGGTTTGAGCCTGTCCAACCGTGAGCTGATAGGGTTTAGTATAAATTAATGTGCTTGCATGAATATTAGGTTAACGATTTAGATAAGAATCTAGAAGACAATAGCGATTACGATAGATCACAAATAATTACTTCATCGTTCTTGTAAACCCTAAATCCTCTACAGTAGAAGTTCTTTATCGAGCTCTGCTGAGGATTATTGATTAATCATTCGACACTCTTTGATCCATTATTGTGTTCTTGCTGTTCACTTGTTTATTATTTTACCTGTTTTAAAGATCTAATCGATCTTCAAGTTAGTTTTTAACTCATCACCAGTCACAAATGGAAAGGGCATAATTAAGATTAAACATGCCATTGAATAGTTCAGTGAATATCAAAAGATCTAGGAATGTCATTTAAAACGTAATTACTTTAAATTTCGTTTTTCATGGTAAAATTGGTAAATCTTCATTTACCAACCTTCAAATAATTTACAATTGGATTACGACATCCCTTTTCTGAATTGTGAATTATTGTGTAGGATCCTAGCCTTAATATTTAATTTGGGTGTTATATTAAGGATTTGTTATCTAATCAAAACTTGTTCTTCTTTTCATATGTCTACCTCAAACAACGCTTCTGGATCCAACAACAACAACAAATCCTCGAACACCTTCTCGCTTTTACGCATTTGTGCTAAGGTCACATTCGATGGCTCCAACTTTAATGATTGGATGTGCAACATTAGGATGGTATTACAATTTGAGGATAAGGAATATGTCCTCGATAAAGAGCTAAATGAGATAGATGAATCTAAAGCTGCTCCTGAAGAAATAGCTGAGTATAGGGCCTGCTAAAAAGACGTGACCTTTTGCGATGTGTATGGACTTGATGGAGAAGTATGACTCCTGAGCTACATCGATTTTATGAGGACTATTGGCCTTATGAGATGTGTAAGGACTTGATGGAGAAGTACCTTTAAAGAGCATGTCAAGAAAGTTATGAGATAGTCAAGTTAATCATAACCACCAATATGAAGGATGGAGAGTCCGTAACGACCCACCTGCAATGCATGCAGCGCTATGTGGATCGTTTATTGAAACTTAACCTGAATTTGTTTGAGGAATTGGATATCGATAAAGTGTTCCAATCATTTCCTAGTTGTTATGATCAGTTCAAAATGACTTATCATTTGAAAAAAGAGGAAGTCACATTGAGTCAGCTTCAAAGCTTGATGAGAACCGATGAGAGTGGATTGAAGGAAAAGGGTACTGATTCCACTCCTACTACTATTGCTCCCATCTTGGCCATTGGGCATGGGAATAGGAAGAAGAGGAAAGCTCCCTTAAAACAAAATTGGAAGGGAAAGTCTCAAGTCGGGTCGTCTAGAAATGGCCCTAAAGGAAAATCTAGTTCTGAAGTTCCCCTTGCCTTTGATCCTAAAGAGGCTACACGCTTCTACTGACATGACAAGGGGCACTGGAAGAGAAGTTGCCCCAAGTACCTGGAAGATATAAAGGATAGCAAGATCAAGCCAACCTCGACAGGTATTTACACTATTCATTCTATAAACTCAACGCATTCTAATTCTTGGGTCCTTGATACAGGATGTGGTTTTCACATTTGTTCTGACTTGCAGGAGCTAAGAAGAAGTGAGGATGTGGAGCATGGGAAGATGAAACTGATTATAGGAAATATGTAACATCCTGTTTTCAAGACGTTTTCATTTCGAAATGGTGATAAAGGTTTAGGTACTAGCAAGATTAGAATCCTTGAAGAAGTCAGTTATTGGGCTCATTTGGAGGTGGATTCTATATTGGATGTTATGGTTATTCGGTTGTGACTTCGAGCAAAAAGGGTATTTCGATATTTTTTCAATAGGGCTTTATGGGAAATGGATTTTAGATTCGGGATATCTGCTGGAGAGTATGAATTGATAATAGTGTTGAGCGTCTCGATGCCTTTCTATGGATACATGGATGGTCGAGATCAAAGTTGTATTGAGTGAGTTATGGCATTCGGAAGAGTTAATGTTTAGGAGAAAACCCAAGTACGCGGGGCATACCAAGTGACACGCAGGGCATACTAAGGAGAAAAGGTCTACGTGAGGCGTAGCAGGGAAGAACATGCAACGTTGGTGCGAGGTTTGGGTTGAGGTATGCGGCCTCGTATGCAGGATGTACAAGAAGGTACGCGGGGCATACGAGGGTCAGAATAAAAAATCCTAATTTTAGGGCGGTACATTATATAAAGAACATAATGCCTTAAAGATCAGCCTCCCTCTCACCCTTGGACAACTTTCACGAAACCTTAATCCTTCTTGTATGTTCTTGGAGCTTATAAGACAATTAGACGTGTGTTTTGGTAATTTTGAAGAAGGTGCTCACTCTTGAAGATTCATTGAAGAAGCTAGAACTTTTAGATCCAGAACCTCATCAGCCTTTGGCTCTCATTTGAGGTGTAAAGTCTCAAATTTTATGGTTATTTTCTTAGATCTCTTTTGGTTTGAGTTTATGGACTTTTTTGGTCCCATTGATGAAGTCCCTTGAGTCTATGTCGTTTTTGGAGTTTAGAGTTGCCCCTCTCAGGTTATTTGGGACCTAGAATCAAAACGTTGTCATATTGGAAGTCTTAATGGGTTCATGCGAGAGTTAAGACCATTCTCTGGAAGTAGAATGCCATTTTTGGAGTTTGCACTTATGTGGGGGCATGCAAAGTCACCAAGCCAGTGATTTTATGGGTTTAAACAATTTTATGGACTTTGACCTGTAGTTTGGACTTATGGCTTAAAGTATTAAGTGCTTACTAGAAAAGTGGATTTAAGAGGGATGTACGATGGGCGTACAAGCTAGTATGCACAACGTACAAGCCATTATGCGAGTACGTGCAGCGTACCATTGCGTACGCCCTGCATACTCTATCTGAGTAGGTTTGCATATTTGGGCTTCAGTTTAGGATGTCTTTTTGGGCTCGATTGTTGGTACCTGTTTGGGCCATCTGAGAAAGGGTGTTTTGGATTAGAGTTAATTCGTGGGATTTAGGGTAAGTCCCAAGTAAGGGTTTGGGCCTAATTTGGAAAATTGGGCCATTAGTGGACCTTTGTAGATTTTTTTTGGTCTTGGGCCTTAGTGGGCCCAATGAGTTGGGTCAGCAGTGGGCCTGGTTAGTTGGGCCATCTTTAGGGCATAGTGTTGGGGAGTAGTCTTGTATAGTCTTTGATTATAGTGTTGGGTTGTTTTAGCCCAGTTTAGGAGTCACTGCGCGACAACAACAACGGTGTAGGGTTTCTCGCGTAGCAGTCGTGGTGAGTGTTCTCTATATACTTACCTGAGTGGTATTTACCGTACGACCGGAGAGTCTTATGTGCTTATAGTGTGATATGTGATATATATGCATTATGTCTTTGTGATTTATGCTGTATATTATTCTGTGTATTTATAGAGATAGGACCGGAGGGTTCAAACTGAGTTGTGAGGCTGGAGGGTCTTCACTGAGATAGGACTAGAGGGTTCACACCAAGTTGTGAGACCGGAGGATCTTCACTGAGATATAGGACTGGAGGGTCCAACCCAAGCCGTGAGACCGGAGGGTCTTCACTGAGACATATGGCCAGAGGGTCCTTACTGAGATATAGCCATGAGAGGCTAATTATTTATGTGTGGTATTTTGGGGAACTCACTAAGCTTCGTGCTGACCGTATTGAGTTAAAAGTGTTTCAGGTACTTCTGTAGATTCCAAGAAGGCAAATGCACGATTGTACATATCCATCGTCTTATGGAGATTTGAGGATTTTGGGATGCTCTGATATTGTTTGATAATAATTTATAATTTTTGTGATGAATGGAATTTATGAGTAATATTTTGACAATTAGAAATGAAAAATTTGTCTTAAATTTTGAGGCGTTACAATTTGGTATCAAATCCCTGGTTTGAGGGATCCGGATGTACCCTCGGGTATGTCTAGACTCAAACTGAGGATTTTTGAGAATTTTTTTTCGAAAAAAGAAATTATTTTCTAAATGAGCAAACATATTTTAAGAGAAAACGAGGCGAAGTGGTGTGTACAATCAACCAGAGCCCGAGCAATGAGTTACGAAAATACCCTTACTTGATTATGTGTCGTTATTATGAGTTGATAGAACTGCATGCTACTTTATAGCTAAAGATCTGCTCAGAATTGCATGCTAGTGTGCTTGTTTAGTAGTGATGCCTTTATACCTGTTATGTGAACTGGTAGTTAGAGATCCCGGAGGAGTTGAGAGGTAGGATTGCCTAAGTTCGGTGATGCCTTTCTTGTTGTGGATAGAGCAATTGGAGTTAAATGCTAGAGAGGTTTTATTTGCTGGTGGAGGTTGCTCAATGCAAGAATGCTGCTTGCTTTGTTCTTTTTGGAACTCATATGAGTGATGTGAGTTAACTAGAATGGCTAATTGACATTGTGAGGATTTCTTCAACAACTGATGGCAGAGAAGTGTGGGAACCTATGAGAGCCTAGGGAGTAATTTTAGTCTGATGAGTGCGCTGTTTAGAGGTGAGTATTCGCTGTGGAGCGAGCATGTGGAATGGGATTGGTTAATTGGGAAGGTTGAGCAGCTACTTAAAAAAGTTAGGAGGATCCTTATAGAGAGTATGGGTAGATGTGGAAGGTAGTATTAGGCCCTTACTACTGAAAGCAGAGTACCCTTACTCGAAACAATGAGAAATTCAGGGGCTCTAAATAGCAGGTTGAGGAAAGATAACATGGTTGGGGTACCATGATTCGTGAAAGAGTGTGTTTCCATCTTTATTGGTCATCCCGCTATGGTTGTTCAGAATGAGAGTGTGGATGGTGAATTGCGAGGCTAGAGGGCCATGTCGGTCGAGCTTAAATAAAGTACACCTTGCAAGGAGAATTGAGTATAGATCCTTAGGGATTTGGCCGAGAAGTGCCAGTTAGAGTCGTAGGACTAAAAAAGGAGGTGAAGGTGATGTGCTGTTGAGGATTATAGTCTCAATAGAGTGATTGGTCGATGGTTGTGATGTCATTTTCTATGACGAGAATTACATTATTCTCTTTTTCTGTATAGGATGGAAGGGATAGCGAGCTTCTGGTTTTTGAGTTTGGAGATAAACCCTGTGGAGTAGCATATAGTTGCAGTAGATACACCAGAGGGTTTTGTAGTATGTCTGTCCTGAGGTATTTGTTATGCTGGAAGAGAGTCATCAGTGAGGACTGAGACGAATGAGGACAATGATATGCCTTAATTGAGTATAGTAAGGCATATTTTAGCAACAATTCCATTTAATCCAGAGGAGTATATCAGGGCAACGACCCTCATTGTCTACGTTGTGTATCGACTGGGAGAATGAGGTCTCCTGCTTCTATGATGATTCATGCGATCGAATGTTGGTTGAGGACTCATAGACGAGGTGTGTGTGATAGTCCATTATTTCCATATAAATAGTCGGAACTAATTCGGGACAGTCGAAATGTCCGTTGGTGTGTCGGTATGAGATTCTTGGTGATTGAAGGCAGTCACAGTGGGGGGTTTCTGGAGTCTCCATTTGAGCTTCAGAATACTTAGAGTGGATTTGAATTTATCTGGAAGGTCATTGAGTGTTGCATGTTATGTCCCAAGAGTCGGGTATGGTGTAGCTGGGAGCCAGTTTGTAGTGTGGTCTGTTTGGTATGCTAACTGGTGATTTTTCAAACCCTAAGGGGGGGGGGGGGGAGAACCGGGTGATCGGTGGAGGATCATAAATATGTGTAAGTTGCGACTTCAAAAGATTGGGATGTAATGGATCTACGGCTCGGATATAATTGATTTGGGTTTAGAGATATTCAAGGCAGGGTGCAGAGCGAGATATTGCATGTTGTATGTGCTCAGGAAAGAATGAGTGTCTTCGCGGTAGGTAGCAATTGGTCGGGAATCTTATTGTAGCTAGTGTTTCCTTCGGGTTCAACAATGCTCGAGATTCGAGGAGGTTGGGTCGTTGAGGCCAAGCTTCAATGGTAAATAGATTTGCTAGCTTGACGTATAGATTGCTATCTATACTCCAGGAGGGGCAGCAGTTGATTTGTCAATCAACTTCAGAGTCGATATGAGTAGTTTTGCATGAGTTTCGATCAGTAAAGGATGGGGTTTTGGATTGTCGTCAACGCGTTCTCAGTCATTGACGATTCCTCCGTGCTTCAAATTATGTGTTAGAGTACTTCAAGGTTTCAAGTTGTGTAAGTGGAAGGTTAGTGGTCGTGGCAAGCTATCGTGAAATTCTGTGATGGTGTATCGAGGTATCCGAGTATGATGCCCTAAATTGTTGGATTATCATGAGACTTGGGTTTGTCAGACAACATGTGGAGCATCAAGCGACTATATTTCCAGTTATGAAACCATCAGTTAATTGTCATCAGGAGTAGTAAAGCTTAATCTGGGTGGTTGTGCGCACCTATCTATGATGGGTCGCGGAGCATGAGTTTAGTGAACTCAATATGGTGATGGCTTGATGATGAGATTGTGGGGTGATAAGAGAGTGAAGGGATCCAGTTGGGAATAACCACTTAGGAGTGTCAGGGAAAACCATGGGGTGAGCCCATGGCGAGTGAGAGAAGTGTTGTAAGACTATGGGGAGTCGTAGCACTCATTACTCAGTGAGAGAAGTGTTGTAAGACTGCAGGGACTCATTAGCTAGTGAGAGAGTATTGTAAGACCGTGGGAATCTGTAGCACTCATTAGTTAGTGAGAGAGTGATGTAAGACTGCGGGGAGCCGTAGAACTCATTAGTCAGTGAGACAGTGTTGTAAGACTACGGGGAGTCGTAGCATTCACTAGTCAGAGTGTGACGTAGAGGGGTTCTTAGGCCTGAGTAGCCTTGCCAATTGAGTCTTTGGGAACCTAGTGGCCGGACCTTGGGAGATATTGGGGTTTCAACGATGGACGGGAACTGATATGTCTTGAGTTAGGGAGGGGTTGTCACAAATCGGAAGGATCGAGGTGTAACGCATGTGTAGATTCATGGATCGTGGGTCATAAGTTGAGTATCAGATTAGATATTAGTGGTCCCAATTTTGCTGCTGGACCAAAATCTTGTGTTTGATTTTGGCTCTATTTGTGTAAATGATAGGTAGGTTGGGATTTCATATTGTCAGATGGATTTCATTTTGAGTAGTTATGGTTTCCACCTGATGTTTTAGACCTGAATGGGTCGGTTCGTTGGGCTTGGGAAAGACCACGAAACGCATGGAATAAGTAAGTGGTAGACGATAAAGGTCGGAGGTGATGTGTAACTACAGATCGGTTGCAATATTCGCTCGAGGTAAAGCGAACTTTGTGAGTGTGTGTACAATGTGAATGGTTGAGATAACTCTTTTAGATAGAACGGCTGGGGAGTCGTATCACCGAATGTGCTAGAGATAGCCTTTGGCGGTTTAACTTTTGGCTCGGGAGTCGACCTTATATTCAACTATGGAATAAACATTGGAAGGTAGTTGGGGCTTATGTTTGCGAATATTAGTGGATAGTTCCGGTCGGGCATCGTCAGTCAGTTCGGGGTCGGAGCTGAATCGTCCTTGGTTTGGTAGTAGAATGGTTATGTCCAAAGGGAGGTCAGACCTAGTGTAGAGTTTCGGTTTTCATGCGGATTGGCAGGTCATTCTTTTAGTTCCCGAGGGCAGAGTATTGAGGTTCGTTCTTCTTTGTGTTGGAGGTTTCTGTTGGATTCGGTTGTCTTGGGGAGGTCATGTTATGTTCTGATTTTTCTGTTGTGCTTCTCGGGTTGTTTGGGATGACCTGAGTGTTAGCAAGGAGCGATTTCAAGGTCGAAACCTAATTTATGTGGGGGAGAGTTGTAACATCCTGTTTTCAAGACGTTTTCATTTCCAAATAGTGATCAAGGTTTGGGAATTAGCATGGTTAGAATCCTTGAAGAAGTCAGTTATTAGGCTCATTTGGAGGTGGATGCTATATTGGATGTTTTGGGTATTCGGTTGTGACTTGGAGCAAAAAGGGTATTTTGATAATCTGTCAATCAGGCTTTATGCAAAATGGATTTTAGATTCGGGATATCTGATGGCAAGTATGAATTGATAATAGTGTTGAGCATCTCGATGGCTTTCTATGGATATATGGATGTTCCAAAGCAGCAACATTGTGGTTGTCAGAAATCTTCAAAGCACCCATTTTGATCTGCACTTAACCAAGCCAAGTTAGAAAACAATTGATTTAAACAATCAAGTTTAGGTTTTACTCATTAAAAAAATTAATTTAGGTTTTATATTGAATTAAACGATTGGAAAAATTATGGAGTTCACGGTCAAAATGGGTGTTCACGGTCAAAGAAGGTTCACGGGCGTGAACACTTCAAGGGTCGTGAACCGCTCATCGGCCGTGAACGCTTCAACGGAGCGGTGAATTTCGAAAAGTCCATTTTCTTCAATAATCCCATTAAACACGGTCGTTTTCAGTGATTTTAGCATGGTGATGGTTGGTTTTGATGTACCTACAAAACGCAGAAGTCAATTTCAGATTAGAAACATGTGTAGATGATGAATCGGAAAATCAAAGGAGAGAGAGTAGTGAAGGGGTTCACGACCGTGATCTAAAAATGAGTGTGAAAAGGCTTATTGGATGGAAACCCCACCATTTATACCATGGATCAAAACGCGATTCATGTCTAATGGGCTACACCCAAAAAGCTTTAAATCCAAGCCTAATACTTCAAAAAAAATGCATTTTGAAGACTAAAAATTAAAATAAAATAAAATAAAATCTTAAAAGTTTAAACTAAAATATTTTTTAATTTTTTATTTTTAGCAAAATAAAATTAAAAACAAAAATAAAATAAAAATAAAATTGAAATTAAAATGAATTAACACTAATTTCTCTTTCATCAATGTTAGTAATATTTTTGTGAGTTTGGGATCAAAGTTGTTAAACATCCTCAATCTGTTTTTCAGTACCTCCCCCTTCATAAATAGATCTGGTCAATCGTCGGTATTGTGATCCACTTAAACACAAAAAATTGTGACAAATTTTGGATATATTACACGTGACAAGACATTTGACCCTATGTTCCTAGATAGAATTCCTAAGGGACCATTTAACTGACGACAACCAAGGATATTGTTGTCCACCTAAATTAAGCAGCGAGATCTATAGACAACCTATTAAATGTTCAATTTTAGTTGTACTAGAACATGTTTCTAGCTTCCTGATATACCCCAATAATCAAGACCTTCCGAGATACTCTTTACTTTAGGTGATTAGACAATTATTAGGAGAGAAGACCAATTTAGACTGCATATGTTAAACACCTAGTTCAGATCTCTTCCAATCACGTAGAGGGATTAACATATGACTAACCAAAAGTAGAGGGATTGAGAAGTAGAATGGTGCATATGTTGTGTTCCAGGTTAGATCTATTTCAATCACGCAGAGGAGACATCATATGGCTAACAGACAGAAAGAATTGCATAGATAGGAGATGCAAATAAATAGAGTTGCATATGTTGAAGTCCAGGTCGGATATGTTACAATCACACAGAGGATGAAACATATGATTGACAATAAGAAAGAAAGAAAATAATTTTCTACAAACCTACTTTATTGGAATTCTCGAGTCATCCTATCAATACGAGAATTAAGGACAGAGTCCGTACATCGAGTAAAAGTTAAACCACGGTTCTAGATACAGATTATTTACTATAATCCGCAGATTCCCATGTATATCTCCCTGCTCAACCTACCCAAGCATCATATTGTCAGGCTAAACATAACTATCTAAGTCAAGATTTGTCAAGTCTCTAGATTCCTTAAGTCCATCCATGCCTAGTCAAGTCCAATTAAACCTTTCGTGCCTACCAGTGCGTTAAACACAAAGCCTAGACAGTTCAACTTTGGTACCTTACACAGATTCAAATTGCCTATTATCTCATATTGATATCACTTCCCATCACATCACCTACATACAAGCTATTTTTGGATTTTTCTGATTATTATATTTTTGAATTTTCTGATTTTTTTTTTATTATTTCTCCCCCTAAATTTTTACATACGAGAGAATGGAAATTAAATGTGCAAATTTTTGTCTTTTTAGGAGCTTAGAGTTGCCTCTCGCAGTGTTATTTGGGACCTAGAATCATAAAGTTGTCCTATTGGAAGTCTTAATAGGTTCATTCAAGAGTTAGAACATTTTCATGGAAGTAGAATGCCATTTTTGGATTTTGGGCTTATATGGGGCATGCAAAGCCACCAAGCCAGTGACTTTATGGGTTTGAACGTTATTTGGGACTCAGATTTGTAGTTTGGACTTATGGCTTAATGCATTAAGTGCTTAATGGAAAAGTAGGTTTTAGAGGGAAGTATGTTGGGCGTACAAGCCATTAAGTGAGTACGCCCTGCGTACTTTGTCTTAATGCGTTTGCATATATGGGCTTCAGTTTAGGATGTCTTTTTGGGCCAGATTATTGTTGTCTGGTTGGGCTATCTGAGAAAGGGTGTTTCGGATTAGAGTTAAGTCGTGAGCTTTAGGGTAAGGCCCGAATAAGGGTTTGGGCCCAATTTGGAAAATTGGGCCATTAGTGGACCTTCGTAGACTTTTTTGGTCATGGGCCTTAGTGGGCCCAATGAGTTGGGTCAGCAGTGGGCCTCGTTAGTTGGGCCATCTATGGGGCATAGTTTTGGGGTGTAGCCTTGTATAGTCTTTGATTATAGCGTTGGGTTATTTTGGTCCAGTTTAGGAGTTACTACGCAGCAGCAACGACAATGTAGGGTTTTTCGCATAACAGTTGAGGTGAGTGTTCTCACTATACTTACCTGAGTGGTATTTTCAGTATGACCGGAGGGTCTTATCTATGTTTTTGACCGGAGGGCCTTCTGTTCTTATACTATGATATATGATATATATATATATATATATATATATATATATATATATATATATATATATATATATATATATATATAGACACACACACACACATTATGTTTTTGTGATTTATGTTGTATATTATTTTGTATATTTATTGAGATAGGACCAGAGGGTCAAAATCGAGTTGTGAGATCGAAGGCTCTTCACTGAGATACAAGACTGGAGGGTCCAACCTGAGCCGTGAGACCGGAGGGTCATCACCGAGACCATTGAGCAGAGGGTCCTTACCGAGCCATGAGAGGCTAGTTATTTGTGTTTGGTATTTTGGGGAACTCACTAAACTTCGTGCTTACCGTGTTGAGTTAAGTGTGTTTTTGGTACTTCTGTAGATTTCGGGAAGGTGAAGGCACGATTGTACACATCCGTCGGCTTATGGAGATTTGAGGATTTTGGGATGCTCTAATATTGATTCATAATAACTTATAATTTTTGTGATGACCGGAATATATGAGTAATATTTTGAGGATTAGAAATGAAAATTTTGTCTTAAATTTTGAGGCTTTACAAAATATGAGATTGTTGACTGTTACCAAGATTGGTGAATATTATTGCTACTCGGCAGAAATGGCAATGAATATTATTTCATTTCATGGTTTGTATAGACAAGGTTTTAGATATTCTTTCAATAATGAGAATAATTATGTGAATGCTTAATATAATGGTGTATTCTATTTTGAAGCATTATCTTGGGATGGAGTATATGAAACTGTGATGGTTGTAGACAATTCATGAAATAGTTTTTTACAAATTGATGCATCTAATGGTTTAGACAATGCATTCTTGTGGCATTGTCGTATTGGACAAGTCAAAAAGAAACGCATTGCCCAAATTCAAAAGGATGGAGTGTTAGAATCATTTGACTTAAGGTCAGATGATACATGTTTGTCTTGTTTGCTTGGAAAGATGATTAAATTACCTTTCACTGATTCTTGTGAAAGAGGTGAAGGGTTGTAGGATCTCATACAAACGGATATGTGTGGGCCCTTCAGATCCACCACAAGGGATGCAAATTGATTTTATGTGAATTTTACCGATGATTATAGCAGATATGGATTTATCTACTTAGTCAAGCATAAGTGAGAGACCTTTGAAAAGTTCATAGAATTCAAACATGAAGTCGAAAATCAATTGGGCGGGAAGATGAAGATGCTCAGATCTGATAGGGGTGGTGAGTATCTTAGTATTGAGTTCCACGACTACCTCATGGAATGTGTAGTTATTTCACAATTAACACCTACTAGGACACCACAATTTAATGGTGTGGCTGAGAGGCATAATCAAACCTTGTTGCACATGTTTCGTTCCATGATGAGTTGAGCTTCACTACCGATATCATTCTGAGGGTATGCCTTAGAGAGTGCCGCCTATATTCTTAATCTAGTCCCAACAAAGAAGGTTGCCGAAACACCTCACGAGATGTGGACAGGGAAGGTTCCCTCATTGTCAGATATCAAGGTTTGGGGTTGTGAAGCTTGATGGGTTTTGGTCATAAGACATCCTATGTGCTCATACAAACCCTAAAGCTTGGATCTAGGTTTCTCTATTGTACATACTTTGAATCCAAGACTATATACCCTAATTCTAGCATATGGAAATCAGAATTCACATGTAATTAGGTTTAAGAACATACCTTGATTGTTATATAGCAATAACAATCCAATTCCTCCTTGAATTGACCTTGGAAAGCTGAGAGTCACAAGTGTCACTCCTCTAATGGCTTACAAACACCATAAGCAAGTGGAGAAGGTATAAAGAGAGAGGAGGGAGGTTAGAATTCATCCTTAGGACCTCTTGGGAAGGGTTAGTCGAATTCATAAGCCTTAGGGGGTTTATATAGGTGTAAAGATTAGGGTTTTAGTCCTTATCCTTATCTAGTTGCTTGCCCACCAAGCAACCATAAGATAAGTCTTAGAAACCCTTATCCTAGTCGAATTCTAAAGGATTTACACCTCAAATTCGTTCACCATATATATAAGATAACCCTTACCTTATTTTGTAACTATCACATAATTACAATCCAGCCCCTCTAGTTTAATTAATTACACTTGATCACAAAATTAATTCTTAATTAATTATTGACCAATATTAATTAAACAAATATGATTTCTCCTTTAATATATTATTCTTATAACATATTAATAAATCATAATAACCTCTTTCTCTATTTATTTCTCCAATCAAGTTGCTTTGGTGAAGGCAACCCAAAAGGACCATGCACCATCGGGTCAAGTACATACCAAAATAGTTATGGACTTAGACACTAATCCAACAAAGCTTTCGTTAGACGAGAGACTCATGACGAGCTTGTACCTTGAAGTGAGCGATGTATTTTCATCGAATATCCATAGAAGTCCTTTGGATACATGTTCTACAGACCTAGTAAGAACGTGGTCTTCGTAGCACAAAGGGGAGTCTTTCGCACGAGAGAGAGCTCATATGCAAAGAGGACAGTAGGAGTACAAATGATCTTGAAGAAATTCAAGAGTCAAGCGATGAAGGAACCTCCAACACTAGCGCTCAACCCGAGGAAGAGATTTATGTTGAACCAATTGACGAGTCGTTGCCTCTTAGGCATTCTAGTTGAGTTAGAATGGCACCATAGTTTTACGGTTTCCATATTACTACATAGGGTGATACTTTTATCAGTGATAGTACATTGGTAAATATGGATGAGCCTTGTAACTACAAGGAAGCCATGGCGGGCCCAGAGTCTGCTAAATGGAAAGAGGCAATGGACAACGAGATTCAGTACATGTATGACAACCAAGTTTGGAATTTGGTTGACAATGTACCAGGTTGTAAGATAATTGGGTGCAAATGGATCTTCAAGAAGAAGACCAACATGGATGGAAAGGTACACACGTTCAAGACACGAGTGGTTGAGAAGGGCTTTACCCAAACCCCAAGGGTTGACTATGATGAGACCTTATCACTAGTGGCTAAGATTAAATCTATTAGGGTTATGTTAGCCATAGCTACTTTTCATGATTATGAAATCTGGAAGATGGATGTCAAAACCACTTTCCTTGCTGGAAAGTTGGTTGATGATGTTTACATGAGTCTGCCAGAGGGTTTTGTGGATACCAAATACCCTAATAGAATGTGTAAGATTGAGAAATTAATCTATGGATTGAAGCAAGCTTCTCGTAGATGGAATCTTTGCTTCAATGAGAAATTCAAATAGTTTGGTTTCTCTAGAAGTGAGGATGAGTATTGTGTATATGTCAAATCTAGTGGGAGTATATTCAGCTTTCTAGAATTGTATGTTAATGACATACTACTCACAGGAAACGACGTTCCGACCTTACAGGAAGTCAAGTCCTGGTTTGGAAAGTGTTTCGCTATGAAGGATCTGGGAGAGGCTGCCTATATTCTGGGAATAAGGATTTTGAGAAATAGGAGTAGAAGACTAAATGGACTTAGTTAAAGTACTTACTTGGATAAGGTGCTAAATCGTTTTAGCATGGAGAATTCCAAGAAGGGAGATTTACCTATCTAGAGTAATACCGAGTTGAGTAAGACTAAGAGTCTAAGTACCGATGCAAAGATAGCAAAGATGAGTCGAGTTCCATATACTTCAGCCATTGGCTCGATCATGTACACTATGACATGTACCTGCCCTGTCATGGATTTTGCTTTGAGCATGGTTAGTCGATATCAAGGAAATTCGGGTAAAGCTCATTGGATAGCGGTTAAGAACATTCTTAAGTATATGTGAAGGACAAAGGATTGGGTCATTGTGCTTGGTGGCAGTGATAACTTAAGAGTTGTTGGGTATAGTGACGCCAGTTTTCAGACCAGCAGAGACAACTTTCGTTCTCAGTCAGGCTGGGTGTTTACCCTCAATGGAGGGGCATTAACATGGAAAGGTTCCAAGCAAGAGACCGTAGCTGATTCAACATGTGAATTAGAGTATGTAGTTACGAGAAAAGCATCAAAGGAGGCTATATGGTTGAAGAACCTCATTGAGACCTTGGAGTTGTGCCAGCCATTAAGGTTCCGATGGAGGTTTTATGCGATAATGAAGGAGCAGTTTCCTTGACCAAGGAACCAAGAGATCATAGAAGATGTAGGCATATCAGCAGAAAATATCATTTTATCTGACATCGAGTAGAAGAAGGATACTCGTCGTTAAGAAGGTGTCATCAGAAGAAAATCCTACTGATCCCCTCACAAAGGGTCTAAGTAGGATCAAGCACGTTCCGCATACAAGGAGCATTGGTCTGAAGGATGACGTTAGTTTTAGTGATTAGAGAGATATTTAGAAACTTGTAACTAATAAATGTAATTGACATTTGATGATTGAATAAATGGAGATTTATTTATGAGTATTGTTTACTATCTTTTGTCAATTGTTTATCTTTGTGTTTCAACTTTGCATGTTTTACTTCCCGAATAATTAGATTATTCAAAATATCCACATTCGATCATACATTGGAAGTAAGTAGTGAATTAAGACTTTCATGAATTGGATTGTAGATTGTCTAAGTGTTTAGACATAGCATTGGTTTGCTGGAACACTCATGAGTACTTCTGAAATGGAGATTTGAGTATTGGATTAACCCACGCTCAAAGAATTACTTCATGGAATTTATCACGAGTAATTCCGAGACGACAATATCATATAATCTTTAAACCAAGTTATATGAGTTGTTGTTTACGAGTTGGTTATGCATTAATAATGCGTAAACAAATCAATAACTTGGTGTTATAAAATGTATTGTTGTGCATGATTTAATGAGAAAACAGTAGAAACATATGAGTCAAAGTTTATCTGTTTCTTTTTCCCTAAGGGGGAAAAAGTGATATCTTGGGCCCCTCAATGATTTAGTGTTGACTTATGTGCTAGGCCTATTAAGGACTGAATTGATGGGTTCAATTAAGTTCTCTAACATTACAAATAATAAATTGAGATATAAACAGTTGGACAATGAGAATGATTATGTTCCATGTCATTTGTCCACATGACTGACTAGGTCAGAGTTCAACAACGTATTTTGAGAGCTACAATGTGTTGGCCAATTTTGATGTTGTACTTGCAAATATAGTTATTAGACTTATCCAAGTGGGAGACTGGTGGATTAGGTGTCTAAGCCCATAACTATAATTGGTATATACTTGAATTGATAGAAGCACAATCCTTTTGGGTTGCCTTCACTCTTGCAAGTTGACAGGATGACTTTTGGAGAGAAGTTGAATTTATTATGTGGAATAATAAATTGAAATGAATGATTTACTAATATATTATGAGAATAATATATTAATTAGAAATCATGTTATTTAGTTGATATTTAATCAGAAATTAATTTGGAATTAATTTTGTGATTAAAGGAATTAATTAAAAGTACAGGGGCTGTTTTGCAATTAATTGATAGTTGTGAAATAGGGCTCTTGAACTCCTTATATAGGAGTGGACGAAAATTATACGGAGGATCTATAAGTTTTCTTCCAAGGCTTCTAAATGACGATTCCATGGGTTGCTTAGACCTTAAGCAAGAAATGAGGGTTTCGACTAGCAATACCTAGCTTTTGGACTAAGCGATCTCAAGTATAAAAGAAGCTTGATCCTTGGGATTTTTGGCCACTTTCTCTAAACCCTGGCATAGTTGACACTTTGGTGTTATCTCCTCCTTTCTCCTCTCCCCCTCTTGCAAAGAGTGTTTCTAAGCCATAAGAGGTGTCACATTTGAGGTACTTGCTCTCAAGAGTTCAAGATCTATAAGGATTAATTGTTACTACTACATAACAGTTGAGGTATGTATCTAAACCCTAGTATTAGGTTAATTTCGATTTTTATAGATGCATATTAGGGTTTCTCTTTTGTATTCAATTTTGCATGTTCAAGTAGTAAAAACCTAGATCCAAGATTATAGGGTTGCATGAACACATAGGATTTGTAGTTATGTTGAAAACCCATCTTTGTTTGTACAAGATGACTGACGTATAGTGACATAAGATGCCAATAATTGCATAAAATCATTGGAGGTAAATTCTCCTTCAAAGTCACACCGAAAACATTTTATGACAACAAAGTGTTGAGTCATTACAAGAGCTCTGAATTAACTATATATGGTGAAAAATTCAGACATGTGTTTCTTAAAGTAAACCCACGTATAACGAGTGTAATCATCAATGAATAAAACATAATAGTTACCTCCCGATTTATAGTTGATCGGAGATGGACCCTACACATCAGAATGCACGATATCAAAGGGAGCAACAGAACGAGTGAAACTTTTATTAAACGGTAAAGCAGAAAATTTTCCCAGTTTACGACCACAATAATCAGAAATATCATCAATTTTCAAAGAACCTAACACACCAGTGGAAACCAAAAACTATAAGCGAGATGTTGACACATGTCCCAAACGAGAATGCCAAAGATAAAATCTCGATGACGAAGGGTGTAAATGAAAAGATGAAAAATCGACACAAGATGCAGCAATATCAACAACATGTACCTGCTCCAAAACATAGAGCTCCCCAAGTCTACGGCCTATCCCAATCACCCACCGAGAATGAATGTCCTGTAAACAACAAAATGAATAAGAAAAGAAGACCTAACAACTAGATTTACAAAACTGACTAACCGATGCAAGATTCAAAGCAAGTGTATGAATGTAATACCCATTTGTTAAAGATATATATGGACTGACAACAGAACTGAAACCCTCTACTGACATGGGTGTAGCACCAACAGACATAACTGTAATGTTTAGTCCATGTATTATTTATTTCTCAGTATTTTAGGGTTTTTGACTGGAACTCGACGAGTTGGGGAGCTCCAACTCGTCTTGTAGGAAAAATTTTGGACGCGGGTTTAAGCACTCAACTCGACTTGTTGGGGAGCCCTAACTCGACGAGTTGATGCTGGAAAGAAAAACCCTAATTTTCAGGGTTTGCACCGTATATAATGTCCTTAAGCCTTAGAGGCTGAACCCTTATCAGCCCCCTAAACACTAATATCGATATTGAAAACCCTAATCCCCATTTCCTTCCATATTGTGAGCTCGTTGGCACTTTGGAGCAAGAAAAGCAGAAGTTAGTGAGAAAGAGGCAAGGATTTAGCAAGCATCTTCGTGTTGGCACTGGGGTGAACTGTTGTGAGTATTCAAAACCCGATTTTTATGTACATGCATAGCTAGATCTAGAATTTTGTCCCTTTATCCCTCCTCATTCTTAGTTGTGCATGCATGAGATTCATAAAGCTTACAACTTTATGAATCTCCAGGGCAAGTGAGTCTCTCAGTGGGCTAGATCTGACTTTTGATCAAGTCTTGATGCCATGCTTGGAAGTTAGGGCATATTTCTCCTATTGGGGCGATTATAGTTTCAAGAGATGCATTGGACATGCAAGTTTATAAAACTTTAATCTTTGGGACATCCTTGAGGTTAGAACCTCTTCTAAAAGGGGTGGGTTCCAAATCTCTAAGTTCTTGGGCTTAATGGTTATAGTTGGAAACTTTATCCTTTAATGAACATTATAAATTCAAATATGAGTATTAGAGTCCCTAGAATAGATGGAAAATCTGAACGTGTGCAACAATGGAAAACCCGACGAGTTGCCTTACCAACTCGGCAAGTTGGGTTGGGTTTTCCCGCCTTCTGGATACTGAGCAAACTTGGCGAGTTGGTGAGATAACTCGACGAGTAGGCTAGGGTTGTCTTGGATTTCTGATCATTGAAGGAACTCGATGAGTTGCCAGATGCACTCGACGATTTGGTTCAAACATGGAATGGTGACCTTGACTATTGATTTTGACCTGAAATAGGGTTGACCAAGTTTTACTGTAAGGGTATCTTTGTTAATTCAGGGTTTCATTGAAGTGATTACGGGTTGCTTGTAGACGGTTGAGTTTAGAGTGTGAGTTGGGATTGGATCTTATCAGTTCAGCATTTCTTGAGAGGTGAGTCTCCTCACCATACCAATGGGTCGAAGGCACCATGTTCGGCCTATTAATGTTATGAGATGTGCTAGTTGATTATTTGCTAAGTGGTATGC
Source organism: Lactuca serriola (assembly GCF_051521515.1). Classification (NCBI taxonomy): domain Eukaryota; kingdom Viridiplantae; phylum Streptophyta; class Magnoliopsida; order Asterales; family Asteraceae; genus Lactuca; species Lactuca serriola. The sequence goes on along the minus strand of NC_136411.1, from coordinate 34,261,938 downwards.
TAGTTCTATTTATGGTAATTGCATGCAAGACCTCGGGGGGTTCTCAAGGCACTTGGGTGTAAGACCTTAGGGGATTTCCATGGCATCCTAAGTAAAGACCTTATGGGGTTCCCAAGGCACTACGGTGTATGACCTTGGAGAGTTTCCATGGCATCCTTAGTTAACACCTCGGGGGGTTCCCGAGGCAATGGGCTAAGACCCTAGAGGTTTTCCAGGGCACCCGGTGTTAGACCCTGGAGGGTTTCCAGGGCATCCTTATACGTTTATGTGTATGGATTATGTGATTTAAATGGATTATATGGTTATGTAGATTATGTGGGGTATGCTCTGGGGAACTCACTAACCATTAGCTTACAGTTTTTGGTTGTTTCAGGTACTTCAGGATCTAAGGGCAAGAGCTCGACGTGATGACGTGACATGTACTCTCTGGTGTTTATTTGGGACACTATGATTTTATGAAAATTTATCTAATGTTATGAATTTTGAAACGAATTGTAATTGGAATTTTATAATTTATTGGAATGAATTTCTTAATTAAAAATGAAATTTTTTACCTGGATTTTGGGTTGTTAGAAGTTGGTATCAGAGCCTTGGTTTGAGGGATTCGGGAACACTCTCGGGTGTGTCAGGAATAAAACAAAGGAAATGGTAAAAATTGTTTTAAAAAACTCAAAGTTAAACACTTCTTAAAACCGATTTCTTGTAAGAAGAAGGGAGATTGCAACACACGTAATCACCCGAGCTCAAGTAAGTATTTTCCCCAGTAGGTTAACTATGTTATGTTGATACGTGGAATGCGATAATCATATGAATCTTGCTATTTTTATGATTTCAAAATTGTATACTGTTAGGGTCTTATAGCCTTAGAATGATGGAATTTGGCCTTATTTCATGTTCCTTGTGTGGTTGTCATTCTAGGGTAGAGTCTGTTATTCAAAAAAAAATTGATCCTGCTTTGTGTATAATTTGCATGCATAAGGCAACCTGTTATCATTGATTTGAGTTCTCGTATGATGGGATCGAGCAAATCTTAGGATAACCTAGGATTTGAGTTATGCGGTAGTCTGTGAAATATGTTTTGTTTTGGGACGAATTAGAGTTATCAGGTAGAGCCTTGGGGAAGGTACTGGTAGGTGTGGAAGGTAGTATTGGGCCCGCACTATTGAAAGCACAAGACCTGTACCCGAACTAATGTTAGATCTGGAAGCTCTAAGGAGAACCAGTATGGAAGGATTCCCTTTTTGCACATCCTAATCATTATGTCTTGTGATATTTCAATGCAGTATGGTGATAACATGACACGAAGCAGGGGGGTTAGGATTAGGATTAGGATCAGGGTCTGCGTCGGGCTATGCTACTGAGCCCATTGAGGAGAAGTTGCTCGAGCTTATCGTGTCTAAGGTTACGAGGGTATTCTTCATGCTAACCCAGTGATATTCAACACTGTCAAGGAAGGGATGATGGTGATCATGGAGGAGCGGCTCAGGTCCTTCTAAGCCGAGATTGCCGCAACCCAAGACGAGGCACGAACTCCCTCATTCCGAGAGTTCAAGGCGTACGGGGCACCCGAGTTATTTTGGGTCAGGGACCCCATAGTTAGTCAATGCTGGCTAGCAGACATGGAGAATGCCTAGTGCACGAGCTCTTGCCCCGAGGCGACAAAGGTGGGGTTTGTTCCGTGTATGTTGAGGGATCAAGCTAGGGACTGGTAGGAGGAGGTGACCCATCAGGAGGGGTCAGCCGAAGTCGCTAAGATGTCTTGGGAGGATTTTGTAAGGCGTTTTGATTTGGAGTTTGCACCATCCATTGAGGTGCAACGGATTATGAAGGAGTTCCATGATTTATAGTAGACCACTAAGACTGTGGCAGCGATCACCGCCAAGTTTTGGGAACGAGCACTATTGATCCAGTAGTACGATGTAGATGAGGACAAGAGGAGGATGAGGTATCATTCCATGCTGAGGGATGATATTGGCGAGTTTATGAACATTTCGGGGTCCAAAACCCTGAATAAGATGGTGGAGAAGGCCCGGGAACGGGAGATGGAGTTGGAGTTCTGCACCAAGCGGAAGACAGAGCAGGTTCAGACAACTTTAGGTCAGGCTAAATAGCCTAAGACCTTTGATTCTTCTGGTAGGGTCCAGCACGGCCATGGTCGGTGTGCCAAGTGTGGGAGGTCACATGGAGGAGTTTTTCGGGTGACAGGCACAATATGTTATGCCTATGGTCAGCCCGGCCATGTGAGAAGGGACTGCCCCAAGAAGGGCTTGATTTGTTTCCATTGCAACTAGACCAGCCATAAACGGGCTGATTGTCCGAGGTTTCAGGGAGGAGGAGGAGCAATAGTGGCGCCTGGGCTCGCCACAATGAGGATCACTGATGACCGCCGTGCCAAGGAGAATGCTCCTGCGGTGAAGATTCACGCATTTCAGCTGACCACAGAGGAGGCTGGTATGTAATTTATTTTTCCTGTTTGATATTATTTTTTATGCTTAGATGTATATGTATGTGCACTTGTATAGGGACGTCTTTGGTCAACGATATATCAACTCATGTTCTTTTAGATTCGGGAGCTACTCGATCCTTCGTATCTCTTACGCTTATAAAGAAGTTTCGGGATGTTCTGGGGACTTTGGATTCCCCGCTGGAGGTTGAGATTGTAGATGACCGCACTATGAGTGCTACGAGGGTATATCGGGACTGTGTCCTGAACGTATTTGGGGAGAGATTTCGTGTTGATTTCTTTCTGATACCGTTACAAGAGCTGAAGGTGATTGTCAGGATGGACTGGTTGGGGGCTAATAGGACCATGATCGACTGCGAGCGCCAGCTGGTGAGAGTTTGAGCCCCAGTTGGGGGAGAACTGGTTATTCATGGGGAGAGGGCCTCGTAGGAGCTAATTCTCTGTTCGGCCGCGAGGGCTAGGAGACTTCTTCATCAGGGTTGTTTGGGATTTTTGGCATACATATCAGATACGAGGGTTGAGCCCACGACATATTTGAGTAGTGTACTGGTTGTACGAGATTTTCGGGATGTCTTTCCCAAAGAGTTGCCAGGGGTTCCTCCGGAGAGGAAAGTAGAGTTTCGTATTGATTTGGTGTCGGGTTCCGCTCTGATAGCTAAGGCACCATACCGGCTAGCTCCGCCCGAGATGCAGGAGTTGTCTATATAGCTTTAGGATCTGCTAGACCGAGGATTTATTCATCCGAGCAGTTCCCCGTGGGGAGCACCAATCTTGTTTATGAAAAAGAAGGACAAGTCACACAGGATGTGCATCGATTATCGAGACCTGAAAAAGCTAACGGTGAAAAACCATTATCCACTTCCGAGGATCGATGATTTGTTTGATCAGTTGCAGAGTGCATGTTGGTTTTCCAAGATTGATCTTCATTCGGGGTACCATCAGATGAGGATTAGGGATGAGGATATACCGAACACAACTTTCAGGACTCGATACGGTCACTATGAGTTTGTGGTGATGCCATTCGGGCTCACCAATGCCCCAAAAACGTTCATGGACCACATGAACAGGATGTGTAGACCTATGTTGGATCGGTCTATTATCGTCTTTATCGATGATATCTTGGTCTACTTTAAGACCAGGGAGCAGCATGAGCAGCATTTGAGAGAGGTATTAGAGACACTGAGGACGGGAAATCTTTATGCCAAGTTCTCGAAGTGTGAGTTTTGGTTGCGTGAAGTATAGTTTTTGGGGCATCTCATCAACCAAGAGGGTATTTTGGTTGATCCAGCCAAGATTGAGGCGGTGAACCGATGAGAAATACCGAAGAATCCATCTGAGATCCCCAACTTCTTGGGCCTAGCAAGATATTACCAGAGATTTATTTAGGATTTCTCCAAGATTGTGGTACCTTTGACTCGCTTGACCAAGAAGAATGTGACATTTTGGTGGGGCTTGGATTAGCAGATGGCTTTTGAGACTTTGAGACAGAGGCTATGTGAGGCCCTGATTTTAGCACTACCCGATGGATTTGATGATTTGGTGGTGTATTGTGATGCATATATCTCAGGGTTAGGGGCAGTTTTGATGCAAATGGGGCATGTGATCGCGTACGCCTCAAGGCGGTTGAAGCCTCACGAAGCAAACTATCCCACTCACGACCTGGAATTGGGGGCGGTTGTGTTTGCCCTGAGAATTTGGAGGCATTAATTGTATGGAGTCCAATACACCATCTTTACTAACCATAAAAGTTTGAAGTATTTGATGGATCAGCAGAACCTCAACATGCGACATAGGAGGTGGTTGGATGTGCTGAAGGATTATCAGTGCGAGGTTTTATACCATCCAGGGAAGGCCAATGTGGTGGTCGACGCCTTGAGCCACAAGGCGGCGAGTGCTCCGATTAGGGATGTCTGTTTGAGGATGACAGTGATTTCTCCCTTATTGGATATGATCAAGGAGGCTCGAGTAGAGGGTTTGAAGACGGAGAACAGGAAGATAGAGTGGATTCGGGGTCAGATTCCCTTGTTTGTTCAGGATGGTCAGGGTGTATTGACACGGTGTAGCCGAGTATGGGTGTAGTTATCTGGGGGAGTGAGACAAAAAATCTTTGAGGAGGCGCACGGGTCCAAGTTCTCTATATATCCACGATCTAAAAAAATGTATAGAGGCCTGAGGCTGAGCTACTGGTCGCCTTGCATGAAGAAAGAGATCACCTGGTTTGTGGAGTGGTGCTTGATCTACAAGAAGGTCAAGGCTGAACATCAGCGGCCTCATGGCAAGGTTCAGCCACTACCTATTCCCATGTGGAGATGGGAAGAGATCACCATGGACTTCATTACAAAGTAACCAAGGACGGCGAGGGGTGTGGATTGCATTTGGGTCATTGTGGACAGATTGACGAAGAGTGCCCACTTTATTCCGATCTCTGAGAGCATATTTGCTGATAAATTAGCAGATATTTTTGTGCGAGAGGTGGTGGTTAGGCACGGGGTGCCAGTGTCGTGGTGTCTGACCGGGATGTCCGATTAACATCCAGATTGTAGAGGAAGTTCCACGAGGAGCTGGGCACACAGTTACACTTTAGCATTGCATATGACCCCTAGACAGATGTCCATAGCGAGCAAACGATTCATACGCTCGAGGATATGTTGCGGGCATGAGTGTTGGATTTTAGAGGGAGTTGGGATACATACCTCTTACTAGCAGAGTTTTCAGATAACAATAGTTATCATGCTAGTATCGATCGACCCCCATTTGAGATTTTGTATGGTCGGAGGTATAGGACCCCAGTTTTTTGGGGTGAAGTTGGGCATCGACTCATGGGAAGCATCGAGGTGGTGCTTAAAACTACCGAGTTGATCCAGCAAGTACGCGACAAGCTGCAGGTAATGTAGAGTCGACAGAAGAACTATGCTGAGTGGCGTCACTTGGATCTTGAGTTCCAGGTTGGAGACTCTGTATTGCTGAAGGTGTCACCATGGAAGAGTGTCATTAGGTTTCAGGAGAGGGGCAAGCTAGGGCCCCAATTTATTGGTCCGTTCAGTATTTCTGCCGGGGTGGGCAAGGCGGCATACCGTCTGGACCTTATAGACAAGCTTATCCATATTCACAACACCTTCCATGTGTCTCAAATTCGGAAGTGTGTCACTGACGAGGCTGTGGTTATTTCCTTGGACGACAATCAGGTTGATGAGAGCCTGAACTACATTGAGAGGCTCGTTGCGGTTTTGGATAAGAGAACTAAGGTTCTTCGTAACAAGGAGTTGAAGCTAGTGAAGGTGCAACGACAACACCAGAAAGGCTCGGAATGGACATGTGATCCAGAGGATAAGATGCAAGAGCATTATCTGAACCTTTTTGCATCAGCAGACTTCGAGGACGAAGTCTAGTTCATGTGGGGGAGATTTGTAACGCTTAGTCCAGGTATTATTTATTTCTCAATATTTTAGGGTTTTGGACTGGAACTCAACAAGTTGGGGAGCTCCAGCTCGTCGTGTAGGAATTATTTTGGACGCGGGTCCAAGGACTTAACTCAACGAGTTGGGGAGCCCCAACTCGACGAGTTGACACTGGAAAGGAAAACCGTAATTTTTAGGGTTTTCACCTTATATAATCTACTTAATACTTAGAGGTTGGACCCTTAATAGCCCCCTAAACCTTAATATCGATATTGCAAACCCTAATACCCACTTCCTTCCATATTGTGAGCAAGTTGGCACTTTGGAGAAAGAAGAGGAGAAGTTGGTTAGAAAAAGGCAAGGGTGTTATATCCCCATTTTCACGGACAGAAAAGATCGATTTGTTTATGATTTATTTTGAAAATCAGGGTATCTTTTAAAGAAATATGTTGCGGAAATTGTTCCCATAGAACATTATAAATATGTTATCAAAGCATTCCCGGAGAAATGTATTTTTATTTATTTTAAACAGTGGGATGTCATCGTCAATACAGAACCATAATCATAAACAGACCTTAAATTCATTTACACTAGTGATTTGCATCTTCTCTAATATATCAGTGTAATTTGACTTCGTATCGAAACTTGTGATACAAATAAATTGAGTGGGTTAGGTTGGAAAACCTGGTGAGTACATAAGGTTTTCAACCCACAATAATATAATTATTATGTTTAATCATCAACAATCAACCAAATTACCCATCCACGTTATCTTCTTTATTCTTAAGGGTCTACCCAAGAATCAACTATCCTTCATTCATTCATTCCTAAGGTTTATCCTAGGGAATATGCGTGAAGTCCATTACTGCTAATGTCATCTATTAGGCACAACTACCAATATTATCCTTTAGGTGTAGCTGCCAGGATTATGTTGTTCTCAACTAGGTGCAACTACCAATATCATCTATGTCACACCCCCAAACCGGAACGGCGGAAAACGTTCGGGGGCGGATGACTTCATGTGGTAGCGTAACAAATGAATACATAGTAAAGAAAGAAATACAACCATCATATATATAATTGAAAGTTTACATTGTTAAAAGGTACATGTTCAAAACCAATTACAATATGATGCCAAAATATGAATTTAAACTGCCGCTGCAACGTCCCTTCTTCAAAAGCTGTTTGTTACATGTAATTACTGAATCCCTGGGACATACAAGTAGTTTTGAAAGAGTAGATCAGCATTTAAGCTGGTGAGTTTCATAAGTATTGAATGACAACGTTTGTATGAAATGAAATGATTTGTTTTTCTTTGTTTGTTCCTAGAAAATCCCATATTTTCTACTAGCATAAATGTAGCCTTCTATCAAGACCAATGTTTGTTTCTAGAAAATGTATGTACGTATAAAATTTCCAATACGTCTGAAAAACCCCGTAAGTTAATGTATTTTTAATACCCCATGTGAGTTTTTATAACCATGCTATTGACTAGGAATGCCTATACGCAACGTTCTTCAGGCGTTGGAATGTTCTGACGTTTGTCACCCCAAATGGTGTGCTGTAGCTAACAGTCAGGGCGCGGGGTTGTCAAGCCCGTATAGATCTATACACAAACACCATGCTCCCCCTCCAACGGATTCTGGTATATAATACAGGACTTGAAATGTGTACTCGAACGTACGTGAAATTAATGTCTCACAAAACTTAGTATAAAAACATATTTACGTGTAAAAATGTTCTTTTGTTCTTGTATGTGAAAGTGACTTCTTGAAAATAGTGTTTCTAGTATGTAAAAGTTCGTAATGTTCTCGTAAAACTATACTTATTATAGTTTTCTTTAAGTGTGTCTCGTTTGTATTGTAAACCCTAGAAAAATGCTCACTTGTTATGAAAAGTATAATTTTTATAGTGTCTAAGATGGACACATATACATACAGTATAAACAGAGTGTTTGATTTATACATATATAACTACATTTTTCATTTCAAAAGATATGATGTTATCATGATATATTTTGCATATGAAAGTTTCCCTATAATAGTTATAAATCACATATGATTCCGTTGATAAAATGTGTATAATGAAACTTTATATAACACACGATAATAATCGTGTGTTTTACTTGTATTTCCCCTCTTAAAAGCATATAAAAGCATTTATAAAACATTTAAAAGTGTGGATTATAAGGGTATGAACTCACTTGAAAGATCGGAAAAGGCGAGATGAAAATCGAGCAGAATTTCGACTCGAGAAAACGGATTTTCTCGGGATTGTCGGAAATCTCGGGAATCTCAGGAGCACAAACGACCTTCGGGAGTTAAGCAAGGAAACCTGGGCTTTGGGATAGTACGTGCATGGAAAACGAGGCAAAAACGCAAGAAAGATGAGAGGAATTGGCCCTTTGCTTCGGAACCCTCGCATCCCTTTTATAGGGGGTGGAACCGCCTCGGTACGCTGGGCGTACGCGTGCGTCATGCGTGACCGCTTCCTCGACTGCCTCGGACCTCCGGTTGGGACGTGGCATAGCCTCACATAGGGGCGACGTGGACGATCCGAGGCCTAGTCCTCGAGTACGCTGGGCGTACGAGTGTACGTCGGGCGTAACTCGGATCGACCTGGTGACTCCTCCTTCGGATAATACCAAGGTTAAATAATAAAATTTATATTTTAATTATTTAATAAACTTCAAAAATTCATATCTTCTTCATACGAACTCCTTTTTCGACGTTCTTTATATCCACACGTAGGTGAGACTACGCTCTATAACTTTCGTTTAGATTCCGTCGACAAATTTTGAAATTATTTTTATTATTTATTTTTAAAAGGTCGCGGTAAGAAAATTTCGTTAGAAATCCATAACTTCATTATCCGACGTCTGTTTTTGCCAAACCTTTTACCGTCGCAAAACCATTGTCGAGACCTTCGATTCTCATTTGGGTCATTCCGACCAAAAGTCGCTCGATCTCCGTTTTGAGTTTTTAGCTGTTTGTCGCTAAGCCGAACTTAGAAAAATCATAACTTCTTTATACGTACGATCACGGTTTAATGTCATCTAACATAGTAGGTAATTAATTTGAGATTTTTAGACATTTTATTTTCGAAGTTTATTTCCCTATATCAAAAGTGGTTACAATACTTGACTTTTTAGGTCATTACATAGAGTTGAAATATCGGGTTCTCACATCATCCCCCCGTTAGAGGGAATTTCGTCCCGAAATTTAAAGTAAGAAAGATACTTGTGAATCAGAGAAAAAGATGAGGGTACTTTTGTTTCATCTGATCTTCGCGTTCCCATGTAAATTCAGGTCCTCGCTTGGCGTTCCAGCGAACCTTCACGATGGGTATGCGACTTTGTTTCGTTTGTTTGACCTCTCGATCCATGATTTCTACCAGTTCATCCACAAAGTTGAGGCTCTCGTTGATCTCGATCTCGTCGAGTAGAATAACAAGAATCTCATCGGACATACACTTTTTCAAGTTCGAGAAGTGGAAGGTTGGATGTATGTTACTAAGTTCACGTGGTAAATTAAGCTTATAAGCTACTGGTCCGATTCTGGCGAGAATCTCGAAAGGCCCTACGTATCTTGGATTTAGCTTTCCACGCTTTCCAAAGCGTATTAAGCCTTTCCATGGTGAGACCTTCAATAGAACACGGTCTCCTACCTGGAATTCCAAAGGTTTCCTCCTTTGGTCAGCATAGCTTTTCTGTCGGTCTCTAGAGGCTTTCAATCGTTCACGAATCTGAACGATCTTCTCGGTCGTTTCTCGTATTATTTCCGGACCGGTGAGACTACTTTCAGGAACTCGTCCTTTAGCTACCTGTGTGTCACCAACTTCAGCCCAACACAGAGGGGACCTGTACTTACGGCCATAGAGGGCTTCAAATGGAGCAGCCTTTATGCTCGTACGATAACTATTGTTGTATGAAAATTCGACAAGGGTTAAATGGATATCCCATGCCTTTCCAAAGTCAATCACACAGTCTCTCAGCATATCTTCCAAAGTTTGTATCGTTCTCTAACTTTGCCCATCTGTTTGTGGATGGTAGGCTGTACTCATCTCTAGCCTAGTCCCCAGGGAACTTTGTAGTGACCGCCAGAACCTTGAAGTGAATCTACTATCTCTATCGGAGATAATGGATACTGGAACACCATGCAGTCACACTATTTCCCTTATGTAAGTTCTTGTAGGCCTTTCCATCTTGTCAGTCTCCTTGATTGGTAGAAAATGCGCGGATTTGGTCAATCTGTCGACGATGACCCATATGGTATCGAGTCCACCCGTCGTCTTGGGCAACTTGGTTATGAATTCCATAGTAATCCGTTCCCATTTCCATTCCGGTATCTCTGGTTGTTGTAGTAATCCTGAAGGTTTCTAATACTCGAACTTAACCTTAGCGCAAGTAAGGAATTTACTTACGAAGGTAGCAATTTCCGCTTTCATGTTAGGCCACCAGTACAGTTTCTTAAGATCCAGATACATTTTATCTGAACCTGGGTGAACGGAATACCTCGTGTTGTATGCTTCAGCCATGACTACGTCTCTGAAACCACCATGTTTCGGTGTCCAAATACGGTCCATGAGATAATATGCTCCACCACCCTTGATTTCTAGATTCTTTTCCATTCCTCTCAGGGATTCACCCGCCACATTTTCAGGTTGCAAAGCTTCCAGTTGAGCCTCCTTAATTTGTGTGGATAAGTGGGAATGGATAGTCATAGTCAGAGATTTGACTCTCCGACCAGTGTATTCTTTTCGACTGAGGGCATCAGCTACCACATTTGCCTTGCCAGGATGATAACGAATTTCACATTCGTAGTCATTGAGTAGTTCGACCCATTGTTGTTGTCGCATGTTGAGCTCCGTCTGATAAAAAATGTGTTGAAGGCTCTTGTGGTCAGTGAAGATAGTACTCTTTGTTCCGTACAGGTAGTGTCTCCAGATCTTCAGAGCAAAAACCACTGCTCCTAACTCAAGATCGTGTGTTGTATAGTTTACTTCGTGTATCTTAAGTTGACGGGGGGCATAGGAAATAACCTTCCCTATTTGCATAAGAACACAACCAAGTCCTTGATTGGATGCATCGCAATACACTACAAAATCTTCTATCCCTTCGCGGAAGGATAGCATCGGTGCGGTGCACAAGGCCTGTTTCAGTGTTTGGAACGCCTTCTCTTATTTTTCTTCCCATTCAAAGGCCACGCCTTTCTGGGTTAGTGTAGTAAGAGGTTTCGCAATGCTAGAGAAGTTCTTTATGAATCTGCCATAGTAGCCAGCGAGACCTAGAAACTGACGAATCTCTGTAGGCGTCTTTGGTGCCGACCAGTTCTCAATGGCCTTAATTTTGGAGGGGTCCACGTGTATCACCTTCTCGCTAACAACGTGGCCCAAAAATTCGACTCTTCGAATCCAAAATTCGCATTTAGAGAACTTCGCATAGAGCTTCTCCGATTGTAATGTTTCTAAGACTTTTCGTAGGTGCTGACTATGCTCTTCCTTACTTCGGGAGTAGATAAGTATATCATCGATGAAGACGATGACGAACTAATCCAAGTAAGGACGGCACACCCTATTCATTAGGTCCATGAATACTGCTGGTGCGTTGGTTAATCCGAACGACATCACTACAAATTCGTAGCGTCCATAATGGGTTCGGAAGGCTCTCTTAGGAATATCCTCTTCTAGTACGCGTAATTGGTGATATCCAGATCGTAGATCTATCTTCGAGAAGTAGTTTGCTCCTTGAAGTTGATCAAACAGGTCGTCAATGCGGGGCAGAGGGTAACGATTTTTGACAGTAAGTTTGTTCAGTTCCCTGTAGTCAATGCACATACAGAACGATCCGTCTTTCTTCTTTACAAACAAGACCGGTGCTCCCCAAGGTGAGAAGCTTGGTCTAATAAATCCCTTTTGGTGGAGTTCGTTAAGCTGACTGGAAAGTTCTTGCATCTCTGCTGGTGCCAGACGATAAGGCGATTTTGCTACTGGGGTAGCCCCTGGAACTAAGTCGATTCTAAACTCGACTTGACGTTGCGCTGGTAATCCCGGTAGTTCTTCTGGAAAGATATCGGGAAAGTCGCGTACTTATGGAATGCTCTTAATGTCCTTTATTTCCTGACTCGTATCGACGATGTGTGCAAGAAATGCATGATAATCCTTCCACAAACACTTTCGACCTTGGATGCACGAAATGATGCGAAGGTTTGTACTGGATTTGTCGCCATAAATCACTAACGTTTCGTCGTTAGGGAGATTAAGACGAACTGCTTTTTCAAAGCACAAGATGTCAGCGCGAAGAAGACTTAACCAATCCATGCCGACTATGACGTCGAAACTTTTAATTTGGACCGGCATGAGGTCGATTGGGAAAGAATGATCGTCTAAAGTTAATGTAGAACCCATGTATATGCAGTTAGTGTTTTCCGTTTTTCCGTTTGCCATTTCTATAGTGAATGATTTTTCTAACATGGTAGTTTATGTTTAAGTAAATGAATAAAGTTTTGACTCACAAAGCTTCTCTCCGCTCCACTATCGAACAGTATGCATGCATATGAATTATCGAGAAGAAACGTACCAGCAACTATTGTAGAATCAACTATGGCTTCTTCGTGGCCTATAGCCAACACTCGTCCAACCCCACTGGTATTCGCTGCCTTAGGGCAGTTTCTCTTGTAGTGACCCACCTCGCCACAACCGTAGCAAGCTTGGCCTACACCAGCGTTGGGAAATTGAGTGATCGACTTTACGGGGGCTCTGCAGAAATGGACAGTGTGTCCCTTTCTATTGCAGTTGGAGCACTGCATTTCCCGACAAGGTCCATTGTGGTGGTAAGTGCATTTGGTGCACTTTGGAAAGTTACCCACATAAGGCTTTGTTGGGTATGGATTTGTAGGGACGGTAGTAGGTACAGTAGCAGCATTCACTGTAACTAGTTGTTGTTTCTTCGAGGATTATTGGGAAGACCCACCCTTCCCTTTATTCCATCCTCTCTTCCTGTTATTGTTGTTGTTGTTTCGCTTTTGTGGTTCTGGTGTAGAAATTGTCGAGTTCTGATGACTTCCGTGATCAATAAGAGAATGTGCCAGCTCTTTAGCACTTTCAAAAGTGTCAGGTTTTGAAGCTAACACGCTCGACTGAATTTGGGGCGACAGTCCCCAAATGTATCTCTCTATTTTCTTGCTCTCAAGAGCAATCATATCTGGGCAAAGGATTGCCAGATCGCAGAATCTGTTGGTATATGTTGCTATGTCGGTACCAATCATTTCAAGAGTCCAGAGTTCGTGCTTGAGTTTTTGAATCTCTCCTCGTGGACAGTACGCTTTCATCAGCATGATTTTTAAGCTCTCCCAGCTTATTGAATTCGCCACTATCAGAGTAAGTACCTTAACGTGGCCATTCCACCAAGTTAAAGCTCTATCGGTAAGCATGTAGGTTGCAAACTTGACTTTGCTATGCTCGGGACAGGAGCATATTTCAAAGACTGATTCTGTCCTTTCGATCCACTGCCTCAGAATCATCACACCACCAGTACCATTAAACATCCGGGGTTTGGCGTTCGTAAAGTCCTTATAGGTGCATTCTCGGGGTTGCCCATGACTCTCGCCATGGTTGGAAGGAAGTGTGTCAGTTCTCGAGCCAGTAGTAACAGGGGTATTGATCTGTGACATGGCAACCGCTACAGCTGCGGTGACTGTTGCTTGGAACATGGCAGCATCAAATTGAGGAGGTGGAGGCGGTGGTGGTAGAGGTGCTTCCCCACCGTTGTTTCGTCTCGGGTTTCTACGCGGAGGCATCCTTCAAATATAGGTTGAAAAAATAAAGATAAGAATTCCATATCATAGAAAATGAATGTGTCTCATGAACTAAATCGTTATAGTTCAACAACAGATGATAGTATGAGTCTCAAAGATAGAAGAATGAAAGTTATTCGTAAGACCGAATATATGAAACAAGCATATGGTTTCTCCGTAACGTTTTAAGGATTGTACGAAATACTCAATGTAGTAGTAATAGCGTGCCAATTATATTAATATAATAGTTGATACAACGATCATGAAAATTGGACCCCTATAAGGGTCTCCGGTTACAAAGTTAAAGAAAATAAAACTTTTAGCCGAGGTCCTAATTTATAACAAAATTTGGGATTTTGGCAAGCACTACTTGCATCGTAGGTTGTGCTTGGAGCTTGACTCCACATCTGATTGCTTTGATTCCATAAGACGCCTGTCGAAGGCGGCTTGTTGTTCCCTCAATTCGGAGAGGGTTGCAATCATTTGTGCTTGGAATGCCTCAGTTTGGAGTTGGGCATTGTCCTGAGCTCTGTCCAGCCTACGGATGTCGGAAGTGTGAACCTGTACTTCCACGGTGACTTCCCAAATCCGGCTAGCTTGAACTCTGGATTGGTAGGACTGGTTGGCTAGTTTGCCCACCATGATTGGGAGTGCCCGATCGGCTGAACCTCCGCCGCAGACATCGTAGAAGTCTCGACACATTCCGTAGGGAGGGCATAGACTTTGTTGTTGGCTCCAATGGTGGAGGTGACTTCCCCAGACGGGAGTCGGTCCTTGAAAGTTTCTCACGAAGACGGAAGGTTGTGCGGGTGGTGGGTTGATCACCTCCGGCTCAGAGTCGGTACCGGAGTCATCCTCTTCATCCAATTCTATGGGTTCTTCGTCCTCCTCGGGATCCTCTTCGATCCATCCCCCGTTGTCTTGGTTGGGATAGTAGGGGTCGCCGAGGTGGTGAAATCTAGCCATTTGATTGTACGAGAATAGGGTTATAAGAATCGAATAATGTTTGGAACATGTAAGACTAAACATGTATGTTAAGCTATTCTATGTAATAAATACTCCTATAGTAATTAAATTCGTGTGTTTGATTCTCATGATGTTTTGGTAAGTTTTGACTTGTTGCTCACTACGAGCATTCCTCGATATACATTGGTCCGATCTCGGACAAATATAGTTGATCATGCTATATTTGTCCCAAATCTGATTACATATATCGAGTCTTAATCGTAGTGTCCAACTTGTCTAAATACTTCTTGTATAGTTATAATCATGAAAATAAGTTGTTGTATGCATGTATTTGTACTTAAATGAACTAACAATTTAAGTTAAACGAAATGCGGCTTAGGCGTAAAACAAAAAAAATGTTTTGTTAGAGAGTATTAGTCCCTTAAGCATTTATAGTTTGTATATCTTATGTGGTTCGATATAGTTAGTTCACTATAAACATTGCTCTGATACCAATCTGTCACACCCCCAAACCGGAACGGCGGAAAACGTTCGGGGGAGGATGACTTCATGTGGTAGCGTAACAAATGAATACATAGTAAAGAAAGAAATACAACCATCATATATATAATTGAAAGTTTACGTTGTTAAAATGTACATGTTCAAAACCAATTACAATATGATGCCAAAATATGAATTTAAAGTGGCGCCGCAGCGTCCCTTCTTCAAAAGCTATTTGTTACCTGTAATTACTGAATCCCTGGGACATACAAGTAGTTTTGAAAGAGTAGATCAACATTTAAGCTGGTGAGTTTCATAAGTATTAAATGACAACGTTTGTATGAAATGAAATGTTTTGTTTTTGTTTGTTTGTTCCTAGAAAATCCCATATTTTCTACTAGCATCAATGTAGCCTTCTATCAAGACCAATGTTTGTTTCTAGAAAATGTATGTACGTATAAAATTTCCAATACGTCTGAAAAACCCCGTAAATCAATGTATTTTTAATACCCCATGTGAGTTTTTATAACCATGCTATTGACTAGGAATGCCTATACGCAACGTTCTTCAGGCGTTGGAATGTTCTGAAGTTTGTCTCCCCAAATGGTGTACTGTAGCTAACAGTCAGGGCGCGGGTTGTCAAGCCCGTATAGATCTATACACAAACACCATGCTCCCCCTCCAAGGGATTCTGGTATAAAATACAGGACTTGAAATGTGTACTCGAACGTGCGTGAAGTTAATGTCTCACAAAACTTAGTATAAAAACAGATTTACGTGTAAAAATGTTCTTTTGTTCTTCTATGTGAAAGTGACTTCTTGAAAATAGTGTTTCTAGTATGTAAAAGTTAGTAATGTTCTCGTAAAACTATACCTATTATAGTTTTCTTTAAGTGTGTCTCGTTTGTATAGTAATCCCTAGTAAAATGCTCACTTGTTATGAAAAATATAATTTTTATAGTGTCTAAGATGGACACATATATATATACAGTATAAACAGAGTGTTTGATTTATACATATATAACTACATTTTTCATTTCAAAAGATATGATGTTATCGTGATATATTTTGCATATGAAAGTTTCCCTATAATAGTTATAAATCACATATGATTCCGTTGATAAAATGTGTATAATGAAACTTTATATAACACACGATAATAATCGTGTGTTTTACATGTATTTCCCCCCTTAAAAGCATATAAAAGCATTTATAAAACATTTCAAAGTGTGGATTATAAGGGTATGAACTCACTTGAAAGATCGCAAAAGGCGAGATGAAAATCGAGCAGAATTTCGACTCGAGAAAGCGGATTTTCTCTGGATTCTCGGAAATCTCGAGAATCTCGGGAGCACAAACGACTTTCGGGACTTGAGCAAGGAAACCGGGGCTTCGGGATAGTACGTGCACGGAAAACGAGGCAAAAACGCAAGAAAGATGAGAGGAATTGGCCCTTTTCTTCGGAACCCCCGCATCCCTTTTATAGGGGGTGGGAACCGCCTCGGTACGCTGGGCGTACGCGTGCGTCATGCGTGACCGCTTCCTCGACTGCCTCGGACCTTCAGATGGAACGGGGCATAGCCTCGCATAGGGGCTATGTGGACGATCCGAGGCCTAGTCCTCGAGTACGCTGGGCGTACGAGTGTACGCCGGGGGTAACTCGGATCGACCTGGTGACTCCTCCTTCGGATAATACCAAGGTTAAATAATAAAATTTATATTTTAATTATTTAATAAACTTCATAAATTCATATTTTCTTCATATGAACTCCTTTTTCAACGTTCTTTATATCCACGCGTAGGTGAGACTACGCTCTACAACTTTCGTTTAGATTCCGTCGGAAAATTTTGAAATTATTTTTATTATTTATTTTTGAAAGGTCGCGGTAAGAAAATTTCGTTAGAAATTCATAACTTCATTATCCGACGTCTGTTTTTGCCAGACCTTTTACCGTTGCAAAACCATTGTCGAGACCTTCGATTCTCATTTGGGTCATTCCGGCCAAAAGTCGCTCGATCTCCGTTTCGAGTTTTTAGCTGTCTGTCGCTAAGCCGAACTTGGAAAAATCATAACTTCTTTATATGAAGTCAGATTTGGGTGTTCTTTTTACGTACGATCATGGTTTAATGTCAAATAACATAGTAGGTAATTAATTTGAGATTTTTAGACATTTTATTTTCGAAGTTTATTTCCCTATATCAAAAGTGGTTACAATACTTGACTTTTTAGGTCATTACATAGAGTTGAAATATCGGCTTGTCACAATCTATTAGGCGCAGCTGCCAGGATTATGATGTTCTCTATTAGGCGCAGCTGCCGATATTATCCTATAGGCACAACTGCTAGGATGTTTAGAGTACTTCGTATTTCCAAAAAACATGTACAGGTTGTGGCGTAGCTGCCAATATTCATCTATATCATCTTTCATCCCTCATCACTTATCTACCCATGTTCTAACCAACATATTTGTAGATAAAGAAAATACAGTTTGGATCTGAAATAAAGTCTAAATCTTTCATCCAGGATAGATCTGAAGATATACATATACAACTTAGATCTGAAAAAGAAAGTTCAAATATTTCATCTAGCATAGATATCAAGGTATCAAAATACATATACAATTTAGATCTACAGAAAAAGTTCAGATCTAAAAAGAAAGAAGTTTAGATCTTTCATCCAACATAGATCTGAAAGTATAAAATACTTATACAGCTTAGATCTGAAAAACCAAGTTTAAATCTTTCATCTAGCATAGATCTCAAGCAAACAAATAATATGCACACAAAGCACGTAAATTATACAAAATAATTCATATCTATGTGTAAGATGAAAGTAACTATGCACTCACTTGATAAGGTGGTGATTCCAAATTGGACAGCGCTTCGCTTTGACGAGACCGAGAGGTTTGTTTGAAAACTGGGCTTTGCGGGGGCAGAATTTCCAAATCAAAAAACTCTTTTTCTCAGAGCCTTCTGGCGCTCTGTGGTTTTCTTCAATTGCTAGGGAAGTTTCTTAGGCTTTTGGGGGTGTTTTGGGAGGTTTAGAGAGTGAGTAAAGAGAAGAATAAGTGGATTTTGGTATGAAAAATGAAGGAACTCTTGAATGGTATTTATAGGCTGAAAAATGGGTGAACTCGTCGCGTTTCTAGCCTAACACATCAAGTTTCTAACCCCCAAATCACCGAGTTTCTGGTCCAACTCGTCGAGTTGGTGCCATGTTTGTAATCTGGTGCTGAGAAAGTAAAGGCTCAGATTGTGCCACGTCACCCATTTCGCTACGTCACCCTACTGACTTCTACACCCCGTAGCTTTTGCATATGATCTCCATTTTCAACGTTCTTTATATCTACGCGTAGGTAGGAACATGCTCCACAACTTTTGTTTAGACATCATTGGCTAATTCTCGACCGAATATAAATTTATTAGTATGAGAAGATTACATTGCTAAACGACTATGTACAATTCATAACTTCTACATATGGATTACGTTTTTGAATGTCTTTTTATCGTTGAACTCCTATTAATGAGATATTCAATTGTCATTTAGGTTGTGTCGGCTAAAAATCTCTTGATCTAAAATTCGAATTCCGGGTTGCACACTGCTACGCCAAATCTTAGAAAATTCATAATTTCCTCATACAAAGTCAGATTTGGACATTGTTTTTATGCACACTCTCGGTTTAATGTATACTATGACTTTCGTTCAGATCATTAAGGCTAAAAAGAACTTTATCATAAACTCACTTTTTACGTCACACATCGTCGTGCTAGATTTGTCGTGAAAGCTGATCGTGTCATAACTTCTTCATTATAACTCGGATTTCGGTATTCTTTATATGTATAGAACCCTTGAGACATATACTATTACTTGGTTATGATTATTTACTCTAAATAACCTTCTATCAAAAAGTCGTTTTTAATGCTCATTGTCTTTAAATTAACTAGCCCGAATCTGTGGGCATTACAAAGGATTAATCAAGCATTTTTCTATTGGCACTGGGGTGAACTGTTGTGAGTATTCAAAACCCAATTTTTATGTACATGCATAGATAGATCTCAGATTTTTTTTCCCTTTATCCCTCCTCATTCTTATTTGTGCATGTATTGGATTCATAAATCTAACAACTTTATGAATCTCCAGGGTAAGAGAGTCTTTTAATGGGCTAGATTTGACTTTTGATCAAGTCTTGATGCCATGCTTGGAAGTTATGGCATGTTTCTCCTTTTTGGGCCATTATAGTTTCAAGAGATGCATTGGACATGCATGTCTATAAAGCTTTAATCTTTGGGACTTCTTGAGGTTAGAACCTCTTCTAAAAGGGGTGTGTTCAAGATCTCTAAGGTCTTGGGCTTAATGGTTAAGCTTTTGGGTTTAAAGACTTGATTAATAGTTTGGACATTTGGGATGGTACCAAAGGATAAAGTTGGAAACTTTATCCTTTAAGGCACGTTAGGAATTCAGATAAGAGCATTAGAGTCCCTAGAATTGAAGGAAAATTCAAACTTGTGCAAAAAGGGAAAACTCGATGAGTTGCCTTACCAACTTGGCAAGTTGAATCGGGTTTTCTCGCCTTCTAGATACGGAGCGAACTTGGTGAGTTGGTGAGATAACCTGACGAGTTGGCTAGGGTTGTCCTGGATTTTTGAACATTGAAGGAACTCGATGAGTTGTCGGATGCACTCGACGAGTTGGGTCAAACATGGAATGTTGACCTAGACTATTTACTTTGACTTGAACCAAGGTTGACAAAGTTCGACTGTAAGGGTATCTTTGTGAATTCCGGGTTTCGTTGAAGTGATTACAGGTTGGTTTTAGACGGTTGAGTTCGGAGTGTGAGTTGGGATTGGATCTTATCAGTTATGCATTTCTTCAGAGGTGAGTCTCCTCACCAAACCAATGGGTCGAAGGCACCAAGGTCGGCCCATTATTGCTATGTGATGTGTTAGTTTATTATTTGCTAAGTGGTATGCTAGTTATATTTATGGTAATTTCATGAAAGACCTCGGGGGGTTCCCAAGGCACTTAGATGTAAGTCCTTGGAGGGTTTACATCGCATCCTAAGTAAAGACCTCTGGGGGTTCCTGAGGAACTAGTATATAAGACCTTGGAGGGTTTCCATGGCATCCTTAGTTAAGACCTCGGGAGGGGGGGGGGGGTTCTCGAGGCAATGGGCTAGAAACCTGGAGGGTTTCCAGGTGTACCACCAAAAATATTCAAACAAATTTTTCATTTTTAAATCACATAATTCTTATTAACACATTTCAAAAAAAAAAACCCAAACTATCAAACTATCAAAAACACAAATCCATAGTTGTTTGAATATAAATCTAGGATAAAAAAAAAAGATAACTCCATCTCATATGTACAATCAAGCCAGCGCCTTCCCGTGATCCTAACAAGTACCTGAAACACATATCACATAACATGGTAAGAATGAAGCTTAGTAAGTTCCCCAAAATACCACACACCTCTCATTAGCCTTTCATGGTTATATCTCAATAAAGACCCTCCGATCAATGTGTATTAGTGAAGACCCTCCAATTCCACAACTCGGGTTGGACCGTTCGGTCCTAACTCAATTAAGCTAAGAATAATAAATAGTATAACTCACAAAGACATAATACATGGTATCACAATACTCAATAATAGCATTCAAGATGTTCTAGTCACACAAGCTACCACTCATGGTAAGTATAGTGAGAAGACTCACCTTGTAAGTAAGAAAGTAAACCTCCCACCCCTTGAACGGTCTAATCCTCGCCTACACATCATAATCATCTCTAATTAACACTTATAAACTCAACTCAAATAATTTAAGCTAACCTCTTTCTGTAACTCTTGGAAAGGGTAAAAGACCATTTTACCCTTCCATGGTCTCCATAATCCATATCTTGACCAAATCCTAAAAGTCAACCGAAGTCAACAGTGAGTGCATCTATGCGACTCGTCGAGTTCCTTCGTTTTCTCAGAAATATAATGAAAGTACAACTCAACTTGTCGAGATTTATCATCAACTAGCCGAGTTACACCATGTCCAAACTCATCGGGGAAAGCCCTAACCGAGTCGTCGAGTCAGCTCACTGACTCATCGAGTCCCTTCAGACGCTTTCCTCATTCAAACGTTTTTAGGCAGAAATGACGTCTCATACCTTGGATCTGACCTTCTAAAGCTCACTTATCATGTAAAGCTGCAAGCTTTACGTTAATGCATGGCATCTAGGGCTCAAAATGCCATAACAAGCCAAATAAGGGATTTCATGCATAGAGACTTGTCTAGAGCTTGAGTCTCAACTCCATGACAAGCTCCACCAACTCAAAACTACAATATAAGGGGGGAAATCCCTAAAACTCTCTAAAAGGAGATCAATAAAAAGGATTGCTCACCGTGGTAGATTTTTGATTGGTTTGACACAAAATAACATCTTATGTGGTCATGCAAACCCTAGTGCTTGGATCTAGGCTTCTCTATTATACATGCAATTCATCCAAGACTTGAAAACCCTAGATATAGTGTATATAATTCGAAACTGACATAACAAAACAGATCTAGATGATTACCTCTTCTTGAAAACTTGAATCTTCTTGTCCTTGGAGCTTCGAGTCACAAATGTCACTCCTCTAATAGCTTACAAACACCACAAGCAAGAGGATGATCTTGGAGAGAGGTTGGAAGCTCTAGAAATTGGCTTTGGTACTTTTAGAAGTAGGCTTAGCCGTTTTCTAAAGCCTAAGGGGTCTACTTATACTTGTGTTGCTAGGGTTTTAGTCAAAACCCTAATTGGATAGCTTAGGCCTTAAGCAATACAAAGAACCTTTAAGAATAAAGGCCTTGGACGAAATTAGATGGGCTCCCACTCTAAGTTTCATCCACCCCTTAATTCCAAAGGATTCTCAGCCCAAATCAACTATCACACAATTGACAGTTCCAGTCCCCTTTATTTAATTAATCTCTTTTAGCCGAATAATTAATTCTTAATTAATTCTTGTCTAATATTAATTAAACTGTATGATTTCTCCTTTAATATATTAATCATATAACATATTAATAAATCATAATAACCTCTTTATTCATAAATCATCCTATCATGTTGCTTTGGTGAAGGCAACCCAAAAGGACCATGCACAATCGGGTCAAATATTTACCAAATATAGTTATGGGATTAGTCACTAATCCAACAATCTCCCACTTGGATAATTCTATTAAATACAAATGTAAACACAATCCGATCAGCAATTGTAGCTCTCAAAGACGTTGTCGAACTCTGATCTTATCAGTAACCTGTCCTTTAGATAAGGGATCGTATAGTCCTCCGTTCTAGATATCGTGCGGACAATTACATGGAACATAGTCATACTTATTGTCTAACAGTTTGTTTCTCGATCTCATGTTTGTTTGACATAGAACTTAATTGAACACATCAATTCAGTCCTGACCGGGCCCGACAGATAAGTCAAACCAAATCATCGAGGGGTCCTGATATCGCTTTTACCCTCTTAGGATAAAAGGAACAGATAAACTTCGACTTATTTGCATTTACTATCCATTAATCAAATCATACACAAAAATGCGTTTTATAACATGAAGTTACGGATGCGTTTACGCATTATCAATGCACAACCAATTAGCAACCAATAAACCATATATCTAGGTTTTAAGACCATATGATATTATTATCTTGCAATCACTCGTGATAAATTCCATGAAGTGATTCCAGCAAGCTTGGGTTTATTCCAATGCTCAAATCAAGTTCATAAGCACTCATGAACGTTGTAGAAAACTTTTGCGATGTCTAATACACTCTAGAAAATCTACACACCAATTCATGACAGTCTTCACTCATACCTACTTCCAACATATGAACGAATGTGGACCGTTCGCATAATCTTATTATTCAGGAAGTCAAAACACGCTAAGTAAAACAATAGGTAAACAATTAACATAAGATAGTAACGTTACTCATAAATAATACCCCTTTATTTAATCATCGAAAGTTAATTACAATTTATCTATTACACGTTTCTAAACTATCTAATCTAAACTAATATCGTCCTTCAGCCCAATGCTCCTAGCGTGCTGCAAGTGTTTAACCCTACTCAGTCCCTTTGTAAGCGGATCTGTTAGGTTATCCTCCGACAATACCCTCTTCACTACGAAGAGTCCTTCTTCCACCCGATGTTGAATAAAGTGATATTTTATGTTGATATGTCGAGATCTACCATGATCCCTCGGTTCCTTAGTCAACACAACCGCTCCTTCATTATCACAAAAAAATTCCATAGGCTCCTGTATAGCCGCCACAACTCCAAGGTCTCCAATGAAGTTCTTCAACCATATCGTCTCCTTTGATGCTTCGCTCGCTACAATGTACTCTGATACGCACGTTGAATCAGCTATGGTCTCCTGCTTGGAACTTTTCCAAGTCACTGCTCCTCCATTAAGGGAAAAGATCCAGCCCGACTGCGAACGATAGTTGTCCCTATCGGTCTGAAAACTGGCGTCGTTGTACCCTCGCACCCTTAAGTCATTACTACCACCGAGGACTAGAAACCATTCCTTGGTCCTCCAAGGGTACTTAATAATATTCTTGACTGCGGTCCAACGCGCTTTGTAAGTGGTTCCTTGATATCTGCTGACCATGCTCAAAGCGAAGGCCACATCAGGGCGAGTACAAGTCATACATACATAATCGAGCCAACTGTGGAAGCGTATGGTACTCGACTCAACTCTGCTATCTCAACTTCGGTACTCGGACTTTGAGTCTTACTCAACTTGGCATTAGTTTGTATCGGTAACTCCCCCTTCTTAGAATTCTCCATACTAAAACGTTTTAGTACCTTGTCCAAGTAAGTATTTTGGCTAAGTCCTATTAGCCTTTTACTTCTGTTTCTCACTATCCTTATTCCCAGAATATAGGCAGCCTCTCTAAGGTCTTTCGTAGAGAAGCACTTCCGAAGCCAGGACTTAACTTCCTGCAGCGTCGGGATGTCGTTTCCTTTAGTAGTATGTCATCGAAATACAATACGAGGAAGCTTAATATAATCCCACTGGATTTGACATATACACATGATTCATCCTCAGTTCGTAGAAAACCAAACTCTTTGACTTTCTCATCGAAACAAAGATTCCATTTGCGATACGCTTGTTTTAGTCCATAAATGGACTTCTTAAGCTTGCACACTCTATCGGGATACTTCGCATTGATAAAACCCTTTGGCTGAGCCATGTATACATCCTCAGCGAACTTTCCATTAAGGAAAGCAGTTTTGACATCTATCTGCCATATTTCTTAGTCATGAAGTGCATCAATGGCCAGCATCACCTTAATAGACTTTATTTTTGCAACTGGTGAGAAAGTTTCATCATAGTCAACTCCGAGAGTTTGAGTGAAACCCTTCACAATTAATCACACCTTATAGGTGTTCACATTCCCATCCATGTCGGTCTTATTCTTGAAGATCCACTTGCACCCGACCGTCTTATGACCTGGTACATTGTCAACCAAATTCCAAACATGGTTGTCATACATGGACTCAATCTCGCTGTCCATCGCCTATTTCCACATCGCAGACTCTGGGCCTGCCATGGCTTCCTTATAGCTATTAGGTTTGTCCAAATTCACTAGTATACTATCACTAATGAACATATCCCCTTCTATAGTAATATGAAAACCATAAAACTAGGGTTGAAGCCAAACTCTTTCGGAACGTATAAGAGGAAAGGACTCATAAATCGGTTCAACCGGCGTTTCCTCCTTGAGTTGAGCGTCAGCATTAAAGGTTCCTTCATCGCTCGACTCTTTAATCTCTTCAAGATAGATTTGTCTCCCACTGTCCCCTTGGATTATGATTCTCGTTCTCGGAAAACCCCTCTCCTCGCGATGAAGACAACATTGTCACTCGGTCTATAGAAGAGATATCCAAAGGACTTCTGTGGGCAGCCGATGAAAACACATCACCCGCTAAGAGATTCGAGCTTGTCATGAGTCTCTAGTCTTATGAAAGCCTCGCAACCCAAACCTTGATATGTGACAACGAGGGAGCTTTCCCTATCCACATCTCGTGAGGTGTTTTGGTAACCTTCTTCATAGGGACTAAGTTAAGGATATGTGTGGTAGTCTCTAAGGAATACCCCCAGAATGAGATAGGTAGTGAAGCACGACTCATCATGGAACGACCCATGTCTAGCAAGGTTCGATTACGCCTCTCAGCCACACCATTCAACTGCGGTGTCCTAGGTGGCATCAATTGCAAAACGTTTATGCATTCCTTGAGGTAATCGTGGAATTTAAGACTTAGGTATTCTCCACCTCGATCGGATCGAAACATCTTGATTTTCCTGCCCAACTGATTCTCCATTTCTTGTTTAAACTCTTTGAACTTTTAAAAGGTTTATGACTTGTTCCTAATTAAGTAGATATACCCATATCTGCTATAATCATCGGTAAAAGTCACATAGAAGTGGCTCGCATCCCTTGTGGTGGATCTAAAGGGTCGACACACATCGGTGTGTGTGAGATCCAATAAACCCTCACCCCTTGCACAAGTGCCAGTAAAGGGTGACTTGGTCATCTTTCCAAGTAAACAAGACTCGCACACGTCATCGTCCCTAAGGTCGAATGACTCCAACACTCCATACTTTTGGATTTGGGCTATGCGTTTCTTGTTGACATGTCCAAGATGAGATTGCCACAAGCATGCTTTATCCAAACCATTGGATGAATTAATACATAACACATCATTTCCTAAGTTATCTACAACCATCACAGTTTCATATATTCCATTACAAGGCAATGCTTCAAAATAAAAGACACCATTAAGATAAGCATTAATAGAGCCCTTTCCATTATCAAATGAATATCTAGAACCTTGTCTATATAAACCATGAAATGAAATGATGTTTCTTGCCATATCTGGAGAATAGCAACAATTATTTAAATCTAATCCTAATCCACTACTAAGCATTAAAGAATAAACTACGATCTTGGTGAAAGGCGACGATCTTCTGTTCCCCATGATCAAATTTATCTTCCCATGCTCCACATCCCTATCTCTTCTTAGGCCCTACAAATCATAACAAATGTGAAAACCACGTCCTATATCAAGTACCCAAGAAATGGAATGTGATGAATAATTAGATTTAATAGTGTAAATACCTACGTAAGATGGCTTGATCTTCCCATCTTTGATAGCTTGTAGATATTCTGGGCAACTTCGTTTCCAATGCCCTATCTTTTGGCAGTGGTGGCACTCTGCCTACTTGGGGTTTGAGTTGGGTTTAGCAGACCCATTTTTGGTTCCACTAGAAGAGGTACCATCTTGTGACTTTCCCTTGTGGTGGCTCTTTTGAGGCAGCCTTCCTCTTCTTACCCTTCCCTTGCCCAATTGCCAAGACAGGGGCAACAGCAGGAGTTAGAGTTGATGCAACAGACGTACCTTTGAGATTACTCTCAACAGTCCTTTGCAAGCCTTGAAGGTTGCTCAAAGTGACCTATTCCTCATTCATGTGGTAGGTCATGCGGAACTGGTTATGGCAGGGAGGCAAGGAGAGATGGAAGAGGTCAATTTCCAGCTCTTCATCAAAGTTAACATTCAATATTAGCAGGAGATCATCATATCTATGTATCTTTTGTAGATGAGCGATAAGGGACTCTCCATTACCAATTATGGTAGTGATCATTGAAGTGATGATCTCGTACCTTTCTTGCCTAGCACTCTGGTGGTACCAGTCCAGCAAGTCTTGATGCATTTCATAGGGATATATGTCCTCATATGACTTTTGGAGTTCTGCAGTCATAGTCGCTAGCATGATGCAATGTACCTTCGTAGCATCACGCTCATGGGCCTCAAAGGTCACGATCTCTTCAGCAGTGGCAGTGTTGACATTGATTTCCTTTAGCTTCTCATCGAGGACATACTCTTTGTCCTCGTAATGAGTGACCATTCGGATGTTGCGGATCCAATCATTGAAATTGGACCCGTCAAAGATCACTCTCCCACACAAGTTCATGAGTGAGAACGAGCCAGAGGAATTTGAGCCGGAAGCATTGTTGTTGATGTTCGACATCTAAAAAGGAAAAAGAACAAAGTTTAATTAGAAATGAATCCCTAGTTAAACACCCAAATGAGAAATTAGGGCTAGGATCCAAGAATATTATTTACAAATTAGAAGAGGGACGTCGTAATCTAACAAGTAAATAATTTGAAGGTAAGTGAATGACGATTCACTAATTCTCCACCATGGAAAACGAAAAAGAGATTAAGTTTTAAATTTATTGAAAACTCGTATAGATATTTTGAGATTCATTGAATTTTTCAATGGCATGTTTAAATCTCAGTATGCCCCTCAAGTTTGTAACTGGGATGCTGAGGATCACAAAGCGGGTGTGAATAACCATGCAAATATACATGGTACCCTAATTGTTACAGTCACCTATTCGATGTGCCGGTTAACCACACACGCTCCATTGAACTATGACAAACAATGAGTCACCCTTTGCCACCTTTTCTTAGAACCCAATTAGTGTGCCGGTTAACCACACACGTTCCACTAACATCTTAGCAAGGGTACAAAGTGTAATTTCATGGAATTGCATCAATTCACTTTTGCCTAAAGTAACTAAGATTGGAATTTTGAAAAACATTTAGTTACATTATAATTTCATTATACTTTTAATTAGGAAAGGGTTGCCCTATCTTACCGGTTCAGCTAAAGACCCTCCACCAATCAAGGAAGCGGTGGGTGAGAGTGGACACCTATTAAACGGGCATTTTATAGGCCATAACCTTATACCCCCTTATTGATCGGCTTCGTGAATGAGGCCTACTAATGGTAAGACTAGCAATTAAGGTATATATATATATATATATATATATATATATATATATATACATATATATACATACATATTAATCTTATAACATTATAAAGTATAAGGTTGAATTTTAAACTTGTAAAATTCTAGGGTTTGAAATTTAAATAGTTCAAATTAAATTTTTAATCAAAAATTTAAATTTCAAAACTTGAGGGAAACTTTTGAACTTTTCAAAACATAAAGGATCAAATAGCAAATAATTTAAGTTAAATATTTAATTTAATGATTGTCTAAATTTGACCTAATCAATTTTTTTCACAAGATAATTCATCAAATAATTTAAATAATCAAATATTATCATATAAGGAATTTATTATTCAAATAAATGGTAATTATCTTTTGTTTTGGAAAGGATAAGTAATAAAATTCGGACTTTATTAGTCAAAAACGATTTTGGCAATTATCCTTAAGCAAAACAGCAAGAAATCCCAAAAATCTCTCTGTCTGACGCTCTGACTCGCCGAGTCCCCTTATGGACTCGTTGAGTTCATCCTACTCGACGAGCCCACATTGGGACTCGCCGAGTCCGCCAGACAGAGGATCTAAAAACTCGATTTTCAAGCAAGAATGAAACACAAAGCATCAAATACAATAAAAGCCAGTCAAGGTTCTGGTACCATTAATGGGTTTGACACAAACTAACATCCTATGTGCTCATGCAAACCCTAATGCTTGGATCTAGGCTTCTTTATTATACATGCAATTCATCCAAGACTTGCAAACCCTAGATCTAGAGTATACAATTCGAAATTGACATAACAAAACAGATCTAGATGATTACCTCTTCTTGAAAACTTGAATCTTCTTATCCTTGGAGCTTAGAGTCACAAATGTCACTCGTCTAATGGCTTACAAACACCACAAGGTTAGCCAATTTCTGAAGCCTAAGGGGTCTATTTATACTTGTGCAGCTAGGGTTTCAGTCAAAACCCTAATTGGATAGGTTAGGCCTTATGCAATGCAAAGAACCTTTCAGAATAAAGGCCTTGGACGAAATTAGATGGGCTCCTACTCTAATTTTTGTCCACCCCTTCATTCCAAAGGATTCTCACCAAATCAATTATCACACAATTGACAGTTCCAGTCCCCTTTATTCAATTAATCTATTTTAGCCACATAGTTAATTATTAATTAATTCTTGTCTAATATTAATTAAACTATATGATTTCTCCTTTAATATATTAATCACATAACATATTAATAAATCATAATAACCTCTTTATTCATAAATCATCCTATCATGTTGCTTTGGTGAAGGCAACACAAAAGGACTATGCACAATCGGGTCAAATATTTACCAAATATAGTTAGGGACTTAGACACTAATCTAATACTTTTTACCTCCAAACTGAAGCTAGCACAGAAAAACTCTTGACCCAAAAGCCTCTTCTCGTTCTAAGTCTTGATGCACTTTAATACTCTTCCAAATATGCACTAGAACATTCAAAGTTAGCTCCGCTCACTCTCACATGGTATTAGGGTGACAAGGGTGGCAGAAATGAGGGCTTAAGGTTCTTTATATTGGAAACAAACCCTGAAAATTAGGGTTTTCTCACTCAGCACCTACTTGTCGAGTTGGGGTCCTCCAACTCGTCGAGTAGACTCTAGAATCATGAAGCCAATTAACTCCTCTACTCGGAGAGTTGGGGCATCCAACTCATCAAGTTGCTCTAAAAATTTGAAAATAAATTAATTAAATATTTTACCTGGGAGTCAAGATGTTACAATTCTCCTCCACTAGAATCAGAATTTTCCCTCGAAGCCATCCTTTGGAAAGAACCCTCGGTACTGCTCCCTCATCTCGGACTCTGGCTCCCAAGTCCACTCGGATCCCTTCCGATGTTGCCATTGAACCTGAACTAGGGGCACCCCTTTGTTTCTTAAGACCTTCACCTTCCTATCCAAAATCACTATCAACCTCTCAATGTAGTTCAGGCTTTTGTCGACCTGGATGTCCTTTAAAGGAACCATTGTCGTCTCATCGGCTACACACTTCCTCAGTTAGGATACGTGGAAGGTGTTATGAATCCGGCTCAACTCTACAAGCAGCTCCAACCAGTAAGGCACCTTCCCCACTCAAGCGATCACTCTGAAAGGACCAATGTATATAGGGCCCAGCTTGCCCAGTCTCCTTAATCGGATCACTCCTTTCCATGGGGATACCTTCAGGAGGACAAAATACCCGACTTAAAACTCTATCTCTGAACGGCGCCGGTCAGCGTAACTCTTCTGACGAGTCTAGGCCATCAGTAACCTTTGTCTGACCTACTCAATCTGCTTTGTCGTCTTGAGCACTATCCCAGTGCTACCCATCACTCTTTTCCCTACCTATCCCCAATATATGGGAGTCAAAAACCTCCTCCTATATAAGAGCTCTAATGGAGGCATACCAATACTTGAATGATGGCTATTGTTGTATGAAAACTCAGCCAAGGGCAAGTATGTGTCCCAACTTACACCGAAGTCCATAACACATGCACACAGCATGTCCTCGAGTGTCAGAATCTTCCGCTCACTCTGCCCGTATGTTTGTGGGTGATAAGTTGTACTGAAGTACAACCAGGTACCCAAATCCTCATGAAATTTTTTCCAGAACCTGGAAGAAATCGCACATCCCGATTTAACACTATCGATGTCGGTACCCCATGTCGCGTTACCATTTCTCGAACATAGATCTCGGCCAATTTCTCCGCAGAATAGCTCTCATTGATAGCTAGAAAGTGAGCACTCTTCGTCAACACCTCGTGTGGTCCTTGGTAATTTGGTGATAAGATCCATGGAAATATGTTCCCACTTCCACTAAGGAATCTCTAGAGGCTGCAACGAGCCATGTGGGCGCTGGTGCTCTGCCTTGACCTGACTACAGGTCAAGCATTTCTCGACTAACCATGCCACATTTCTCTTCATGAAATGCCACCAATATTTAAATACATCTAGGTGGCCCTCGGATGGATCGAGAATCTCGACCGATGAGCCTCCTCCATCAAAATACGTCGAGCTCTGCATGTACAAGGCACCCAAATCTGCCCACGGAAAATCATAAGCCCCCGATTATTCGTCCCAAACTCAGAAATCTGGCTGATCACCCACTCTCTCTTACCGTTCTTTGGTCTCACTGCCACTACCTAGGCCTCTCGGATTGTATCTAAGACTAGAGTCATCACTGTCATCCTCATGTATACATCTCGAATCGGAGCAGTCACTGCTCTACGACTCAGGGCATCGACTACCACATTAGCCTTGCCAGGGTGATACAAGATCTCGCAGTCGTAGTCTTTCACTACATACAACCACCTCCTAGGTCTCATATTTAGTTTGGGCTAGTCCATAACGTACTTTAGGCTCTTATGGTCCGTATATATGGTACTCCGGACACCATAGAGATAGTGGCGCTAGATCTTGAGGGTGAACACTACCGCCCCCAACTCCAAATCGTGGGAGGGATACCTCGTCTCATGAGACTTCAAGTGCCTCATTGCATATGCGATCACATGCCCCCTATGCATCAACACCTCACCCATCTCTAATATAGATGCATCACAATAAACTACGAAGTCCTCCACTCCCTCGGGAAGGGCTAACACTGGAGCTTTGCACAATCTCTAGCGAAGAGTCTCGAATGGGGCCTGCTGCTTGGGCCCCAGGCAAAAGCAACACCCTTCCTGGTTAATCTAGTAAGAGGAACATCAATCTTAGAGAAATCTTTGATAAATCTCCGGTAGTAGCTTGCCAGGCCAAGAAAACTCCTAATATCGGATGGGGACCTCGGCACCTCCCTTCGCATAACTACCTCAATCTTGGCTGGGTCTACCAAAGTCCCATTCTGATTAACGAGGTGTCCTAAGAACTGGACCTCTCGTAACCATAAATCGCACTTGGAGAATTTGGCGTAAAGCCTCTCCGTCCTCAATACTACAAGGATCTCCCGAAGATGCTCCTCGTGCTACTCTGGGGACCTTGAGTATACCAAAATGTCGTCGATGAACACGATCACCGACCGATCGAAAATGGGCCTGCACACCTGGTTCAAGAGATCCATGAATGTTGTCGGTGCGTTGTTGAGTCTGAATGCCATTACCACAAACTCGTAGTGCCCATAACGAGTCCTAAAGGCCGTCTTCTGGATATCCTCCTAGCAAAATCTTATATAATGATATCCAGATCTCAAATCAATCTTGGAAAACCAAGACGACCCCTGCAACTGATAAAATAAATCGTCGATCCTCGGTAGTGGATAACGGTTATTGACCATTAGTTTGTTCAACTCCTGGTAATTAATATATATCCGGTGTGAACCATCCTTCTTTATGACAAAAAGGAATGACGCTCCCCACGGTGAGCTACTCGGTCTGATAAAACCCTTCCCCAGCAACTCCTGGAGCTATGAGGATAACTCCTGCATTTTGGATGGCGCAAGGCAATAATGTTCCTTGGCAATAGGCGCGGCACCCAGAACCAAATCGATCTGGAACTCCACCTGCCTCTTGCGAGGTACGCCCGACAACTCCTCGGGGAAAACATCCAGGAACTCACACACATCCGGAACATCGAAAATAGAACTCGGACAGTCAGTGGAAACTCTCGTATCCGTCACATAAGCTAAATATCCCATACAACCCTGCTATAAAATCTACCTCACCCCTGGCGGCAAAGTAGAAAGCTGACCCAAATCTGGTCCCATCTCCATACCCAATAAGTACTCCCCCACTAGGGTCTCGTATGGTCACCAACTGACGCTCGCAGTCAATCACAGCTCCAAACCGGCTCAACCAATCCATCCCCACTATCACACATACATCATCCATCAATATCGGCACCAGATATATAGGGAACTCAACACAGAAAATCTTTAACACACATCCCCGAAACACATCAGTGGCAAAAACCACATGCTCATCGGCTATAGAAACCCTCAGAGGCTAACTCAATGCCTCGCGTCTAACACTAATGTGTCAACTAAAGGATAAGGACACGAAGGATCGACTCGCACCCGAATCAAATAACACCAAAGCAGACACATAACTCACAAGAAAAGTAACTATATACAACACATTATAAGCATAAAAAATCTCAAAATAACAGGAATAAGGAAATACGTACCGGCCACGACATCAGGTGATGCGCGGACCTCCTCTGTTGTCAGCTGGAATGCTCTCCCAGTAGCTCCCAGGGTCTCGGCCTTCGTCGGCCAGCTATCAGTAGTACGCTAGGCAGCAGAAGCGGAAACCTGAACTGATCTCTAAGAAACCTAAGGACACTCGACCTTTGGGTGGCCCGTTTGGTTGCAAAGAAGACAAAACAAGAATCCCTTGGGGCAGTCCTTCGCCATATGCCCCTCCTTACCAAATTTATAGCAAATCCCCGATCAACAAGACCCCTCGTGACTCTTGCAGCACTTGCCACAAGTGCGGCCCTTCTGGCCGCCCACTCTCGCATCAGCGGGCTTAGCCCACTTTGTCCCAGGTTACGATTGCACTGGTCTCCGGTCTTTTCCCTGAGACTCTCCCTCCTCCCTAGCCTGTAACTCTATCCTAATCTCCCTCTGCTTGGCATTGGTCTGAAGCTCAGCCAATGTGTGGTATGACGACTTTCCCACGAAATCCTGTATATCACTCCTTAGTATTCTCGGATATCGGCTCACACGTGCATGTTCAGTAGACACGTGCTCAAGGAAAAACAATACCCTCTTATGGAACATCCTGGTGATCTCGGTCACAGTTTCTGTCTTCTGCTTGAGAGACAAAAAGTCTTGGTCTAACCGTTTCCTCTCCACCTGGGGAACATACTCATCTCAGAACAACCGTGTAAACCTCTCCCAAGTCACTACAGTATTATCTGTAGAAGTAAAGCTGGTAGTCACGAACTTCCACCAGTCCTTCGCTCCCAAGCAAAGTTGGTTCAGTGCGAACCGAACCCTCAGGTGCTCTAGGCATGAACACATGGAGAAACACCCCTCAATGTTATATATCCATCTCATGGTAGCAATCAGATCCTGAGTCCCATCAAACTCTGGTGGCTTCATGTTGCTGAACTCCCGTAGCAACAACGAGTCACCTCCCTGTGGTCTAGCAGCAACTACGGTTGCAGTGGCTGCAGCAGCGGCCTCAGTAACAGCAGCATAGTGCTCATTGAATGTCTCAATCAATGTGGTCTTAATAGACCTGAACATCTCTGGTATGGCCTCTCTGATAGCTGCGGCCACCTCATCATGAGTGATCCTGCAGATCTCCTCGTCACTGGGACAACTGCTCCCAAGTTTGTGGCGTGTACCCACCATAATGTCTCTGAAACACAACACGAAAAATCATCAGAGACTTGCTTGAGCATGCTCACACTCGATTTCCCATCCCTACATGCTCCTTCATATCCTAAGGATTCTTACTTGGGTTACATACAGATCTGGTGCTTTCAGTAGTAGGTCCCAATACTACCTTCCACACCAACCTGTAGTCGCCCCAACTCCTCCTCCTAGGATCCAAATTCACAATTATTGTAACACCGTAAATTTTCAAACAAATTTTTCTATTTTAAATTTCCAACTTCACATATAATAATTCACAAAATCTTGAGTGTCGATGTCATAACATATTTTGAAATATTTTTCAAAAGTGATTATCAAAATCCAGGATCCTCATTCATCACTCTTTTCTGTTGTGTGTACAATCGAGCCGCCACCTTCCCGAGATCCTGAAAAGAACCTGAAACACATAACACATAACATGGTAAGCACGCATGCTTAGTGAGTTCCCCAAAATACCCCATACAACACGTATGCCACTTAAGCCTAATACTCTACAAGACCTTCCGGTCAATGTGTCTCAGGGGACTTCCACCCTATAATCTTGGTAGACTTTCTGGTCCCACTTCTTTGACCTTCCGGTCCGCATACACTGTTGACCTTCCGGCGCATACACTGTTGACCTTCCGGTCCATATCATAATAATAATAACATAACATAGCACATACATATCATATAATAGCATACATCACATACTCATCATAGCACATAAGACCTTCCGGTCACACATAATTACCCTTTAGGTAAACTATAGTGACAAGACTCACCTTAAAAGCAACCAAGTGACAGCCTCGCACTCGGAAATCTCGACCTAGCTTCCGCCTAACACATAGGATAAATATCTCTTAGCAATACTTAATCTTACTCAACACATCCAAGTCTATTCTCCTTCTCTGTCTAACTCTTGAAGTGGGTAAAAGACCATTTTACCTCTCCATGGCATCCATTACACATGGTTGACCCAACCTTAAAGTCAACCGTAGTCAAACTCGAGTCTACAGTCCAGATCTGACCTGACTCGGCGAGTGCACCTTTGTGACTCGTCGAGTCTACTCACTTTCTTCGAAGTTTTGCAAGGATTCAGATCAACTCGTCGAGTTGACCCCACAACTCGCCGAGTTAGAACGCGATTCATCTTGACCAGGAAAACCCTAACGGACTCGTCGAGTCGGCTCATGGACTCGGCGAGTCTATCCAACCCTTTTCTCATTCAGACGATCTCACTCAGATCTATCACTCTAAACTATAGATCTGTCATCTCAAGGCTCAATAATCACGTAAAGCTTCAATCTTTACGTTCATGCATGATGTTATTGCTTCAAAATGCCATTACATGCCCTCCATGAAAGATTTAGCTCATCAACCCTCATTTGGACAACTAAATCTGGGGCATCTAGTCTTCAAGGACCTCACAAGGTTCAAATATGAGGTTTCCCTCCTTAGATCATGTCTCAATTCGCTCATAAGCACAAAAAAGGGGAGTAAAACCCTAAAACTCCCAAGATCATGAAATCTAACCAAATTAGATGAAAAGGATGCAAGTTTATACCTTCTACAGCAGTTCCATGTGAATAAATGCTAGATCCACAGCCCCTATCTTGTTTCTTGCTTGAATCATGCTCTTTTCCTTCCCTTAAATAGGCCCCAACCCGGAAACTTAGGGTTTTCTCTGCCCAGATCCTACTCGGCGAGTATGTCCTTGGACTCGTCGAGTCTGCTCATTAAATCCACGTGATCACCTCGACATGACTCGGCGAGTCAGACCTTCGAATCGTCGAGTCCCTCCTAAATCCTCAAAAATTGAAATGCAAACTATCATACCCGAAATTCCGGATGTTACAATTACTCTATCTCTCGCGAATATCAACTACTCTCTCAGTAGGCTCCTCCTATGCTCATCTAGGTATCTCTCTTTGATTATCCCTCGTCTCAAACTCTTTCTAAGAGATTCCTACTAGATACTCCTACTCAGTATATACTCAGAGCAAATAACAGATAGCAACACCTCCTAGGATAAGGCATCACAATTCAGGCAACTCTAGCCCTAAAATATGAAATACCTAGCCTATCCACTAGCATGCCTCCCTAACATCTCATAAATATCCCAAAATATAAACAAATAGGGGTATTTTGGGAAATCACCGTTCGGGCTCTGGTTGATTGTACACACTGCTCCATCTCCTTTTTCTCTTAAAAACTCTTACTCGTTTTAGAAAAAATCATTTCTCCTTGAATTTTTTCTTAAATCCTCAGTTTGTGTCACACCCCCAAACCTGAACGGCGGAAACGTTCGGGGGCGGATGACTTCATGTGGTAACGTAACAAATGCATACATAGTAAAGAAAGCAATACAACCATCATATATGTAATTGAAAGTTTACATTTGTCAAAAGTTACATGTTCAAAACTCAATTACAATATGATGTCAAAAAATACGAGATTAAACTGGCGCCGCAGCATCCCTTCATCAAAAAGCGAAATGAATACTTGAAATTTACTGATTTCCTGGGACATACAAGAAATTTTGAAAGAGTAGATCAGCATTTAAGCTGGTGAATTTCATAAGTATTTAAGTGACAATGTTTGAATGAAATGAAATGTTTTATCTTTGTTTGTTTGTGTTTAGAAAATCCTATATTTTCTACTAGTATAAAAGTAGCCTTCACTCAAGACCAATGTTTGTTTCCAAAATGTATGTAAATGTAAAACAACAAATGAGTTTGAAAACCTTGTAAATCAATACATTTTTAATACCCCTTGTGAGTTTTATAACCATACTATTGACTCTGAATGCCTATACACAACGTTCTTCAGGCGTTGGAATGTTATGACGTTTGTCACCCCAAACGGTGGACTGCAGCTAACAATCAGGGCGCGGGTTGTCAAGCCCGTATAGATCTATACACAAACACCATGCTCCCCCTCCAAGGGATTCTGGTATATAATATAGGACTTGAAATGTGTACTCGAACGTACATGAAGTTAGTGTCTCACAAAACCGTGGTATAAAAACAGATCTACTTGTTAAAATGTTATGTTTGTTCTTGTATACGAAAGTAAACTTCTTGAAATATATGTTTCTAGTACATAAGAGTTAGAAAATCTGTTCGTAAAACTATACCTATTATAGTTTTCAAAAAGTGTGCCTTGTTTGTTTAGAAATACCTAGAAAAAGAATCACTTGTTTATGAAAGCATAGATTTTTGGTGTAGAGTCTAAGATAGACAAGAATAATCTAAGAACAATTTAGTTTATACATGCATTACAACAACTTTGTATTTTAAAAGATCGAATGTTATTGTAACATATGTTATATATATATATATATATATATATATATATATATATATATATATATATATATATATATATATAAGTTCCTTAAAGGTTTATAAATCGCATGTGATTTGAATATATAACAATATATATATATAAGAGTTTCTTTATGTAACACACGATAATACTCGTGTGTTTTACTTGTAATCCCCCCCCCCTTGAAAGCATATAAAAGTATTTAGAATAATTAAAATGGTTGATTAAGGGGTATGAAACTCACTTGAAAGTTTTGGAGATAGCGAGATGGAAAACCGGGCAGAGTTTCGTCTCGGGAAACGGATTTTCCTCGGGATCCTCGGGAATCTCGGGAGTATAATCGACCTTCGGGACTTGAGCCAAAAAGACCAGAGCTTCGGGTTTGAACGGACACGGAAAACGAGGCAAAGTTGAGAGAGAGAGGAGAGAAATGAGCCCTTTCTTTGGAAACCCTCGCATCCTATTTATAGTAAGCCTGGTCTGCCTCGGTACGCGGGGCGTACGCTCGTACGCAGCGCGTACGCGTACGTCATGCATGACCGAAGCCTCGACTGCCTCGGTTCGGATGGGACGGGTTGCTGGGTACGCGGGTCGGATGGGACGGCGGGTCGGACGGGTCGGGGCTTCGGACGGGTCGGACGGGTCGGTTTCTTCGGATAGCGCGACGTGGACGATCAGAGGCCAATCCTCTCGGTTACACAGGGCATACAGGAGTACGCAGCGCGTACCTCGGATGAGGACGCTGGCTCCCCTTCGGATAATATCCGAATTTTGATTAAAATAAATAATTAATTTATTTAATAAACTTTAAAAATTCATATCTTCTTAATACGAACTCCGTTTTCGATGGTCTTTATATCCTCGCGTAGGTGAGACTACGCTCTACAACTTTCGTTTAGACTTCGTCGGCAAATTCCGAAATTATTTTTTTATTATTTATTAAAAACCCATCGTGTTTAAGGAATTTCTTTGAAAATTCATAACTTCGCTATATGAAGTCGGATTTGGGCGTTCTTTTCACGTACGATCATGGTTCAAAGACATTTAATCATAGAAGGAAATTAAATAGGACTTATTTGTATATTTTATTATGAAAGTAAATTTTATTACTCAGAAGTGGTTACAATACTTGACCCATTTTGGTCGTTACAAAGAGTTGAAATATCGGGTTGTCACATCATCCCCCCATTAGAGAGAATTTCGTCCCGAAATTTAAAGTAGTAAAGATACTAGTGAACATGAAAGAGATGAGGGTACTTTTGTTTCATCTGATCCTCGCGTTCCCATGTGAATTCGGGTCCCCGCTTGGCGTTGCAGCGAACCTTCACGATGGGTATGCGACTTTGTTTTGTTTGTTTGACCTCTCGGTCCATGATTTCTACTGGTTCTTCCACAAAGTTGAGGCTCTCGTTGATCTCGATCTCGTCGAGTGGAATAACAAGAGTTTCGTCAGATAGACATTTTTTCAAGTTTGAGACGTGGAAGGTTGGATGGATGTTACTAAGTTCGCGCGGTAGGTTAAGCTTGTAAGCCACAGGGCCGATTCTGGCAAGAATCTCGAAAGGCCCTATGTATCTTGGATTTAGTTTCCCACGCTTTCCAAATCGTATTAAACCCTTCCACGGTGAGACCTTTAATAAGAAGTGGTCTCATACCTGGAATTCCAAAGGTTTCCTCCTTTGGTCAGCATAGCTTTTCTGTCGGTCTCTTGAGGCTTTCAATCGTTCACGAATCTGAACGATCTTCTCTGTTGTGTCACGTATGATCTCCGGACCGGTGAGAGTGCTTTCAGGAACTCTTCCTCTAGCTAACTGGGTATCGCCAACTTCAGTGCAGCACAGAGGGGATCTGCACTTTCGACCATAGAGGGCTTCAAACGGAGCAGCCTTTATGCTTGTATGATAACTATTGTTGTATGAAAATTCAACAAGGGGTAAATGAATATCCCATGCCTTTCCAAAGTCAATCACGCAGGCTCTCAGCATGTCTTCTAAAGTTTGTATTGTTCTCTCACTTTGTCCGTCTGTCTGTGGGTGGTAGGCTGTACTCATGTCTAGCCTAGTTCCCAGGGAACTTTGTAGTGACTGCCAGAATCTTGAAGTGAATCTACTATCTCGATCGGAGATAATGGATATCGGAACACCATGCAGTCGCACTACTTCCCTTAAGTAAGTTCTTGTAAGCTTCTCCATTTTGTCAGTCTCCTTGATGGGTAGGAAATGTGCGGATTTGGTCAATCTGTCGACAATGACCCATATGGTATCGAGTCCGCTTGTCGTCTTTGGTAACTTAGTTATGAAGTCCATAGTAATCCGCTCCCATTTCCATTCCGGTATCTCTGGTTGTTGTAGTAGTCCTGACGGTTTCTGATACTCGACCTTAACCTTAGCGCAAGTAAGACATTTACTCACGAAGGTAGCAATTTCTGCTTTCATGTTAGGCCACCAGTACAGTTTCTTAAGATCCAGATACATTTTATCTGAACCCGGGTGAACGGAATATCTTGAGTTGTGAGCCTCGGTCATGACTACGTTTCTGAAACCACCATGATTTGGGGTCCAGATTCGGTCCATGAGATAGTAGGCTCCGCCACCCTTGACTTCTAAATTCTTCTCCATTCCTCGCAGGGATTCACCCGCCACATTTTCAGGTTGCAAAGCTTCCATTTGTGCTTCCTTAATTTGTGTGGATAGGTGGGAATGGATAGTCATGGTCAGAGATTTGACCCTCCGACCAGTGTATTCCTTTCGACTGAGGGCGTCGGCTACTACGTTGGCCTTGCCAGGATGATAACGAATTTCGCATTCGTAGTCATTCAGTAACTCGACCCATCGTCGTTGTCGCATGTTGAGTTCCTTCTGATCGAAAATGTGTTGAAGGCTCTTGTGATCGGTGAAAATAGTACTCTTTGTTCCGTATAAGTAGTGTCTCCAGATCTTCAGAGCAAATACCACTGCTCCTAACTCGAGGTCGTGTGTCATATAGTTCACTTCGTGTGTCTTAAGCTGTCGGGAGGCATAAGCGATAACCTTCCCCCTCTGCATAAGAACACAACCAAGTCCTTGATTTGAAGCATCGCAATACACTACGAAGTCTTCTATCCCTTCGGGGAGGGATAGTATCGGTGCGGTGCACAAGGCCTGCTTTAGTGTCTGGAATGCCTTCTCTTGTTTCGCTTCCCAGTCAAAGGCCACACCTTTCTGGGTTAATGAAGTAAGAGGTTTCGCAATGCTCGAAAAGTTCTTTATAAATCTGCGATAGTAGCCAGCTAGACCTAGAAATTGACGAATTTCTGTAGGTGTCTTTGGTGCCGACCAGTTCTCAATAGCCTTAATTTTGGAGGGGTCTACGTGTATACCTTTTTCGCTAACAACGTGACCTAAAAATTCGACTCTTCGAATCCAAAATTCGCATTTAGAGAACTTCGCGTAGAGTTTCTCCGTTCGCAGTGTTTCTAGGATTTTTCGTAGGTGTTGACTATGCTCTTCCTCACTTCGAGAGTAGATAAGTATATCATCGATAAAGACGATGACGAACTGATCCAAGTAAGGGCGGCATACCCTATTCATTAGGTCCATAAATACTGCTGGTGCATTGGTTAATCCGAACGGCATCACCACGAATTCGTAGTGTCCATAACGAGTTCGGAAGGCTGTCTTTGGGATGTCCCCCTCTAGAACTCGTAATTGGTGATATCCGGATCGCATGTCTATTTTGGAGAAGTAGTTCGCCCCTTCAAGTTGATCGAATAGGTCGTCGATGCGGGGTAGAGGATAGCGATTCTTGACAGTAAGTTTGTTCAGCTCTCTGTAGTCGATGCACATACGGAACGATCCGTCTTTCTTCTTTACAAACAAGACCGGTGCTCCCCAAGGTGAGAAACTTGGTCTTATGAATCCTTTGTGAAGGAGTTCATTAAGTTGACTGGAAAGTTCCTGCATCTCTGCTGGTGCAAGACGATAAGGCGACTTCGCTACTGGGGTAGCTCCTGGAATTAAGTCGATTCTGAACTCGACTTGGCGTTGCGGTGGTAATCCTGGTAGTTCTTCTGGAAAGATATCGGGAAAGTCGCGTACTACCGAGATGCTCTTGATGTCCTTCAGTTCTTGACTTGTATCGACGATGTGCGCTAGGAATGCTCGACAATCCTTCCGCAAGCACTTTCGAGCTTGGATGCACGAAATGATGCGAAGGTTTGTACTAGATTTGTCACCGTAGATAACTAATGTTTCGTTGTTAGGGAGGTTAAGACGGACTGCTTTCTCAAAGCACATGATGTCGGCGCGAAGAAGACTCAACCAATCCATGCCGACTATGACGTCGAAACTTTTAATTTGAACCGGCATGAGATTGATTGGGAAAGAATGGCCGTCTAATGTTAACGTACAGCCCATGTATATGCAATTTGTGTTTTCGGTTTTTCCATTGGCCATCTCTACAGTGAATGAATTTTCTAACTTGCTAGGTTTAGGTTTAAGTAAATGAATAAAGTTTTGACTCACGAAGCTTCTCTCCGCTCCACTATCGAATAATATGCATGCGTATGAATTATCGAGAAGGAACGTACCAGGAACTATAGTTGGGTCAGCTACAGCTTCATCGTGGCCTATTGCCAAAACTCGTCCCACACCTCCGGTGCCTGCTGCCTTAGGACAGTTTCTCTTGTAGTGGCCCACCTCGCCACAACCGTAGCAAGCCTGCCCTACACCTGCATCGGGAACTTGAGTGATCGGCTTTGCGGGTTCCTTGCAGAAACGGGTTGTGTGTCCTTTCCTGCTGCAGTTGGCGCACTGCATATCTCGACAAGGTCCATGGTGGTGGTAATTGCATTTGGTGCATTTTGGGAGGTTACCTATATAAGGCTTTGTTGGGTAGGTATTTGTAGGGGCTGTAGCAGGTACAGTGGCAGCATTTACTGACACCAGTTGTTTCTTTGCGGATTCTTGGGAAGACCCACCCTTCCCTTTAATCCACGCTCTCTTCCTGCCATTGTTGTTGTTGTTGCTGTTGTTGTTGTAGTTGTTGTTGTTGTTGTTTCCTTTCTGTGGTGCTGGTGCAGAAGTGGTTGAGTTCTGATGACCTCCGTAGTCGATCATAGATTGTGCCAGTTCCTTAGCACTTTCAAAGGTGTCAGGTTTAGAAGCTAACACGCTTGATCGCATTTGGGGCGTCAGTCCCCAGATGTACCTTTCTATCTTCTTGCTCTCGGGAGCAATCATATCTAGACAAAGGATTGCCAGTTCGCAGAATCTGTTGGTATAAGTAGCGATGTCGGTACCCACCATTCCGAGAGTCCATAGCTCGTGTTCAAGCTTTTGAATCTCTCCCCGTGGGCAGTATTCTCTCATCATCATGGCCTTCAAGCTCTCCCAGCTTATGGAGTTTGCCACGATTAGGGTAAGTACTTTAACGTGGCCATTCCACCAAGTTAAAGCTTTATCGAGAAGGGTGAAAGTTGCAAATTTGACCTTGCTGTGCTCGGGGCAGGAGCAGATTTCAAAGACTGCCTCCGTCCTTTCAATCCACTGCCTCAGGGCCATCACACCACCAGTACCATAAAACATCCGGGGCTTGGCATTAGTGAAGTCCTTATAGGTGCATTCTCGAGGTGGTCCATGACTCTCGCGATGGTTGGATGGGTGTGTGCCAGATCCCGAGCCATTAGCACTTGAGTTATTGATCTGTGACATGGCAGCTGCCACCGCTGCGGTGACTGCTGCTTGAAACATTACAGCATCAAATTGGGGTGGTGGAGGTGGTGGTGGTATAGGTGCTTCCTCACCGTTGTTTCGCCTTGGATTCCTACGCGGAGGCATCCTTCAACTATAGATTGAAAAGACAAGGATAAGAATTTCATAGAATGGAAAATGTATGTGTCTCATGAACTAAATCGCTATAGTTCAACAACAGATGATAGTATGAGTCTTAAAATAGAAGAATGAAAGTTATTTGTAAGACTGAAGGTATGAAACAAGTGTTTGGGTTCACAAAGACCATTCAAGGTTCGAATGAAATACTCAACATAGTAGTAATAGTGCCACTTATATTAATATAAAAGTTGTTACAACGATCATGAAAATTTGACCCCTATAAGGGTCTCCGATTACAAAGTTCGAGAAATTTAAAGACTTTTAGCCGAGGTCCTAAGCTATAACAAAATTTGAGTCCTTAACAAGCACTACTTGCGTCGAAGGTTGCGCTTGGAGCTTGACTCCGCATCTGATTGCTTTGACTCCATTAGACGCCTATCGAAAGCGGCTTGTTGTTCCCTTAGTTCAGCGAGGGCTGCAATCATTTGCGCTTGAAATGCTTCGGTTTGGAATTGAGCGTTGTCTTGCATCTTGTCCAGCCTACAGATGTCAGAAGTGTGAACCTGCACTTCCACATTGATATCCCAGAGTCGACTAGCTTGTACTCCAGACTGATAGGACTGATTGGCTAACTTACCCACCATTACCGGGAGTGCTCGATCAGCCGAACCTCCGCCGCGGACATCATAGAAGTCCCGGCACATGCCGTAGGGAGGGCGTAGGTTTTGCTGTTGGCTCCAATGGTGGAGGTGACTTCTCCAGACGGGAGTCGGTCCTTGAAAGTTCCTTACGAAGACGGGAGGTTGAATGGGTGATGGATCGATAACTTCCGGTTCTGAGTCGGTACCGAAGTCATCACCCACTTCTATGGGTTCCTCGTCCTCTTCGGGATCATCTTCGATCCATCCTCCGTTGCCTTGGTTGGGAAAGTAGGGGTCGCCAGGGTGGTGAAATCCAGCCATTTGACTGTACGAGAAATAAGGTTATAAGAATTGAATAAATTCGGAACATGTAAAACATGTAAGTTGAACTAGTTTAGATAGCAAATACTCCTATAGTATTTAATTTCTTGTGTTTGATTCTTGTAATGGTTTGGTAAGTTTTGACTTGTTGCTTACTACGATCATTCCTCGATATACGTTGGTCCAATCTTGGGCAAATATAGTTGATCACGCTATATTTGTCCAAAATCTGATTACATATATCGAG
Source organism: Lactuca serriola (assembly GCF_051521515.1). NCBI lineage: Eukaryota > Viridiplantae > Streptophyta > Magnoliopsida > Asterales > Asteraceae > Lactuca > Lactuca serriola. The sequence goes on along the minus strand of NC_136411.1, from coordinate 34,217,335 downwards.
TCTCAATCGTAGTGTCAACTTGTCTAAATACTTGTATAGTTGTATAACATGAACATAGTTTGTGGTATGCATGTAATTGTACTTAAATGAACTATCAATTTAAGTTGAACGAAATGCTGTTTAAGTGTAAAAAGAAAATTTGTTTTGTCAGAGAGTATTAGTCCCTTAAGCATTTATAGTTTGTATATCTTATGTGGTTCGAAATACTTAGTTCACTATAAACATTGCTCTGATACCAATCTGTCACACCCCCAAACCTGAACGGTGGAAACGTTCGGGGGCGGATGACTTCATGTGGTAACATAACAAATGCATACATAGTAAAGAAAGCAATACAACCATCATATATATAATTGAAAGTTTACATTTGTCAAAAGTTACATGTTCAAAACTCAATTACAATATGATGTCAAAAAATACGAGATTAAACTGGCGCCGCAGCATCCCTTCATCAAAAAGCGAAATGAATACCTGAAATTTACTGATTTCCTGGGACATACAAGAAATTTTGAAAGAGTAGATCAGCATTTAAGCTGGTGAATTTCATAAGTATTTAAGTGACAATGTTTGAATGAAATGAAATGTTTTATCTTTGTTTGTTTGTGTTTAGAAAATCCTATATTTTCTACTAGTATAAAAGTAGCCTTCACTCAAGACCAATGTTTGTTTCCAAAATGTATGTAAATGTAAAATAACAAATGAGTTTGAAAACCTTGTAAATCAATGCATTTTTAATACCCCTTGTGAGTTTTATAACCATACTATTGACTCTGAATGCCTATACACAACGTTCTTCAGGCGTTGGAATGTTATGACGTTTGTCACCCCAAACGGTGGACTGCAGCTAACAGTCAGGGCGCGGGTTGTCAAGCCCGTATAGATCTATACACAAACACCATGCTCCCCCTCCAAGGGATTCTGGTATATAATACAGGACTTGAAATGTGTACTCGAACGTACATGAAGTTAGTGTCTCACAAAACCGTGGTATAAAAACAGATCTACTTGTTAAAATGTTACGTTTGTTCTTGTATACGAAAGTAAACTTCTTGAAATATATGTTTCTAGTACATAAGAGTTAGAAAATCTGTTCGTAAAACTATACCTATTATAGTTTTCAAAAAGTGTGCCTTGTTTGTTTAGAAATACCTAGAAAAAGAATCACTTGTTTATGAAAGCATAGATTTTTGGTGTAGAGTCTAACATAGACAAGAATAATCTAAGAATAGTTTAGTTTATACATGCATTACAACAACTTTATATTTTAAAAGATCGAATGCTATTGTAACATATGTTATATATATATATATATATATATATATATATATATATATATATATATATATATATATATATATATATATATAAGTTCCTTAAAGGTTTATAAATCGCATGTGATTTGAATATATAACAATATATATAAAAGAGTTTCTTTATGTAACACACGATAATACTCGTGTGTTTTACTTGTAATCCCCTCCTTGAAAGCATATAAAAGTATTTAGAATAATTAAAATAGTTGATTAAGGGGTATGAAACTCACTTGAAAGTTTTGGAGATAGCGAGATGGAAAACCGGGCAGAGTTTCGTCTCGGGAAACGGATTTTCCTCGGGATCCTCGGGAATCTCGGGAGTATAATCGACCTTCGGGACTTGAGCCAAAAAGACCAGAGCTTCGGGTTTGAACGGACACGGAAAACGAGGCAAAGTTGAGAGAGAGAGGAGAGAAATGAGCCCTTTCTTTGGAAACCCTCGCATCCTATTTATAGTAAGCCTGGTCTGCCTCGGTACGCGGGGCGTACGCTCGTACGCAGCGCGTACGCGTACGTCATGCATGACCGAAGCCTCGACTGCCTCGGTTCGGATGGGACGGGTTGCTGGGTACGCGGGTCGGATGGGACGGCGGGTCGGACGGGTCGGACGGGTCGGTTTCTTCGGATAGCGCGACGTGGACGATCAGAGGCCAATCCTCTCGGTTACGCAGGGCGTACAGGAGTACGCAGCGCGTACCTCGGATGAGGACGCTGACTCCCCTTCGGATAATATCCGAATTTTGATTAAAATAAATAATTTATTTATTTAATAAACTTTAAAAATTCATATCTTCTTCATACGAACTCCGTTTTCGATGGTCTTTATATCCTCGCGTAGGTGAGACTACGCTCTACAACTTTCGTTTAGACTCCGTCGGCAAATTCCGAAATTATTTTTTTATTATTTATTAAAAACCCATCGTGTTTAAGGAATTTCTTTGAAAATTCATAACTTCGCTATATGAAGTCGGATTTGGGCGTTCTTTTCACGTACGATCATGGTTCAAAGACATTTAATCATAGAAGGAAATTAAATAGGACTTATTTGTACATTTTATTATGAAAGTAAATTTTATTACTCAGAAGTGGTTACAATACTTGACCCATTTTGGTCGTTACAAAGAGTTGAAATATCGGGTTGTCACAGTTTGAGTTCAGACATACCCGAAGGTACATACGAATCCCTTAAACCAAGGCTCTGATACCAACTTCTAACACCGAAAATCTTCAAACAAAGTTTTTGTTTTTAAATCACATAATTCTCATTAACAGATTTCACAAAAACCCCAAAGTGTCAGGCTATGAAAAACACAAATCGATAATTGTTTGAATATAAATCCAGGAACCTAAAAAAAACATAACTCCATCTCGTGTGTACAATACAACCAGCGCTTTCTCGCGATCCTGAGAAGTACCTAAAACACATATCACATAACACGGTAAGCACGAAGCATAGTGAGACCCTCCGGTAAGCACGAAACACATATCACACAATCAAGCCAGCGCTTTCTCGCGATCCTTCCGGTCAATGTGTCTCATTGGAGACCCTCCGGTTCCACAACTTAGGTTGGACCCTCCGATCCTAACTCAATTAAGCACGGAATAATACACAACATAAATCACAAAGACAGAATTTAGGATATCACAATACTCAAAAATAGCATACAAGACCCTACGGTGACACAAGTTACCAATCATGGTAAGTATAGTGAGAAGACTCACCTCGTAAGTAAGAAAGTAAACCTCGCACCCCTTGAACGGTCTAATCCTCGCCTACACGTCATAATCATCTCTAATTAACACATATAACCTCAACTCAAATACTTTAAGCTAACCTCTTTTTGTAACTCTTGGAAAGGGTAGAAGACCGTTATACCCTTCCATGGTCTCCATAATCCATATCTTGACCAAACCCTAAAAGTCAACAGAAGTCTACACTCGAGTCAACAGTCCATGTTGACTCAACTCATCGAGTGCATCTATGCGACTCATCGAGTTCCTTTGTTTTCTCAGAAATATAGCGAAAGTATAGCTCAACTCGTCGAGTTGTCTCATCAACTTGTTGAGTTACACCATGTCCAAACTCTTCGGGGTAAACCCTAACCGAGTCGTCGGGTCAGCTCACTGACTAATCGAGTCCCTTCAGACCTTTTCCTCATTCAAACGTTTTTAGGCAGAAATGACGTCTCATACTCTGGACCTGACCTTCTAAGGCTCACTTATCACGTAAAGCTGCAAGCTTTACGTTCATGCATGGCATCAAGGGCTCAAAATCCCATAACAATCTCTATAAGGGGTTTTATGCATAGAGACTTGTCTAAAGCTTGATAAATCTTGGATCTTTGGGCTCGTAGGACCTCCTTTTGCCCGGATCTGGAGTCTCAACTCCGTGACAAGCTCCAACAACTCAAAACTACAAGATATGGGGGGAAAAGCCCTAAAACTCCCTAGAAAAAGATCTGTAAAAAGGATTGCTTAAGGTGGTAGCTTTTTACCTCCAAACTAAAGCTAGAATAGAAAAAATCTTGAGCTAAAAGCCTCTTATCGTTCCAAGGCTTGATGCTCTTCAATCCTCCTCCAAATAGGCACTAGAACACCCAAAGTGAGCTCCTCTCTCTCTCTCTCTCTCTCACACACACACACACAAGCAAATATTCACGATTAGGGTTACTCACAGGGTATTAGGGTGACAAGGGTGGTGGAAATGAGGGCTTAAGGTCCTTTAAATAGGACACAAACCTTGAAAATTAGGGTTTTCTCACTCAGCACCTACTCGTCGAGTTGGGGTCCTCCAACTCGTCAAGTAGACTCTAGAATCACGTGGCCAATTAACTCCTCTACTCGACGAGTTGGGGCATCCAACTCGTCGAGGTGCTATGAAAAGATGAAAATAAATTAATTAAGTATTGTACCTGGGAGTCAGGATGTTACACCAGGGCACCTTGAGTAAGATCCTGGAGGGTTTCTAGGGCATCCTTATATGTTTATATGCATGACTTATGTGATTGATCTGGATTATATGGTCATATGGATTATATGGGGTATGCTCTGGGGAACTCACTAAGCATTAGCTTATAGTTTTTGACACTACTAGAAAACAGCCCTTTAATGACGCGCAAACAATGACACTCACTGATAGAGGACGTGCATTTGTGTGTGCCCTAAAAAATAATTTCAGTTTTGTAAAATTTGAAGGATCAAGGACACGCATTTTGTGCGTACCCTAAAATTATTGTCAGAAAAGAAAAAAAGGAAATGCGGAGGGCGCCTTTCATAAAATGTGTGTCGTCTAAATGTGTCGCTTTATAACATTTTAATGAAACACGCGTTTTTAAGGCGGGATTTCACCCGCCTATTGAATCCCCAAAATTAAACCCCCCCAAGCCTCTTCCAAAAATCCTTAGGCCTTCATCTTCATATCAGTGTCGCACCACCACCCAACCTCCGATCTCGCAGCGCCAAGTGTCTCCGACCATCTTCTCCAACAATTCTTTCCTGTCGCACTACATCAATAAAAAAAACCCCTCATCACTATTTTAGGTCACCATTCACCAACAGCCTCAATATTCTGAGAGTTTAAATCGAGTTTTCATTTGACCATAAAGTCAAAATTGAATCGAATGTTCATTCGTCACAAAGTCATTAATATGGACGACGCCGCCTCCGCCACCGGTCTCTAGTCGACGACACCGAACGAAGTCTCCTCCTCCGGCCGCTTCCATCTCCCCCTTCTTTCACGTTGTTTACAGGTACGATCCATCAGCCATGAGACCAGAAATCAAGAAGAAAGGTGTGTATAGTTTTAGTTTGTGTTTCTGTTAGGGGATTTTTTATACTCCTCATTTCACCTTTTATTTTAAAGAAAATCATATTCATGAAAATTGTAATTATTGATCGTTGGAAGCATAGGAGTTGTGGTTGTAGATCTGGATTTAGGGAATAAAAGGGCCACTGTTCACATTGGTGCTTGCATCGCTTCATTATTAGGTCAAGGTGGGCCCGATGACTGCAAATTTATCCCTCAAGCTCCCCCCCCCCCCCCCCCCCGATGGTCCTCTGGTAAACCGAATCCTTTAACCTTTTATTCACAACAATTTCATACACGATTATACAGCAACAAAGAGGTCTTCCTTCGTGAACTTATCAGGCAAGTTTCAAACTTTTGCAAATTTCTACTTTACTTTTAAGCCCTTATGTTGATCATTTATTCATCTAAAATTTACATAAATCAAAATCTTTCATACTTTCAGCAATGAAAGTGATTCCTTGGACAAGCTTCGATTCCTTAGTGTTACTGATCAACAGCTTTGGAGGGTGCTTCAGAACATGACATATGTATTAAAACCGATCAATAAAATGGAATAATTACCATTCAGTAAGTTAAGAATCTTAATTAAAATAAAATTTAATTGAAAAATTACTAATTTCCATATGTGTATTCAGGGACTCTGGTATTGGTATGACTCACCAAGAACTAGTTGACTCTCTTGGAACAATTGCCCACAGTGGAACTGCAAAGTTTCTCAAAGCCAAAGGTATATGCTTTTATGCTTTTATGATTTTGTCAACATATATAAATATTTTATTTTGAGAATTATAAATAATAATATACTAACAAAGTTTCTCAAAGCCTTAAAGGTATATGCTTTTATGATTTTGTCAAAATATATAAATATTTTATTTTGAGAAATATAAATAATAATGTACTTACACAAATCACATGATAACAAAGAAGTTGGTTCAGAAAAAAAATTTGATTTAGTGTGGGATTTTACTCATTGTGAATAATTCATGTTTGTCTGTTTCTGCATGTAGATGCAACTTTAGAGAAATACATTTGTGTCAGGAAAAGAGAAAATGGAGCTCCTTTCTTAATCCCCACAAGAGCATCTTTTGCCCACTATGAAACTGCACACAATAGGGTATTTCTTTTTACGAATTTGCCCCTATTAAGCCTAGTAAGTCAAAAGGAAACAACTTTATTGCCTTGTATTCTTACCTGATGCATCAGTATTCTGCTGATACTTTTCCAGCTCTTCTGTAATTTCTTTAATAGATTTATTTGCACCATATGTTGAAACTATTTATTTGCATGTTAGTAGTGTATACGGAGGTGAAGAAAGCTTGCAACTTACAGGTCCTGAAATAGTTTCTGAGCTTAAATATCTATTGGATTTGTCGACTCTTTGTTGGCATTTCTCCAAAAAAAAAACATTTCCCATGTTTCTAGAGGAGACAGGATTTTCACCTGAAGATGTTCTTATTCAGGAACCCAAAGCTGGAGTAAGTATTCTCTCTCTCTCTCTCTCTCTCTCTCTCTCTCATGAATGTTGCAAACGTATGTGTCTCTCTCAATTCACCTTTTGAAGAACCTAGCACGTATCTATATTGTAGAACCTGTAAGTTTTTTCCCCTTTCTTTTCTGAGTAAACCATAGGAAATAACCTACTCCTACTTTATTACTCTGTATAGGATGTACATGTAACAATTCTTTACCCATGATATCCATGTACTTACACTAAAGTAGATATTCGCCCATAGAAGTGATATGATTTCATTGATTGTTTTTAGGTTCTTGCACGAGAGTATTTAATATCATTCACCGAGACTTGAAGCCAGACAACTTGTTAATTGGTCCAGATGGCCATATCAAGGTAAATAAAATTAAATTTCTGAATAAGCAACCAATTACTAATAATTATAAAATGATTATTTGTTACAGGTGTCAGATTTTGGGCTATCGAAGGTAGGTCTGATTAACAGTATAGAGGACATATCAGGGGTGCATCAGAAAACAGGACCTCTATTTATGGGGAAAATGATTTTAATACTACACTAGGAAGAGAATGTCAAAAACAGTCCGTTGTTAGGACTCCTGACTAACTATCTGGCTCCTGAATATACGTATTATCATTTATTGTAAGATCAATTGGAGAAAGGGCATTTTGGGTAACTATTATATATATGTTCTGCTGTGTTATAGGTTGTGATATGCCTCTTATTTCACATGACAATTATTTTTTTTTCCAGTTTGCCACTTTAAATTTAATATTAAGCTTTCTTTCTATACATTCATTGTTCTTCTGACCATCCCATCTCTAGGATTTTTTAACCACATATATTAGGGAATGAATATAACTATAAGTTTCTTTTGTTGTTACTTAGACAATTATATGTTCGAAAATATTATTATTTTGACATAATTAGTTATTTTTGACAGGTTCTCATTGCTACAACATCTACCGACGGAAAATGCAGGGTATTCTCGACTTTTATTAAAGGGGTTGATGCAGGGTATTAGGCTTCATCTTTTCCTACATTTCACATCTTTACTTTTACCACAACATTCTCAATGACATATGTGATGATGGTTGGCAGTAAACTAAGGAAATCTGGAAGTGGATCCTCATTAGATGCAAAATTTGGAGAGGTTTGGCTTTATTATATTTCTGAATTAACCTAGAGTTTGTGCTATGAAATCATGGAGAAAAAACTCAAGTGAATGACCCTAATTAACCTAGAGGAATACATATATGCTACCACATAACCCTAATTGTATTTGCCTTGTATTCGTGCACTTTCTAATTGATACTTATAACATATGTCAATTAAAATGCTATCCTCTTTTTCCTTAAGAGAAATAAGTTTATTTATTGTTATGTTTGAGTAGCTAATTATTCAGCTTGATCTCTCATTTTGCTGGCCCTTTGGTGTCAAATGATCCCTAAGTGGTAATAGCTTAGCTTACGTAGGTGAGGGAATTTATTCTATTGCTTCATATTCAAGTTAAGTTGCTATAAGTTTGTAATTGGTTTGTGGATTCTATTGGAATCCAGCGGAATTGGAATTAGAGATTCCATTCCATGGCATGTTTAGTTGCCAAATGACGGGATTCAATTCCATTGGGGTGGGTATAATCATTAAGCTCTTAAGTTGTTATAAGTTTGTAATTGGTTTTCCGTTAAAATATTTTATTCAGTATATTGTTGCAAATTGAAATATCTAAATTGATTTTCATTAATTACTTTTACATTTTAATATTCATATATCTAACTTCCTTCACATGCTTCTCTACAGATGGCTATGGCTGGCATATCTCCACAAATATATATCCTAATTAACTTGAATTGTCTTGTTAGATGGTAATTATACATATTAATGTATTATGTATGTGATCTATATATATCCTTATCTTTCCTTGACACAAATAAAGTAATGAAGAGTGCATATAGAAGTGTCATGTTCTAATTGAGGTTTATTATATATCTTGCATTTGCAGCGGAGGGTTGATTAATTTTTTTTGTGTAATGGTGAGAGGCTAGAGCATGGGGTGCTTTTTTTAGCTAGCCACCACCAGCCTCTGCCGCCTCCCTTGTAATAAAGTTTTCTAATTTCTACTGATGATGATGGTATGTAAATTAATTGTAGGGTAAAAGGAAGGAATTCCCACACGAGGAGTTATATAAGAGTGAGGAACACATGTCTATTCATGAAGCCTGGTAATTGTAAGGTTATAATAACTTCAAGTATCAACCACTTATGAACTATGAACTGTAAGTGTTACTGAAATTTAATAAAGTGTCTCTCTCACACACACAAACAAAAAAGGGCCATTTTTTTATTTTTGAGACTTTATTTTGCAGACAAAAATTGTCACACCCCCGAACCAGACGGCGGAAACGTCCGGGGGCTGTCGTGACTCAATTGAATACCATAACATTGAATATATATGAATCATAACAACATTCGTCACCATTCATCAACATAGTACAACCAGTAGTGTTTACATATCATACATTGTTTAAACATTACATTCCCCCAAAAATTAATTTGTTCGGTTCATACAAAAAAAAAAATAAACTGCAACCGTCACTGGATATGATTTCTCTTGATTCACTGGTTCCCTGAGAATACAAGTATTTTGAAAAACGTCAACATATGAAATGTTGGTGAGTTCATAAGTTGTATTTGAAAACAATGCTTTGTATCGTTTGAAAACCACCAGAAAATCCGATATTTTCTGAAAATAGTATAGTCAAAAAGGTGTGAAGATCCATAAGTATGCCTGTTTGTTTTCTATACTTGTGAAATATTGTTTATTGAAATCGTATGTATTCTGAATTTGTATGTATTGAAAACCCTAGGAAAACCCGATGTCTTCCTAGTTCCTTGAATTCCATGAAATTACTTGAAACCATTGCAACGCATGAAGTTGTTATTCCAGACGACATTGGATCATTGATGAGCATGACTATCCGCCACAGACACGCGTTACACAAACGACTAGTCCATAGCAATACCAACGATCCCGAAGGCGTCGTCCATACTAGTCACGCTATCCAACCGTCCTGTAGTCCCACATCCGAAGAGAAGGAGGACACGAAGGCCTCGACGACTCCATTAGTCGGTTGGGGATAAAAGGTACGAGGGGTCCCCGACCCGCCTCGCAAAAAAGGCAGACTTTACTAGCGACACTAAAGGACCCTTGGGGACCAGTAGTCTATAGCCATTGAAAGTCCGGTTACGTTGTGTCGGGATGGTAAAACCCAACACTTCGTAAGATGAAGTCTTTGGGCCTTAAGATCAGGTCGTCGGGCTAGCTAGGCTCAACGAACAAGATTTTACACTTGTGGGGCCCAAAGATAGTGCGTAGACGTCTGTGCACATGTATAATGTATTCCGAATCGTTATTTGTATGAATCATAGTATTGTAGTATCATAGTATCGTTGTATTTGTGGTTTCGGATTTTTATTGGTTCGAGACCGAACCAATTCGTTTGACAACGACTTTTGGTATTGTAGTGTATTGTATTTTGTCGATAGTAGTAGTACCATTATTTGATCATATTGCATGTATAGGATTAGTCTTGAAAATTTTCTGTTTTCAGCCCCTCCTCTTTTGTAACATTTACCTTTTCAACCCTTTATTTAAAATATTTTCCGGTTTGGTATTTAAATCAATTTTTTTTGACATTTTAACACCAAAAATTATTGAAATAATCATTTTCCAGCATATTTTCCATAGAAAACAGCTTAAGACCCTGAAAATGCAGTTTTCTTGGTTTTAATCCCTTCTTTTCGCAAATTTGACAATTTTGGCCCAAATGGAAAAATTTTTGCAACTTTGGTCCTTTTTAAATTTAAAAAGCATTTTAAACCTTTGAAAAGGAATTGGAACACTTATAGTCCACTGTTTTACAGAAAGTTACAGTTTTGGCCCTCCAAAACAGAAAAATTCGCATAATGGGCCTTATTGGGCCGAAATTTTCATTTTTAGCCCATTAAGCTTGAAATTCATGTTTTTAGTCCTCTAATTAAGTGTAATTCCAGAAATAGTTTTATGGAAACTGTTTTGGCACACTTCATCCATCAGAATCTGTGAAATGTCAATTTGGGCCCTTATTTTTGTATTTTTCACATTTTAGGCCCAAAATTTGTGTTTTTAACCCAAAGAAAATTATTACTAAACCACTTAGCCATTTTTCTTGAAACACTTTGTGTTTAGAAATATATTTGAAGGTAAAATCATTTAACACAAGATATATCTCGGTTTTGATGGGTTTTAAGGCTAGATCCAACATTAAATCACATAAAAGCATACATATAAGCATGGAAATCATACAAGGCATACAAACACATATAGATCTACACTTTCACTTGTATTCCCCCCCCCCCCCCCCCACAAAACTCATAAAAACAGAAAATAGGGGGTATGAAGCTCACCTTGGGGTGTTGATTCGGTTTTGCAAGGAAAAATGGAAGGAAAATGAAGTGTTTTTGGCCTTGGCTCCCTTTGATGAAGATCTCGAGTTTTGAGATGGTTCTAGGGTGCAAGATCACGATTTTTGCATAGATTAGGAAAGGATTTTGATAACAAAAGAATTTAAACCATAGATCTATGCATAATCTTACCTTAGATGATGATTTACTTGCAAGATCCTCTTGAAAGTCCCTAATTTTCGAGATTTTTGGAGAGGGGAGGAAGGAGAGTTCTTGAGAGAGTTGAGAGATTTTTTTTGTGAGTTTGTGTGTGTGAGTATGGCCGAGAGTGAGAGAGGAGAGAAGAAGAGATGTGATCTTGAAGTGATATGCATGGAAGAATGGGAAATAATGCATGGAAGTCCTATGGGTAATAGTGAGGTGGCACACTTAAGTCAACTATCTTCAAATCCTCTTGGGCTTGGGTATTGGGCCGAAACATGGAGGAAAAAAAGAAATTTGGGCCTTTTGCTCCTAAGCCCAATATTTGAGTTAGCCTTGGGTATGTTTTTAGTCTAAAAGAATGTAGTAGGATTTTTATATTTTTATTGGACTAGTTTAGGTTATTCATGTATCAAGGCTTTTAATTCATTTAATTCTAGGCCCAATATGGCCCAAAATGTTAAAATAAATAAGTGTGGGTCCAATTAGAGCCCAATTAGGGTTCTAAGCCCATGTTAGTCTAATTGGAAGCTTATTGGTCCCTTTGGATCCAATAAGGGAGTCCTAGTCCAAAATGGACTTAAACAAGGACTTCTAGGGTCTCCAATTGTTTGATGACTATTTGTGGTACTAGCATGTTGTGTTTGATTGAAGTTTTTGATTCATATTAACTTGAATATATAGATTACATGGCTCAAAATTTACAGTTGTGACATCATCCCCCCGTTAGAGGGAATTTCGTCCCGAAATTCTGTTTGAAAGCTAGATTTGAGAATGCTAAAATAGGTGAGGGTACTTCTGCTTCATTTGATCTTCGCGTTCCCACGTGAATTCTGGCCCACGCTTTGCGTTCCACCGTACCTTCACGATCGGGATGCGACTCTGCTTAGTACGCTTCACCTCCCTGTCCATGATTTCGATTGGCTCCTCGACGAACAGGAGATTCTCGTTGATTTCGATTTCGTCAAGAGGAATGACAAGGGTTTCATCTGATAGGCACTTTTTCAGATTAGAAACATGAAACACGGGGTGTACACCGTTTAGCTCCGTGGGTAGTTGTAGTCTGTATGCTACTGGACCTATTCGGGCGACGATTTCGAAAGGTCCAATGTATCGCGGGTTCAGCTTTCCCCGTTTTCCGAAACGTATAACCCCTTTCCAGGGTGAGACCTTCAACAATACTCGATCACCGACCTGGAATTCTAAGGGCTTTCGCCGTTTATCAGCATAGCTCTTTTGCCGGTCACGCGATGCCTGTAATCGAGCTTTGATCTGGACAATCTTTTCCGTGGTCTCGCGAATGATTTCCGGTCCTGTCATTGCCCTATCCGACGTATGTGTTCTTGCTAGCTGGGTGTCATCTACTTCAGCCCAACATAACGGTGATCTACATTTACGCCCGTACAGTGCTTCGAAAGGGGCCACCTTAATGCTCGAATGATAACTATTGTTATATGAAAACTCGATCAACGGTAGGTGGGTATCCCAAGACTTTCCGAAGTCTATCACACATGCACGAAGCATGTCTTCAAGCGTCTGAATGGTTCGTTCGCTTTGACCGTCCGTTTGTGGGTGATACGCGGTGCTCATATCGAGATGAGTTCCCATGGCCTTGTGGAGCGACTGCCAAAAGCGTGACGTGAACCTACTGTCCCTATCCGAGATGATAGATTTTGGCACTCCATGAAGTCTTACAATCTCTCGTAGGTACAAACGCGTCAGCCTCTCCATCTTGTAGGACTCTTTGATTGGCAGGAAATGGGCAGATTTCGTCAGTCGGTCGATTATTACCCATATGGTGTCCAATCCGTCCGACGTCTTGGGCAGCTTGGTCACGAAGTCCATAGAAATCCCCTCCCATTTCCACTCAGGGATTGCCGGTTGCTGTAACAATCCGGAAGGTTTCTGGTATTCCACTTTTACTTTGGCACACGTAAGGCACTTACTAACATAAGTTGCGATTTCCGCCTTCATGTTAGGCCACCAATAGTGCTGCTTAATGTCCAAATACATCTTGTCCGAACCAGGATGAATGGAGTATCGTGTCTTGTGGGCTTCCTTCATAACGATCTCCCTGAATCCTCCGATTTTTGGAACCCAAATACGGTTCATGAAGTAGTATACCCCATTCTCTTTGACTTCCAGGTTCTTCTCCATTCCGCGTAATGCCTCGCTAGTTCTATTTTCCGCTTTCATAGCCTCTGCCTGGACTGATGCAATTTGAGCGGTCAGATGAGACTGAATGGTTATCGAGTGCGTTTTCGTACGGCGATTTGTGTACTCCTTCCGACTTAATGCGTCAGCTACCACGTTGGCCTTGCCTGGATGGTACTTGATCTCGCATTCGTAGTCGTTTAACAACTCCACCCATCTTCGTTGTCTCATGTTCAGCTCCTTCTGATTCAAGATGTGCTGGAGGCTCTTGGGGTCTGTGAAGATGGTGCACTTTGTACCGTACAGGTAGTGCCTCCAAATTTTTAGGGCGAAGACCACGGCTCCCAGTTCTAGGTCATGGGTTGTGTAATTTACTTCGTGCGTCTTTAGTTGACGGGACGCATATGCTATCACTCTTCCACGTTGCATGAGAACGCAACCTAAGCCTTGATTTGACGCGTCGCAGTATACTACAAAATCTTCCGTTCCTTCGGGTAGAGATAGCACAGGAGCACTACAAAGAGCTTGTTTCAAGGCTCGAAACGCAACCTCTTGTCGGTCTGTCCACTTGAATGGCACGCTCTTTTGTGTAAGCAAGGTAAGTGGCTTGGCGATTTTAGAGAAGTTTTGGATGAATCTCCTATAGTAGCCTGCTAGGCCTAAGAACTGACGAATTTATGTGGGCGTAGTCGGAGTTGCCCATCCTTCCACAGCTTTGACCTTAGAGGGATCCACATGAATTCCATCTTGGCTAACTACGTGACCTAGAAAATTCACGCTCCGTAGCCAAAACTCACACTTAGAGAGTTTGGCGTAAAGCCTTTCCGATCGCAGCGTTTCTAGGACTTGTCGGAGATGTTGGCCATGCTCCTCTTTGCTTCGAGAATAGACGAGGATGTCATCGATAAACACAATGACGAAGTTGTCCAAGAACGGTCGACAGATTCGGTTCATTAGGTCCATAAATGCGGCGGGTGCATTTGTTAGACCGAAGGGCATTACGACGAATTCATAATGTCCATAGCGGGTTCGGAAAGCGGTTTTAGGAATATCTTCTTCTCGGACCTTGAGTTGATGGTATCCGGACCGTAGATCTATTTTAGAAAAATAGCTAGCTCCTTGGAGCTGGTCGAATAGATCATCGATTCGTGGGAGTGGGTAGCGGTTTTTAACAGTGGGTTTATTCAACTCTCTGTAATCGATGCACATTCTGAAAGATCCGTCCTTCTTTTTGACAAAGAGCACCGGAGCTCCCCATGGCGAGTAGCTAGGTCGGATAAATCCCTTGTCCAGAAGCTCACTGAGTTGGCTGGACAATTCCTGCATTTCAGCAGGTGCCAATCGATATGGTGATTTAGCGAGAGGAGTTGCTCCTGGAACGAGGTCGATTCGGAACTCAACCTGTCTCTCTGGGGGTACTCCCGGAAGATCTTCAGGAAACACGCCCGGGAATTCACACGCTACCGGAATGTCTTGGATGTTAATTTCTTCTTTGGCCTTGTCCACTATGTGGGCCAAGAACGCTAAGTTGTTCTTTCGCAGATGTTTTTGTGCTTTGATGCACGAGATAAGACGAAGATTCGTGCTAGGTTTGTCTCCGTAAATTATTAGGGTTTCGTGATTCGGGAGACGAAGGCGAACGGCCTTCTCGTGGCACATAATCTCAGCATGGTGGGGGCTTAACCAATCCATGCCGATAATCACATCGAAACTCCTAATTGACACTGGCATCAGATCTATTCGTAAGACGTGTTGGTTAAGGGTTAGGGTACATCCGATGTAGATCTCCCTAGTGGATTCGGTTTTCCCATTGGCCATTTCCACCGTATAGGTTTCATTTAGCTTCTGGGGTTGTTGTCTTAGTAAATGTTTAAACTTCTCACTTACGAAACTTCGCTCCGCTCCAGTATCAAATAAGATGCATGCATAAGTGTGGTTTAGGAGGAACGTACCGGTCACAACTGCGGGGTCCTGAACTGCATCACTCTGACCCATGGTCAGCATTCTCCCTGCTCCTCTGTTTCCTGAGTTGTTGTTGTTAGGGCAATCTCGACGGAAATGTCCCGTCCTTCCACACCCAAAACAGGTGTGGCTAGGCCTTGCATTGTTGCTGCCGGCATTGGTGTTGTTGGTATTGCGGTGGTTATTGTTGTTGTTCTGGTTGTTTCCCTGACTCTAGTTCTGAGAAGGATAAGTCCTGCAGAACCTTGCAGTGTGTCCTCTTCGGTTGCAACTGGTGCAATGGTGTTCTCTGCATTCGCCGTGATGGTGGAGGCCGCACTTATTGCAACTAGGAAGAGTACCAGAGTAGGGTCTTGAAGCATTTGAAGCAGCTGAGGCTGGAGCATGTGATGTGACTGGTACCGGCGCAGTGACAGCGTGAACTGCCACCGTTTGCTGCTTTTTAGAGGTCTCGGGACCCTGACGCCCCTTCCTCTTGTTGTTCCATCCTTTCTTACCATCACTCTCCTTCTTCTTCTCAGTCTCTACCGGTTTCTCGCCCTTTTTGTGGTTATGATCATATAGCCTCTTTGCCAATCTCTTCGCACTGTCAAAAGTTTCAGGGTTCGCAGCTATCACATTCCCTTGAATGGGGGATGTCAGTCCCCAAATGAATTGTTCAATCTTCTTTCCCTCTGATGTGATCATACCCGGGCACAACAGAGATAGTTCGCTGAATATCGATATGTAAGCATCGATGTTCCCATTCTGCACCGTGAGATTCCATAGTTCCTGCTCCATCTTCTGTATTTCGCCTCGGGGGCAGTACTCAGCCGTCAACATCTCTTTCATTTCTGCCCAGGGAATAGAGTTGGCGACAGGGAGTGTCATAGCTTCTACATGACCATTCCACCAAGTGAGTGCTTGGTCCACAAAAGTGCAGGCCGCGAACTTCACTTTCATCTGCTCGGGGCACTCGCATATCTCGAATACCGACTCTACCTTCTCGATCCATCGCTTTAGGGCGATCACTCCTCCGGTACCGTTGAAAGTTCGGGGTTTAGCGTTCGCAAAATCCTTGTAGGTGCACGTTTTAGTGAGTCCTTGGTTCGTCCCGTTGTTCGAACTTCCGGATCCTTGCCCGTTACCTCCTCCGTTGTTCCCTCGGTGAAGTTGTGCCATAGCCGCTGTGACTGCAGCAGACACGGCTGCCTGGAAAGCAGTGGAGTCAACTTCCGGCAGGATTGGTTCGGGATTTCCGCGAGTAGCTGGGCGAGGCATCTTTCTGTCATGAAACAGAAAGATGTTGAGTGTACGTGGTTTCTGTGAGGTGGCGACTCTACTAACTAGGTGTATGGTGCGAACCTAAACATTACTATCATCAAGCATGCAATCATAATGTCTCAACACATAGCAATTGAGAATAATTTAGCAAAACACACAAAAGTTTATTAATATTATCCGCATTTAGTACAAGAAAATTTGCTCGTAGGAGCATACATAAGTAACACTAATCCGACAGCATAACGGCTCCATGAGTAGTGTAGTCACTTAAACATAGAGCCGGAGTACATAACATAGTTCCTAATAACCTACTATGATAAGTCTATCCCTAACCGCATTGAGCTGCGTCAGGAGGTGGTGCCGAAGATGTGGATGCTCCCTGAAGACGAGCCACTAGGCGTTCTGCATCCTGAAGTCGAGATTCCCACCTTACCTGCCTCATGTGAAACTCCCGGAGGACGTCACGCGTCTCCTGCTCCGCACGCTCGACTCTAGTCCACAACTGGCGCACTTGATCAGCAGTGCCCTGAGCAAGGTCGCCGGTGTCCCGTAGTCGTCTCACCATGACTGGTAGAGCTCGGTCGGCCGGTCCTCCGTCCCTCAAGTCAAAGAACTCACGTGACATGCCAAACGGGGGTCGCTGTCCCTGATGTCTGCTCCATCTCCAAAGATCAATGCCCCAAGGAGGGGTAGGTCCAGTGGGTCCCACACGATATGCAGGCACCCTGATCGGGTAAGGGGGGTCGATGACCTCAGACTCTGCATCCGAATCACCCCCTTCGCTGTCATCGAGCTCCTCTTTGAAAAGTTCTTCGTCTTCTTCGGGTTCGACAGGCTCGCCTTCGACTTCCGCCTCCGGTTCCCCGTCAGATTCCTCTTCGGGGTCCTCCTCAGGTTCTTCTTCAGGCTCCTCCTCCTCCTCTAGCCACCCGTTGTTTCCCTGATTAGGGAAGTAGGGGTCTCCCGGGTGATGAAAGCCAGCCATGTTGTCTGCGCGAGTACGTAAATATGCTACATTATCCTAGGATGTTATGTCTATCATACATACTAAGCAAACATTCTCTTTTTGGGTGATAAAAGGTATAGTGTTAGGTTCCCTGGCTATCTCGATCTCTTCAAGACGTGTGTTAGTTTTACCTTGGAGAGAATGTAGTTGATCAGGCTACATTCACTCCTTGGTATCACTAAGAACAGTCCCGAATTAACCGAGATACCAGTGTTATCGTGTTTGATTCAGCATTGGATCCTTATTCCTAATGCAAGCAAGTGTGTTTTATTTACTTGTTCTGTTCAGAGTTATGTTAGTCCCTCTTTTTGGTTTATAGTTGCATATCGATGTATGGCTCGACATGCTAGTTCACTATAAACAAAGCTCTGATACCAACCTGTCACACCCCCGAACCAGACGGCGGAAACGTCCGGGGGCTGTCGTGACTCAATTGAATACCATAACATTGAATATATATGAATCATAACAACATTCGTCACCATTCATCAACATAGTACAACCAGTAGTGTTTACATATCATACATTGTTTAAACATTACATTCCCCCAAAAATTAATTTGTTCGGTTCATACAAAAAAAAAAATAAACTGCAACCGTCACTGGATATGATTTCTCTTGATTCACTGGTTCCCTGAGAATACAAGTATTTTGAAAAACGTCAACATATGAAATGTTGGTGAGTTCATAAGTTGTATTTGAAAACAATGCTTTGTATCGTTTGAAAACCACCAGAAAATCCGATATTTTCTGAAAATAGTATAGTCAAAAAGGTGTGAAGATCCATAAGTATGCCTGTTTGTTTTCTATACTTGTGAAATATTGTTTATTGAAATCGTATGTATTCTGAATTTGTATGTATTGAAAACCCTAGGAAAACCCGATGTCTTCCTAGTTCCTTGAATTCCATGAAATTACTTGAAACCATTGCAACGCATGAAGTTGTTATTCCAGACGACATTGGATCATTGATGAGCATGACTATCCGCCACAGACACGCGTTACACAAACGACTAGTCCATAGCAATACCAACGATCCCGAAGGCGTCGTCCATACTAGTCACGCTATCCAACCGTCCTGTAGTCCCACATCCGAAGAGAAGGAGGACACGAAGGCCTCGACGACTCCATTAGTCGGTTGGGGATAAAAGGTACGAGGGGTCCCCGACCCGCCTCGCAAAAAAGGCAGACTTTACTAGCGACACTAAAGGACCCTTGGGGACCAGTAGTCTATAGCCATTGAAAGTCCGGTTACGTTGTGTCGGGATGGTAAAACCCAACACTTCGTAAGATGAAGTCTTTGGGCCTTAAGATCAGGTCGTCGGGCTAGCTAGGCTCAACGAACAAGATTTTACACTTGTGGGGCCCAAAGATAGTGCGTAGACGTCTGTGCACATGTATAATGTATTCCGAATCGTTATTTGTATGAATCATAGTATTGTAGTATCATAGTATCGTTGTATTTGTGGTTTCGGATTTTTATTGGTTCGAGACCGAACCAATTCGTTTGACAACGACTTTTGGTATTGTAGTGTATTGTATTTTGTCGATAGTAGTAGTACCATTGTTTGATCATATTGCATGTATAGGATTAGTCTTGGAAATTTTCTGTTTTCAGCCCCTCCTCTTTTGTAACATTTACCTTTTCAACCCTTTATTTAAAATATTTTCCGGTTTGGTATTTAAATCAATTTTTTTTTGACATTTTAACACCAAAAATTATTGAAATAATCATTTTCCAGCATATTTTCCATAGAAAACAGCTTAAGACCCTGAAAATGCAGTTTTCTTGGTTTTAATCCCTTCTTTTCGCAAATTTGACAATTTTGGCCCAAATGGAAAATTTTTTGCAACTTTGGTCCTTTTTAAATTTAAAAAGCATTTTAAACCTTTGAAAAGGAATTGGAACACTTATAGTCCACTGTTTTACAGAAAGTTACAGTTTTGGCCCTCCAAAACAGAAAAATTCGCATAATGGGCCTTATTGGGCCGAAATTTTCATTTTTAGCCCATTAAGCTTGAAATTCATGTTTTTAGTCCTCTAATTAAGTGTAATTCCAGAAATAGTTTTATGGAAACTGTTTTGGCACACTTCATCCATCAGAATCTGTGAAATGTCAATTTGGGCCCTTATTTTTGTATTTTTCACATTTTAGGCCCAAAATTTGTGTTTTTAACCCAAAGAAAATTATTACTAAACCACTTAGCCATTTTTCTTGAAACACTTTGTGTTTAGAAATATATTTGAAGCTAAAATCATTTAACACAAGATATATCTCGGTTTTGATGGGTTTTAAGGCTAGATCCAACATTAAATCACATAAAAGCATACATATAAGCATGGAAATCATACAAGGCATACAAACACATATAGATCTACACTTTCACTTGTATTCCCCCCCCCCCCCCCCCACAAAACTCATAAAAACAGAAAATAGGGGGTATGAAGCTCACCTTGGGGTGTTGATTCGGTTTTGCAAGGAAAAATGGAAGGAAAATGAAGTGTTTTTGGCCTTGGCTCCCTTTGATGAAGATCTCGAGTTTTGAGATGGTTCTAGGGTGCAAGATCACGATTTTTGCATAGATTAGGAAAGGATTTTGATAACAAAAGAATTTAAACCATAGATCTATGCATAATCTTACCTTAGATGATGATTTACTTGCAAGATCCTCTTGAAAGTCCCTAATTTTCGAGATTTTTGGAGAGGGGAGGAAGGAGAGTTCTTGAGAGAGTTGAGAGATTTTTTTTGTGAGTTTGTGTGTGTGAGTATGGCCGAGAGTGAGAGAGGAGAGAAGAAGAGATGTGATCTTGAAGTGATATGCATGGAAGAATGGGAAATAATGCATGGAAGTCCTATGGGTAATAGTGAGGTGGCACACTTAAGTCAACTATCTTCAAATCCTCTTGGGCTTGGGTATTGGGCCGAAACATGGAGGAAAAAAAGAAATTTGGGCCTTTTGCTCCTAAGCCCAATATTTGAGTTAGCCTTGGGTATGTTTTTAGTCTAAAAGAATGTAGTAGGATTTTTATATTTTTATTGGACTAGTTTAGGTTATTCATGTATCAAGGCTTTTAATTCATTTAATTCTAGGCCCAATATGGCCCAAAATGTTAAAATAAATAAGTGTGGGTCCAATTAGAGCCCAATTAGGGTTCTAAGCCCATGTTAGTCTAATTGGAAGCTTATTGGTCCCTTTGGATCCAATAAGGGAGTCCTAGTCCAAAATGGACTTAAACAAGGACTTCTAGGGTCTCCAATTGTTTGATGACTATTTGTGGTACTAGCATGTTGTGTTTGATTGAAGTTTTTGATTCATATTAACTTGAATATATAGATTACATGGCTCAAAATTTACAGTTGTGACAAAAATGACCCTGTGTGCCTAATATTAGAGCCAAGTTGTTAGTCCTTCAAATCATAAGTGAAGCAATTCCATCCAGCTACTCGTACCCTTATTCTCTTCTATATCAATTAGAGTCCATTCTTGAATCGGATCCCTTAATGTAAGTTTTCCATGCACTACTACTATACAAAATCTAATGTCCAAAAGTACACCAAGATTTTTGAGTTGTTAGGCTTTATTTGACACCCATACTTGTTTGGTTGATTTACATAAAGAAAGAACTTACTTGTTCCATGGTTATTCTTTAGAGGTGACAATGTTGAGCTTCATCTTGCAGCTTGCCTCATGGAAGCCTTTGGAGAGTTTCAATAACAATAAAGAGGAGATAAACCAGGTCCAGATTTGCATTATCTGTTTTTATTTTATCTGAGTTTCAATTACTTCTAAAGGTTGTTGATTGTGTGATTAATAAAATCTTTTTCGTTTTAGCTAATGTTCAAGGCATTACTTGCCATCTACATCTGGTGGACAACAACCAATTTTGTGACATAGAGGATTTTTTTGACATGATATCTGAAACAAGGTCTCCATTAATAGCAATGTAGTATTAGGTTATATAGTTAGGGAAGACCTCTTAATGACAATGTACAATCAAATCCTCATAATACCAATGTATTACAATTTTTTGTCATGATGTTATTGAATGAAATTAATTGTTTTGCTATATATTTGTTTCCACATTTTTGTATTATGCGTAAATGAGTATCGTAAAGACGCGTCGTAAATGCATATCGTAAATGGTTGTTGAAGTTTATGACACGCAAATGCGTGTCATCTTCATTTATGACAGGGGCTTTAATGATACGCAATGCGTGTGCTAAATGTGCGTCGTAAGGTTACGACACGCAAATGCGTGTCATCTTTCTTTATGACAGGGCCTTCCTTGATACACATTGCGTGTCGTAAATGAGCGTCGTAAATGCACGTCATAAATGCGCGTCGTCTATAGACGACGCACAAAAGCATGTCGTCTCTCGTTATGACAGGGCCTTCCTTGACACGCATTTGCGTGTCGTCTGAGCGTTTTACGACACGCATTGCGCGTCGTAAAAGGCTGTTTTTCTAGTAGTGTGGGACACTCTGATTTTATGTAAATTTATCTGATGTCATGAATTTTGAAAAAAATTGTAATTGGAAATTTATAATTTATGAGAATGAATTTCATAATTAAAAATGAAAAGTTTTACCCAAATTTTGGGTTGTTACAATAACAAAGACAGATGTACAAGAAGATAATGAAGCAAAAGATGAAAAATGTGATAACATATGATGAGATGCACCAGAATCCAATATCCACAAGGATGAAGGAATAACTAACGTGTTGGATGAAGAAATACATGAATGAGACATGGAAGCTGACATGGCAGTTTAATTGGCAGCAAGGAAATATCTAAACTGCTCAATAATCTACGGATCCAAGGCTGATGATGGTGTAAAATTTGTTTCATTCTCAACTGAAGGTGTAGTAGTAACGTACTATGGTGACCTAAAAGATGGAAACAAGGGACGTGACTGTCTAGAAGACCTGTTCTACTGTGAAGGTTGAGACTGTGTAAGTGATCTCGTTTGTTGTTGCTGCTGTTTTCCCTTGCTTGTCAACAAAGGAAATTTTTCCTTCCAATGGTTTTTCTTCTTACAGAAAGCACACTCATAAAATGCAACTTTAGGATGATTTTGGTTTGAAGACTAAGGCCGTTGTGGAACAGCAAAGACATTAGGAGTGGCTGTCATAGAACCTTTGTCAGCATAGGACTTTGTACGAGTTTCTTCAGCAATCAACTCGTGAACAACCGAATCAATGGAGGGAAGAGGTGTGCAATGAAAGATTAATCCATGCAAGACTTCAAAATATGAACATAATGCCATTAATAACTAAACCAAACGTTGCTCTTCCCTTCCATCAATATAAGGCTTAAAAGCCTTTGACACATCAGGTTCTGTAAGAGCCAACTGATCCCAAAAATCCGACATAGCTGCATAAAATTCCTGAAGACTGAGGTTGTTATGTTGGAGGTTTCGAATATCAAAGTCTATATGATACTTCTTTGCAAAGTTATACTAAGTATGCAGCCTAGCCAAGTGATCCCAAACCTCCTTTGTTGTTTCATACTTTGCCAACTGAGTGCCAATAGACTGGATAACAGAATTATTAATCCAAGTAATGATCTTGGATTTATCAGTCTCCCATGAATCCATTAAGGTTGCATAATTATTAGCCTTTTCATATGTTGGTTTCTTCCTATCACCTATTGTTAGGTTTTATGTACTATAACACTCCTATGGTGCACATACAACCCTAATGCTTTGGAACTAAGTTTTCTCTAGTTATACATGCAATAAAATTATCCAAAGCATGAAACCTAAAACTAGCATACAACTTTGATACTTGAAACATAAAAAAACTAGTTAAAAGAATACCTCTTAGTTGTAGCATGTAGAATTTTGACCTTTCAAGAGCTTAGTGCCTCAAATGTTGCACCTCTAATGGAATCACAACACACCATGAACAAATGGATGACTTTGAGAGAGAGGTTAGGCACACCAAAATCGAATATACTCTTCATAGAATAACCACATCACGATTTCAGGGTTTAGGGAATACATATATAGTGTACAATTCCAAGAGTCATATGTAAACCCTAATTCTTATACATAGGCTTATGATCCAATAACTCATATGGACTAACTCTTCATGGACTATCAAATAAACTTAGTCCATCATGGATCAATTGCCTAAACCATATGTATCACTGATTTACATAATCAGTCCTTGTTAATTTAATTAGTCTCTTTTGATCACTAAATTAATTCCAAACTAATTCTTGATCAATACTAATTAAATAATATGATTTCTTAATTAATATATTATACTTATAATATATTAATAAATCACAAATAACCTATTTATCAAATATTCATCCTATCAAATTTCCCTGATGAATGCATCCCAAAAGGACCATGCTACTCTTGGGTCAAGTACATACCAATTATTGTTATGGCCTTAGACACCTAATCCAACAGTCTCCTACTTGGATAAGTCTAATAACTATAACTGCAAGTACGACTTCAAACCCTGACTCGCAATCGTAGCTCTTAAAAGCCGCTGCCAAACTCTGATGCGTCCTTTAGATAAGGGATCATATATTCCTCCATTGTAGATATCGTATGGACATGAGACATGGATTAAAATCATTCTCAATGTCCATGTGTTTTTTTCCCAATGTCTCATTTATGACGACTAACTAACTGAATAAATCAAATCAGTCCTAGCTTGGCCAAGTGTTTACGGTTGTCATCACTAAATCATCGAGGGGCTCACAGATATCGCTTTTATCCCTCGTAGGTTAAAAGGAATAGATAAACTTCGACTCAAATGCTTTCTCTATTTACTCATCAAATCATACACAATAATGTGCTTTATAACACCAAGTTACAGGTGCGTTTAGACATCATCAATGTGCAATCGACTTGTAAACTACAACTATATGTCTCCGTTTCAAGAATATAAGATATTATCCTCTCACTAATCACTCGTGATAAAATCCATGAAGTGATTCAGATGAGTGTGGGTTTAATCCAATACTTAAATCTTATTATAGGAGTACTCATGAACACTGCAGTAAACTTGTGCTATGTCGAAACACTTTAGACAATCTACAAACGGAATCATGACAGTCTTACCTCAATACCTACTTCCAAAGTATGATAAACTATGGATAGTTTGAATAATCTTATTATTTAGGAGGTCAAAACATGCAAAGTGAAACACAAGAATAATTGAATTCAATATGGTCTCAAATATTTTGAATATAAAAAAACACTTATTATTTAATCACCATACTTATTACACGTTATTCATTGTATAATGTTTTGATTAATCAACTTAATACTTGAATTAAAACAATAGTTATCCCATGCTCCAAGCGTGCACACT
Source organism: Lactuca serriola (assembly GCF_051521515.1). NCBI lineage: Eukaryota > Viridiplantae > Streptophyta > Magnoliopsida > Asterales > Asteraceae > Lactuca > Lactuca serriola. The sequence continues at coordinate 34,192,378 of NC_136411.1, read as the reverse complement.
ATGTTTATATATGGTCCTTACTTTGTGAAATAGATCAATTGAAAACATTTCAATGATGCTCATTTCACAATTCCAAATACTTATTACTTAGTGTAAGAATAACGAATTCTTGCCACAATAAGAATGTGTTAGATTCTAAACTATCATGCAATGTATCTTTTGTAATGTTGAGGTACCAAAGTCACAAAGACTTTGCCGACGATATTACAAAACTTTCCACTGGGGATTGATAACAAAACAATTCCAAGGAAGCAAAGTGTCAAATTCAAAGTACATTCCTTTAAACATCCTTCTTGCATGAAATTTTTTAACTTACATATAGATTCTTAATATCCAACTCCCATTATGGAAACATTTCCATATCTGCCACGTGACAATCCTATCTATTCATAATCATGTCAATATGGTCCATCCATTACTATACTTCCAACTGTCCATAAGCAACCAATCTTTGGCGAACCTTGGATTTTCCTTAACAGTTGTTTAACAACTTTGGTCATATACGGTTTTGGTCCATTTTCCTTCTTAATTCCCTAGGCATTTGGAAAATTCAGAACACACAAATATTATAGCATATGCAATCGATCATATACCCGAAGCATATGGGACACGATTCATAATGTCTACATAAAGACATGATACTTTACCAGTCTCTCGCTATAACATTTCCATATATAGAATTTCCTTATGTTGAATCATTTCATCATTACATTCATTTATGTTCATGACTAAAGTCTAATAAAATCTCAATCTAAACTTTTAGATTTGAAATGAAGTATTAGTTCCTCTCCCTTAGACTATAGTAAGGCAACTTTCCAAACTCTGCAACTTTGCAAATCAAAACTTTTTTTCCTATAAATAGCATTGCTAACTTGCAACACCTATCATAATGCTTATGCTCCCACTAGCACAATAATTATTTCCTTACTAGCATAACACTTATGCTCCCACTAGCTTTTACATGTACCCAGAAATTAATTGGACCTCTAGAAATCAATACTTATTTACTTTCTTACCAAAGTTTAGATTTCTGATACAAGATGCTTCGATAAAACTTTATATAGGATTCTCAAACTCATACAACTTTCCTTAGATAGCTCATTTGTATGTCTAAACAATTTTAAAACTTACAGCAATAAGTCCCGAATTTTTAAACTATTTTCCATTTCTCACAATTCGAACTATGAAGAGGGATGTCATAATCATAATCGAATTTGAGAATGCAATTAAAACAACTCCTAACTCTTTAAAATCTACTTAGTGAAAATGTTTCCTCACAATCATTTTGATTAAATGGAGAGAAACCTTTGTTACTTAGATTAATGGTGTATGTGTTCCTATCCATGTGAATTTGTAATTATCAACCATTACCATAAGATAAGGTCTTTGACAAACTCAACCTCATATGGACTGAACTTGTTAAATCTTAATTTCTTGCCACTTGGTGTCACAAGGGCCTACCATGTATTCCAAGCTATTAAGCAGCTTACATATACAGATCAATGAACTTTCACTGATCAAGGTCCTTCGCCTTATTAAAACAATTGAGAACTCACATGCATAGTCAACTTTAATTGGAATGAGCACAGAAACAAGAATATGTCAACACGATAGGTTACAAACCTCAAGCCGTGTGCTAGTGATAAACGATAGCTTTATTCTTGATTAGTTCTTGAAACTTTTCAAGGTCTTTAAGACTCCCACTGACCTCTTGACATATAAGATTCTCTGTCAAGAAATATTCCTTGACAAACAAATATCCAAGAGTTAGTGCGGATTCTTATCAAGGAAAAACACTTCATACAATTGGCCTTAGTTGGTCTTTGTCCTAAAGACATCACAACTAACAATTCTAAAAGTGTTATAAACCTACTTAAGATATGTCACTCAAGGAACAATCTTGGAGTGTGACTCTAAGACTTGATTTTGGAACGAAGTATGATTCACCTTATTTTATTTAACCATTTGAACAATTCCCGATTCCTCTTCTTAGCCATACAAATGCACTAAGGTGTCCTTAGAGGATCAATTATGATATGGTTTTCATAATCATTAAGATAATCATAAAACATGTAATATCATCTCCAAGATGTGAGCACATACAAACTTTCCATCTTCGTGTTTGCTTGCCAACAGGGCTTAAGTGATCTTGAACTTTTCAAGTAGAAGAACATGTGAGTTTGGAAGAACTATTGGAGGAGGTGGAGGAGGTGAAGTATGATTTCGTGGAACATCAACTTCATGAGGGAAGCTATTTTCAAAAGATTTGGGAAGACCATAGTTGTCATAATCATACATCTAAAAGGGAGAAATTCAAGTTAATTGATTTAAGTCCTTTACATAACACCCAAATGAAATATTAAGGCTAAGACCCAACACAATTTGGAAGAGGGATGTCGTAATCCAATTGCAAAATATTTGAAGGTAGGTAAATGACGATTTACCAATTTCCACCATGAGAAACGAAAATGAATATTAGGTTTTAAATGAATTGAAATTCCTAGATTCTTTTGAGATTCCTTGAACTTTTCAATGGCATGTTTAACCTCGATTATGCCCTTCAAGTTTGTGATTGGGATACCGAGGATCACAAACAAGGTGTGAATAACCACGCAAATTAGCTTGGTACTCTCAATGTCATTAGTCACCTAATCAATGTGCTGGTTAACCACACATGCTCCAATGATCAATGATAATTTACGAGAAACCCATTGTCATCCTTCATTAGTCCTCATTAGTGTACCTATTAACCACGCACGCTCCACTAACTGACCAATAAGGTGCAATGTGTAATTTCATGGGTTAACATCAAATTCACATTTTTCTTAAAGTTACTAAGATTGGGAATATATAAAGTGTTTAGTTACATTGTATTTTATTATACTTTTAATGAGGATTTAAGTGTCCTATCAAACTCGTTTAGCTAACGACCCTCCACTGTTCAAGGATGCGGTGGGTAAGAGTGGATACCCAATGGTGATCATTTTACGGGTTGCTTCCTTAAACACCCCTTATAGACTAGCTTCGTGAATGAGGCCTACTAAAGGTAAGACTGAATTTTTACTTATACATATATAATATATTAAACTTTTAATTTTATATAGTATAAGGGTGTATTTTAAACTTTTAAAATACTAGGTGGTTTAATCTATTAATGAATTATACTCTTAATTTAATTAATCTTAAACCATGTGATTATGGATTTAATATTATACTCTCTTAATTAAACATTTATAAAATTAAGAGTATAATTAATAAAAAAAACTTATGGATTTTATTAAGTTAACTCCTTAAAAAACTTTTGATTTCCAAAACTTGATGGCAAGTTTTTTAACCTCTCAAAACCATTTATATCAAATTTAAAATCATAATATAATCATATATATTTATCTTTTGCCAATTTGACCTAATGCAACTCTTGTAGCAAGATAATTTCAAATAAAAAATTACAAATAATTATCTTTATCATATAAACTAGTAATTATCTTAAAATTTGACAAATATCTTTTAATTGGATGAGGATAGTCACGACCATATCAAAAAAATCAGATTTTATGATACAAAACAGTTCATGGTAATGATCCTAATCCAATTCTGGCCATAAAACCCGAAAATCTGCTAACAGACTGTCCAACTCGTCGAGTTCAAGCAATGAACTTGTCGAGTTCATCATGAACTCGTCAAGTTCCATAGTGGACTCGTCGAGTTCCATAATGGACTCGTCGAGTTCAAGCTGGCAGAAGGCAGATTTCCATTTTTTTTAACTTTGAACAATTAACTAATGTATCTATATAACAGAAAACCCATGGCTCTGATACCACTATTGGGTTTTATATACTATACCACTCCTATGTTGAACATACAACCCTAATGCTTTGAATCGAAGTTTTCTCTAGTTATACATGTAAAAAAATTATCCAAAGCATGAAACCTATAAATAGCATACAACATTGATACTTGAAACATAAAAAACTAGTTAGAAGAATACCTCTTATTTGTAGCATGTAGAATTTTGGCCTTTCAAGAGCTTAGTGCCTCAAATGTTGCACCTCTAATGGAATCACAACACACCATGAACAAATGGTGTACTTTGAGAGAGAGGTTAGGCACACCAAAAATCGGCTATACTCTTCATGGAATACCCACATCACGATTTTAGGGTTTAAGGAATACATATATAGTGTAGAATTCTAAGAGTCATATGTAAACCCTAATTCTTACACTTAGGCTTATGATATAATAACTCATATGGACTAACTCTTCATGGACTCTCCCATAAACTTAGTTCATCATGGATCAATACCCCAAACCATATGTATCACTGATTTACATAATCAGTCCATGTTAATTTAATTAGTCTCTTTTCATCACTAAGTTAATTCCAAACTAATTTTTGATCAATATTAATTAAATAATATGATTTCTCAATTAATATATTATACTTATAATATATTAATAAATTACAAATAACCTCTTTCTCAAATATCCATCCTATCAAATTGTCCTGGTGAATGCAACCCACACTATTAGAAAATAGACCTTTAATGACGCGCTTTTTACGACACGCGCTGATTAATGATACGCAAAAGGACGTGCCCTTAAAATAGTGTCATCTCTTCAAAAAAATTTAGGATTTACGTCACGCATTACTGCGTGCCCTTAATTTAGTGTCTCAATAAAAAAAATTAAAAACACGGAGGGCACTTTATCTTAAACGCGCGTCATCTTTACCTGTCGCTTTATAATTTTAATGAAACGCGCTTTTAGTAAACAAGGGGGAAACGAAATCCCCAAAATTTTGAAAACCCGCCTTTTTTTACATGTTCTATCTATCTTTCATCCTTGCAATCCACTCTCCTCTCTCTGATACTCTCTCCTCTAGATCTCCCTTCATTCTCTACCTCCCGTCTCTCTGTAAACCCTAAGCCATCGCCACCTCCCTTCTCTCTAGCACGTGCTAGGCTAGGGTTTTAGTAGATACTGGGGAAAATGAAATCCCCAAAATTTTGAAAACCCGCTTCTTTTTTATCCTCCGTTTGTGTGCTTTTCCATGGCGAAGAAATAAGAACTAAGGTTTGTTTCCCCAATTCAAAATTAACGCTAATTGCTTCTTAAACTGCATGTTATTTTACAGTTTTTTTTGGGTGATTTACAGCCGACGAATTCTAACGATTTTCATTTATTGTGCACATGTTTTCGAATTCTAACGATTTTCATTTATTGTGCAGATGTTGAGCGATTTTATCGACTGTGCGATCCAGGCGTGTATTAGGGTTTCAATTTTTCCTACCGCTTCCGTGAAATCTCCACTGGGGATCGATCGGCACTTGTTATCTAACAACACATCGACAAACACCACCGAAGATGGCTTCAATTCCTCCGCTTATCGATCCTCTATCTTCTTCCCTACTCTGTTCTACAACCACTTTCGTCCCCGCCACCGCCTTCTTCCACTGTTTGTGTCTAACCTCATCTCCTCCAGTGCTCACCGCTACGCTTTCTTCTCCTTTCCGCCTTACAGATCCTCGCAGACCATTGCTCATCGTCGCTGCAGCTACCACTTTGATGTCCAATTTCGTTCAGGTACAACTCTTCTCAGTGTAATTTGTGAGTTTAGTTTCGGATAAATTTCTTTGTAGATCAGTCCGTAATACGTGTTGTTACCCTTTTCGGACATTTGAAAATAGACGTGATCATGAAACGGGAGCTAAATTTGTTGTTACCCTAAGCATCGCCTCGACAGAAATGGAAGAACAAAGTGATTCGCTAAATTTGTTTTTCAGTTCGTATTGATCGCTAATTTTGTCCCAATCCTTCCAATTCGATGTTCCAGATCAGTTTTATATTCGAATTGGTAACTAGTATGGTAAGAATTTTGTCCCAATCCTTCCAATTCGATGTTCCAGATCACCCCTGCTTCTGATTTTTTAGCTTCCTGGTCAGGCCGACTCATAGAATTATTCCCCACAAACCCTTTGACTTCCGAAACATCACCCCCATCCTTGTTCTTTCCCATAACCTTGTTACTTTTCCAACTTTGCCCCTGTTCAATCTTTGAATCATTAGACTTTCCTTTCATTGGCTGAATATTCCCATAATACCCCTGCCCATTTTTACCTCCTGTCTTCCCACCTCTATCAAAACTAAATTCCAAATTTTCTTGATTATTCCCATTATACCCCTGATAGCGAATTCCAGCAGAAGCCCCAGAATTTCCAATTTTCGGATAATTCCCTTTTTGCCCCTGCTTGCGGTTTCCAGCAAAAACCCCTGAACCTTCATTTTTCGAGAAATTCCCTTGATGCCCCTGACTTGAAAACTGTTTTTTCCCCCTGTAGCTTCTTTTGAAAAAAAAAATCCATTATTTCCTTTGGTTTTCTTCACCACATCAATGCCTAACTAAATTGGCTATGTTTCTTGTTCTTTTACTTAACCAAAGTTTATCAACTTTGTGAATATTATTCTGACTTGTTTGATATTTATTTTTGATATTTTGGTCTTAATGTTGGTTCTAACTTCTATTCTTTTTCTTTTTTTTAAACAGTTACCAGGGACCTGAATAGGGGTTTTCTAAATTTGTAGTGATGGCTGCAGACACTGAAGATTTTGAAATGATTTCCCATATTCCATTCCTTACTAAATATAAGGTATGTTTCTAATATTTTTGTTCCTTCAAAAGAAGAATTGGGGAGAGCATGTGGAGTTAAAAAACCGGTGCTTTCATGTTCGTTGACCAGCATTGAAAGAAGTCAACTAAGATCCCAAATCCAGCAACTCAAGATTTACTTTATTATCTTCTCATAATCTTTAATCTATTACACACTATCAGATCAATGTTTTTTCTGCAATTTCTTCTTTTACATTGTCTTCTACAAGTTACTATTCTGCTACTGTTTAGCATGATACAACCAAGGATTGTATTATGTTGAAGATTATTCGTGTTCTTCCCCCTGCTGTTCCTAGCTGTCAAGTGAAAGCAAACTCCTCAACATGGGAGACATCGGGTGAGACATTAAACAACATTGACCATGAAGCAATGGCTGTTGACCCTGCACTTGTATTAACCATCCAGGTTGGCAGTTGTCACTAAAAAGATGATGTTTGTTATTGTGGTAAAATGTTTTGGTTTAACTTTACTGAATTATTATTATTCAGGTTATGTTGACTGACTTTGGGGTAGCAAAGCAATTTGATGAAAGCACAAGGTTAAATTCCATGTGTGGGACATTAGAATATATGACACCTGAAATTATACAAGGGAGGGGCCATGATAAGGCCGCTGATTGGTGGAGTGTTGGAATTTTAATGTATGAAACGCTTTCTGGAAAAGTTGGTGTGCTGTCACCCTTAATTACTTTTAATAAATCACTATTAAATTCCCATTACTTTTAGCATGAGGGTAATAATGTAATTTTGTTCGACATTGTATCTTTGCAGCCTTGGTTTAGAGGTGGAAACAGACAGAAGATTCAGGAGAAAATAGTGAAGGACAAGATAAAGCTTCCAGGATTCTTGTCAAGTGAAGCACATTCGCTTTTGAAAGGGGTAATGTTGTAATTTGTAATACTATATGCATGTGTTATAGTTGTTGGTTAATATTATATGCATGGGAATACAACAATTTCTATTTTGAGCTTCTCACCTGATGGAGAGGTACAACCGTTCATGCTATTTTAATACATGATGAAACATAAACACTACAAGTTTTTCAATTAATTTATATATATATATATATATATATATATATATATATATATATATATATATATATATATATATATATGGTAAGGGTTGATAGCTTTCTCTTAGCTTGGTTGAATGATAAGATGGTGGTCATTGGGATCCATGTGATCAGAATTTCCCTGGTGCTCCAACATTTTTGCCAGGTAAACCCATCTGGCTAGACCTCTGCATTGCCTCCTACAAGGTCTGTTACTAGTTATTATGATTTATGATTTTGAGGGTATTTAGGTCATTTACTCATAATTTTGCGTTTTCAACTTTACAGGTAGATCACACTTGCTTGGCTAAACGTTATTCTGTATGCTTTCAAACTTGTCTTCTTCCTGAATTCTTTTTCTTTGTAAGTTTAGCCTTATTCTTTTCTTCAATTAAGTGTTGTCTGGAGAGTGTTGTATGAACAACAATAAATCAACATTTTTTCCTTCTTTTTCTTGTATGAACAATACATAGTCATAGTTTGACTTAATTAGTTGCTTATTTTGTTTATTAGTTGCTTGTTTTCTAGCTTATTATAGTCACTGATTGGTTTCTTGTTATGCTTAAATCTTAACAGCTATCATGGCAACCTTCAACAGTAGTTTTGGACCGGCACCTTCTTGCAAAAGATATCGTGTATGTGTTCTTCTGCTGCTATTGTGGATTCAGGAACATCCTTGCTTACTGGTCCAACTGTATGTATCTCACGTGAAGCTTCTGTTAGAATTATTAATCTTAGAGATTTCAAGTTTTTCATATTTCTTGTATCTAATTAGTTTGTAAATTTTCGTTACAACTTTTATTGATTTGTTTTATCTTTCCATGGAACGATTATTTGTATGACATTATATTTTGTGCAATGGATTGTATTTTTGTATATGATATTTTATTTATTAAGAGACATTAAATGAAAATTTAATTTGAAAATTAATAAATCTATAAATAATATTTTTTTAAACATATAAAATTATGATACGCAAAAATGTGTGTCATCTTCATTTATGACATGGCCTTTCTTGATAGGGGCTTTCTTGATACGCATTGCGTGTCATTAACACGCGCGTCGTAAGGTTACGACATGCGAATGCGTGTCGTCTTCCTTTATGACAGGGCCTTCCTTGATACGCATTGCATGTCGTAAACGAGCGTCGTAATTGCGCGTCGTAAATGAGCGTCGTAAATGCGCGTCGTCTCTCTTTATGACAGGGCCTTCCTTGACGCGCATTTGCGCATCATCTGAGCGTTTTACGACGCGCAATGAGCGTCGTAAAAGGCTGTTTTTCTAGTAGTGCCAAAAGGACCATGCTACTCTCAGGTCAAAGTACATACCAATTATAGTTATGGACTTAGACACCTAATCCAACACTTGTAACAATCCTCGCAAGAAATTCTTCATAACATAACTCCAATAGGAATAGTTCTTGCCATCGAGTTGGATACTACTAGACTCAATGGAATCATCTCTCGGGGCTATATTTCCAATATTAGTCAAACGAGAATAACCAAACAACAGCAAATATGAATAACAACATCAACAATCAAGATATCAAAATCAACAAAACCAACATACAAAAAGAAACCCTCGAAGTTGTTGAAACGAACAAATCAAATCAAAATGAATACAAAAACGAGAAAGAAAACCATACCCAAAATTGCAAACAATACGTGAATAGTGCTGATGAATAGTAACTTCGATAAATATTGCTGGTGAATAGTAAGTTCATGAATAGTGATGGTGAATAGTAACTTCGTGAATAGTTACCTCGATGAACAGTAACTATGAATAGTAATTTCGATGAATAGTGTCGTGTCTGCTACAACTCACCCCTAAAACGAAAGTACAGATGATCAACCGAGCTCTGATACCATGAAAACTAACAAGTGAAAGACATATAGCGGCTAGTGTTTTGTATTATTATCAAAGATAAGTACAAATACAATGAAAGGGAAATATATAATATATAGATTAGCTAATTAGGGTTTCCTAGTTAAAAGGCCTAATCATAAAACTCAATACAAGATAAAGCCAAAATCTTATTAGGCTAATACTAAGAAGGAGATAAAAAGAAAACAATAACCATTCTTCAATTGTACCATGAGGTTCGAAAAACTCTTCTAGGAGTCATTAAGTTACTGAGCTCGAAGTGAATATTTTTATATTCAACACAAATGGAGAGAACGTATAAGATTTGTTGTGTTGAAATATCGAAGACCTAGTCTCTAGCTTTTATATGTTGTATTCGTATAGAAGAGTTGCACTCTATATCGAAGGTTTTGCAACTTTGGTATAAATTTTTATTTAAATGTGCACATTTTGAATATACTTTAATGTCGAAGTCACAGTGTATATTTTAGTGTCTGTTGATAGCACTATAAATAGTGTTGTAGTCTTGTATTAGGTATGCAAGTTCAATCATTACAAATTTATACTTGATATTACTTTTAAACACAACAGAGCTTAAACAAAATTATTTACTATGTATGTTAATTTCCTTATTTAAATCATTACTTGATTGAATCCTAGTCTCATGACATCTGCCATGAATTCCTTAAATTGACAATTTGACAAGTAATTATATATTTGTTTTGTACATATTTATACAACGTCCTCTTCTTGTACTTGGTTGACCATGGAATATATTAAAAATGACCAAATCATACTATTGTGACCCCATATCTTAGGTTGTAGATTACTTAACATATATGTGATATCTACATGGCGAACTAAAATGGAAAATGATTTAGGAGTGTAATTATTTATTTATTTTGTTCATATTTAAGCAATATTTTTTGTACACGTTTGACCATCGCACTTGTAAGAAGTGTTCAAATGTTATCATTTACGGAAAAATAGTTATGAGATTTGCTACGAGAATATAGCTATGAAATTTGCGATGGAAAAATGGTTACGAAATTTGTTATGGATAAAAATGTTATGTAAATATGGATACAAAATAACATTAAAACATCACCTTAAAGATTTAAAAACATTATAAATTAAAAGTGGAAGTCCGAAAACTATGAAACACGTCAAACAAAATAAAAATAATGTTTAAAAGTAATATGATATAGAATCATAATCAATATCATGACATTTATTCATCCAATCAATTTCTAAGTTATTTAAAGCATAATTAATAGCATATTCCCTATGTTTATGTGGCTATCTTTTTCTTATAAATCCATACCATGATGTATGTTTCTCACATGGAATATATATATATATATATATATATATATATATATATATATGGGTGATGACTCTTTTTTGGTGAAAACTCGTGTGGACGCCTTAAAAAAATACAAATCATAAAATCAAGCATAGTATTATATTGGAGAGAAAAAAATTGGATCATTTAAATTGAATCATGAATAATAAAAAGTGAATCATGGATCATAAAAATGATTCATGCTTCAATTTTAATGATGCAAATTTTGTTTCCAATTTTTTTCTCTCCGATATAAAACTATGCTCAATTTTATGATTTGCATTGTTTTTCAATTTTTTTAAGATGTCCTCACAAGTCCTCACCGAAAAAGAGTTTTCACCCGATCCTCTCTCTCTCTCTCTCTCTCTCTCTCTCTCTCTCTATATATATATATATATATATATATATATATATATATATATATATATATATATATATATATATATATATATATAAGAGCATGAACAAATATATTAAATATAATCCTTTTCCACCATAATCTGTAGAAGAACATTTATATAGGGTTGATCCAACCATATTTTGAGACGAGGGCGAGAAGAAAAAAAGACCTATACTGTAATAAAGATTTGAAATAGACATATCATTTATATAAATCATTAAAAAATTACTAATAACATAATATAACCACAACAATAACAAAAAACAACAAATTTAAATAAAAATATTTCTTTTAACATTTGTAGATTCAAAATCATTAATAATAATTTCACAGTCAACTATATCTAATATATCTTTCTCTATACATAAAATTTTCAATACATTCAACATTTCTTATGACATTGATGCTCTTAAGTAATTCTTCAATAACTTTTACTTTAAAAAACTTCTCTCCGCGGATGTAAACCTTTTCTTTAGATATGCAATAGTAACATGAATGGTTAATAGGACATAAAAAGAAATAAAAGCATTTTGGTAACAATCAACAGCATTAATAACGTGCAAATTTCAACCACGGACACTATATTATTGGGTAAAGTCATTTTTAACACTTTTAATTTTGAAAAATGATCATCTAAAATAGGGGTGTCAACGGGGGCAAACGGAACTGCGAGTGCATCCCCCACCCCTGCGCCCCAGAATGTTCAGCCTTCCTACCCCCGCCCCCGCCCCCAAATCCCTTTTATAACCCCTGCCCCCGCCCTCGATTGTTTTTTGGGGATGACTTTTTTGGGATAAAAGAAGTTGTTATTTAGGCTAAAAGAAGCTATTTTTGAGGCAACAAGTAATTATTTATAGCAGAATTTTACATATTAAAAATAAAAAAGTTATGACATCTTAAAAACATTATACTAACAACTTAAAAACATGTTTTTTGATGAATTTTGGAAGCTCAAAATCACGATTTTGTTTATTATATTTATATAATTACTATATATAAATATATGTGCAATTTATTAACAGGGTCCCCATGGGGGTTTCGGGACGGGATTGTCTACCCTCGCCCCGCCCTAGAAATTAAAACGAAGGTTAACCATGCCCCCGCCTCCGATTTTTTTAAAAAATATCCCCCAAACGGGACGGGCTCCCTACAGAAATGGGGTCCTACAGGACTTTTTGACATCCCTATTCTAAATAAACATAGATGCGTTGTCAGTAACTGAACACTGCTACAAGAAAATGATAGACCTCATTTATGATTTTTGTCTTTAATATATGGAAAGCTTAACCCCAATCACGATGCAAAAGAAATAGTAATAAAATTCACAAATCTAATAAAAATAACAATCTGATAACCAAATATTATGATTGACATATTATCTTATCAAATTAGAAATTTAATATATTGAAGTTGAAAGAGTGAAACTCTACAAGAATCATATCACAAAAAAATCAAAAATTTTGAAGAACTTCTGATTATACAAAAGCTTTAATCTAACAAAAATTTAAGAATGAGGAGTAGAACGAAATCACAACCTGATAAAAAAAATGGATTCATGAATCTTAAACTAATCACTTCAAAATCATAATCGGAAACAACCAAACAAAAAAACCAAAAATAAAAATAAGAATATTAGATTGGACGTTAGAGGTCAAACCAGAACCTAATCGACGAGATTCATGGGAACTGATCAATTGAATCTCTTGCCTATGCGTTTCTTCTATTTTTATCTTGTACGTTTTATGGTCTTAATCAAACAAACGGATGAAGGGTTTCTTTAAATCTGGTTGTAGTTGTTATCAGATTCAAGAAGAACCGAGATTGACGGTGACTGTATCTTGCAGATAAAGCCGGAATTCAAAGAATATGGATTTCGTCTACTCGTCTTCTGATGAATCAAAATGAATGTAAGCGAGATGGAGAGTGAGAAGCAAATTAAAGGATGTGGAAGGCTTTGGAAAGATGGAAATTGTCAAGAGAAGTAGATGATGACATCGATTCCACAAATCCAAGTATTCGATTCGATTCTCCTGCCTCTGTGATTTCGATTTGTGAAAGGTTTGTATCATCCATTCATACTTAATTGGTCCATTAAATCCATTTTCTTGGGCTAATTGGAAAATTAACATATAGATAAATTATATATATATAACATAGGTTGGTGGGTGTGAGCAACATATTAAAACATGTTATCATACACAAAATTCGCCAACTCATATGCCATGTCATCTTTAACACCATTTGATTTATGTAGGAAATGGTGTGCAAATGTTATAACATGTTAAAAGATACAAAGATAGTTAGAGAGAGAGTGAGATAATGGCTTTTGATTGGTTGATTCTCATGTTACTTCTCGTGGCCATGGTAACATTTCTTAACGTAACACCAAATAACATGAGAGGGGGTGGTGTTCCGGTGTTATGGTGTCGTTATGGGAGCTGCCAAATCAACATAACGCCTTACGGCGTTGCCCATACCGAGTAGACTAAAGAATTTTGGACCCTTAGAAGAATAAACACTAGGCAACTACCTAGGTTGCCCACCATCTAGATTGAGACTGCATTTATATTAATAAAATTTATGGAGAAAAAAATTGAATATATACCGTCACATCCCGTGTTTTCCATAACAAAAATAAACTTTTTCTTTTCGCTTTCAAAAACCATGTTATCTTTGTTTGTGGAAAATCCTAGTATATTAAATCCTTTTGAGTACAAATGATTGTTTCAAAATAATAAAACTCTAAGGATGTCAAAATCAATACACAACATAAGTACAAAGTAAAGACCTCACAGTCCTGAACACTATTTAAGCCTTCTCTTTTAAGACTCCACACCTTATTCAAGTTCCAACAATCCTAACACCACTACCTGTGATGCATATAAATTGAGTGGGTAATGTGGTAAACTTGGTGAGATACTTAGGGTTTTCATCCCACAATGTTATTATGATAATAACACATAATCAATAAATATGCAAATCAACTGTTACGAAACACTATAGATATATGATCCAACGAAGATATTTATAAAACAACCTACACATACATAACCCGCCCAGTTGATCCTCACGAACCCTATTCAATGATCATCTGAAAGAATCACCTTACCTTAAGAATCATTTAAAGCAACTATTTGAATACATAGATAAGGGATTACATGGTCGGTGTAAGTCATAAAAGGCAACTATATGGGGGGATGGAGTATAGAGAATGAACACATAATCATTTTCCCCGAAGCATCATGATTCATTAACATCTACAATTAATGAGCTTTCCAGTGCTCCACATGACTATCTAGAATGGTCAGTAGTTGTCATCTTACTCCGACAGATGAATTGTAGGGAACCCGTACCTAGGCTCAAGATAGTGGCATGAAAACATAACTATCCTCTCTGTTCTAATCTCTCACACACACCCCATAACTGAGACTACCCAATCTCTAACTCATTAAATAACTGTAGTAAGTAACCCATACCCAAACACATGATAATTCCATAAAATAGAGCTTTACTCTCTATTTCAATTTCGCATACATCCCTTGTATGATTACTACCCACTTATTCAACTTACTTTGAATTCAACAACCCTTGTAAGTCTTAGTGTATCACTTGCCTAAACTATAATATTAATAGTAAATTTTCAATGCAATATCATGGGACACTGAGTACCTACTCAAATTACTTTGAAATAAACATCTTGAAGGTCCGAAACCCTTTATAGATTCGTAGGTCAAATATAAACAAGAAAGAACAATCAAGAACAATGAAGAACATAAAAAGTAAAGAACACAAGAGATTTTCCAAATTGCTCTTTCACCAAGAAAGGGTTTTGTCTTCACCAAGAAGACGGGTTGTCACAATGACGATTGCGACACCAAGCCATTCTACAAGACGCTCAACCACATTATGGTTTTACCTTAATGTTGATTATATATTAATCTACTAGAGAATCCCTTAAATCAAGGGATTGTATCTAACCTACATGTAAACTAATTTGGTATAAATGGAATGTATCAAATAAGATCTTCTCCATATTCGGATATCAGAACCAACACTTCAAAAGTTGATCAGAGCATCAACATCAGGGTCAAGCAGATCAGCTTCAGCTTCAGCTTCAGTACATAGTGAATGACCATCAGTGAGTATCATCGGTTTATAATCTGATCAGTATGTCATCAGTGTATAACCATTAGCATCTGGACACACTGATCAGTCATTACTAGATGGTGTCTTCATGCCTTTGGTGCTGATAGATTCTTCAAGATCTTTTAGTCATCAGAGGATGTTCTTCAGTCTTTGACATATGAACTTCTATCAACATATCTTCAGATTAACTAACTAAACTAGCTTTGACAGATCATCTTGTCTAAGTTATCCTATTTACACTTACTTAGACAAGACTGACTATTTACAATGAGCATATAAACTATAACTACTAGGTATATATTTTGCATAATCAAATCTATACAAATGAGTGACCCAACAATCTCCCCCTATTTGATGATGTCAAAACAAAACTAATAAAGAATGAACTAATAGATAAATACAACTATAGTAATATGTTGATTTCTGCTCCCCCTTATATTTAGCTCCCCCTTAGATGTATAATCTTCTTCTTTCAAGAGTGTCTGCTTTTCAAAGAGTGATCAAGTAACAACGTAGAAAAACAAGTCATTTATCCCCCTTTTTGACAGCATCAATATGGATTGCCTTTTTTTAAGAGACAGCATGTAACCTAAAATAAAAAGAAAGCATCAAATAAAGTTAGAGGATAAGATAGGTGTATCACACTATTATGTTGTTGTAATAGTAGATCATTACATAGAATTGCATATTCTCATCAGCGTATGGTTTTAAACGCTGAATCATTAACTTCTTTTATTAGAAGAATAAAGGGTGAGAGTAGATAGGTGCGTGTAATATATCACGGTACATGATATATCCATCGACACATAGTTTTCAAGTTCTCATCAGTGTCTGGTATTTGACACTGAACCATAAAACTTTTAAGAAGAATGATATGGGAAAGAATGGGTTGGTGCGTGTGATAGACTACAGTACATAGTCTAACCATCAGCACAAACTTTGAAACTTTTATCAGTGTGTGGTATTGCACAATGAATCATCAAGTTCTATATTAGAAGACTTGTGGGAAAGAAGTAGAATGTCTCAGTCATGCTGAGGTGAAATCAGCATGAATCATTAACAGTTATAACCCATCAACAAGAAGTGGTTTAATCATTGCGTCATAGAGTTAGTTATAGTCTAGAATCAAATATTCATCATCAATTCGTAATGGTACCATGTCATACCTCAGACTAGGAGGTCAAGGACATAAGAAAAGGATTGGCTAAGAGAGGGGGTTAACATCATTGCCTTATAAGAATTTTCATTTGTCATCAGGCAATATCTCTTAGTTAAAGAATAGACCTTGCTATCGGATTCAACACAATAGATAGATGGCTCATTTGGTCTCAACAGATAAAATCATTACCTGTTTGGTTAAATACTTCTGAAGTGAAATCTCATTAGGTCATTAACTGCTAGATGACACGAGACTTAAGACATATGCGGCAACACTTGTTCCAGGGACATTGATTTGTCAAAAGTTACATACTTTGCTTATGAAATGCCACTGTCAAATCATGAAATGTATAATGATATTATCACAAGAGACCAAACTAAATGAAGCATAGGTCTTAGCTTCAAAAAGCATTTCTACCCGCTTGTTAATTTGAGCTTATTTTCCTTTGTCAACCTTGATTGCTCCCCTTAAGCTTGTGGTTCATCAACAACTTCAGTTTTGGCTCATAAAACATGACATATTAGAACACATAGTTCACTGTCAAATAGTTTTAACATGGTGCAATGAAATTGAAAACCTTGAACCAAATGTGTATGACACATTAGGTTGATCGTCACCAAGACTCATTAGAACTTATCAATTCTAAGCAAAAGAACCATAATGTGATATAGCATCCATGTTATCACTTGTTCAACTGCAAATCAGTGCCTGAAACAAAAGAACTTTGAACACATAATAAAGATATGATAGCTAAACACTTTAGGGGGTAAATAAGTTCTAACGTTCGTAGATAATTTGAGCATAAGACACATCGTTAAATTTTTCCCCTGGAACTGAATGAAAGACTCCATTTCTTTCGTTGTAGCAGACATTCTCCCCTTTTATATTTCTATCAAGTTGGTAATATATATATATATATATATATATATATATATATATATATATATATATATATATATATGAAAACCTTGGAAGACATGTACAACCCTTGTTTTTGAATTTTTGTTTTTTTTAAATAACTAGAAAAATGAAATAATCATAAACAAAGTAAATAGATTTAACAACTAAAAGTTGAACTCAACAAAAACTAATTAAAACTTTGAAAAACTAATTTAAAACTTTGAATTTTTTTTATTTAACTAAAAGAAAACAAATTAAAGACTTTTAGAAAAACCAAATTTTTTTATTTTTTAAAAACTAATTAGATATTGTAAAATTATGTTATTATTTCATTTATTTATTTATGTTTTTATTTATTTATTTTTTAAATCACGTGAGAGACCATACTGCAAGTCTGCAACACCTCTTTTTAAGCTATTAAGCTTTTCAAACATATGTAGCGTGACACAGCTTCATCCTTCATCGCAATTTCAGCAGTAGACTTCTTGATTGATAGCGATATCTCAGTATCCCTGACCGTTCCTTTGTGTTAATATTGTTGCAGTCTTTTTCTTATCAGCATCTTTTTAAACGCTACCATGATAGAGTCAAAAGTGTCTCATTTATCTGGAACATGAATCCATTAGATGCGGAGGTGGAATCACGTAATCAACAACCACAACGCTCTCTATTGAATCGTGACTTTCTCTTTCTGCAACTT
Source organism: Lactuca serriola (assembly GCF_051521515.1). Taxonomy (NCBI): domain Eukaryota; kingdom Viridiplantae; phylum Streptophyta; class Magnoliopsida; order Asterales; family Asteraceae; genus Lactuca; species Lactuca serriola. Next base: position 34,174,145 of record NC_136411.1, on the reverse strand, counting down.
CACAAGCTCAGTGTTTGAATCCAACACCTCCAAATCAGCCAACCCATGCAAAACAACGATTGAAGCGATTCTATACCCTTTTTGTCCTGTCATGAGAGAAATTCTCACCGTTTTTGCCCACATGAACCTCCACGAGAGCTTGAAACATGTTTTGTGGAACTTTATTGGGCAAGATGATGCTGGTTGCTTAATCTCTTCATCATAGGACAACTTAAAATCTGCAACCTTGATTCTTTACTTATTCCAAACTGACGAAAATGCCCCTTTGACTTCTGTAGCTCTTGACAGATCAAGCAAGCCATGATTTGCTTTTGTCTGTAGCAACAGTTAACAACTATAATGTACCTTGGTTCATCTTTAGTTCAAACAATGTCTTCAACAAAGACCTTTAGGCTTCTTTCAAAGCATTGTGACCAATACACCCTGATAGCATTTACCTTTTTCTCCTTCTTCATACTTTCTTTTGACTTATATTTGAGATACATGCTGACAGAACCTTGATCAGAAATAGACAACGACGAAGCAATATGGGCCAACAACGAGAAGCAACCAGATGATGTGGCACACGAAAACACCGTCGTGACGGGGGAACACCGCCCCACACCCCCCCCCCCCCCCACACACACACACACAACTCGTTGCATCTCGTCGAGCAATTATCGTGGACTTTATGACGAAGTGAAACGGCTATTTTTACCGTTTGCAAACGGTCGATACTCAATTTAAAAAAAAAAAAAAAAAAAAAAAACTTTTTTACCTTTATATATATATATATATATATATATATATATATATATATATATATATATATATATATATATATATATATATATATACTCTTTTTAATTTAAAGTTTATATATCTTTTTAAAATTCTCTCTATATTTTCTACATTTTATTAATTAAAAAATGGAGCAAAACTCAAACACCCCCCCTCCATCATCAAACCCAAACACAACCTCGACTCTCGGATTCGCGGGTTACGAAAATCATTTCAACCTTTTATCGTCTTAAAGCTCACCACAAATTCTATACCAAGGAGCTGCTTTCAATCCCGCTTCACCGCCACTGCAATTTCCCAACTCACCTTACCTTTAACAAAATCAAGTTCGTCAAAACCCAAATTTATAGCAAAATCTTTTCCCTACTTTTGCGTCGATGCAACAAACAAGCAACCAACCATCGCCTACGACACAACAATCGGTTGAAGTGGAAGCGGGAGGTAGAAGGAGAGGGAAAGGGAAAAGAAAATCGAAAGGGAAATCGATAGCGGTAGAAACAGAAAATGCAGACGTTCCACAATGGTGGACACCGAAGGAGGAATACGCTTTGACGGCGGCTTGGTGTGCTACTTCAAAAAACGAACTTCGCGGAAATGGAATGAAAAAGGAGATTATTGGGGGGCGGTGCTCGACAAGTTTCACGCTATTTGAAAGAAAAATCTGTATCGCAACAATGACATGTTGAGCAACAAATAGGGTATGATAACTAAGCGGTGTAGCAAATTCAATGGTATTTACAACCGGCTTGAGGCGCAACAACAAAGCGGAACCAACGACTTCGATTTCTTCAAATCTTCTAAGGAACAATATCGGATTGAAATGGGTCATGTTTTCGACTTTGAAAAATCATGGGAATTGTTGCGAGTGGATCCAAAGTGGAATAAAACGCCTACATCGTCGGAGATTCAATCCAAAAGGGCTCGCAATTCTACCTCGGCCGACGTGTTAGACGCACGGACTAACATCGACCTAAAAGCCGACAACAATGAGATCCCGGATGATATCCAAGAGATATCCCCACCACGACGACCACCCGGATGCGACAAAGCGAGGCACACTGCAAGACATGCAGAGGAGGTGGAGACGAGAGCAAAAGATGCGGCGGAAATGAGAGTGAAATTCGACGAGCACAATTTATTAATAAAAGAAAAAAATGAGTTGAACGTCGTCATTTGGAGTTCCTATGAAGGCGGGCACGAGAGAAGTAGGAGCAAAAAGAAAGGGAACTAATGACACATCAGTTGTCAATTCTTCGGACGAGCGAGAAAGGTTTGGCGCCTACTGATCTAGCGGTGCTACAAGCGATGAAGGAACAAATTAGGAAGAAATATTTAGGTTAATTATGATTGTTATGTGGTTTTAGTAGTAATCTAAATGATATTTTAGTTATAATATTAGGTTTAAAATTATGTTTTTTTTTAATTGTAATCGTAATTTTAGATTTTAAATATTATGTCTTTTTTTGTTTTTAAAATTTTATTTTTTATAAAAAAAAAATATATTCATGCTAGTGATTAAAAAAATGCAAAAAGGAAAAAAACGAAAAAGAAAAAAATAAGTAAAAAAACGAAAAAGTAAAAATAAATAAATAAATAAAAATAAAAAAAATAAGCCCAATTTTGGAAAAAAAAACATATTTATTTTCAAAAAGTTGGTGTTGCATCTTGTTGCTCATTTTCCCACTTTGTGTTATAACACCACTTGCTTATATGGCATGTGAGGTGGCACAACTTGGTGTTGCACCTTGTTGCCCACACCCAATGCTTTAATGCAACAATTTTTTTTGGATTAAGTGGACAAGATGGACCAAACTACCACCGTCTCTTTTTTCTTTTCTATTCTCTTTCCAGCAGATCACGTAGCAAAGTGTTGTTTTTCATTTCCTAACATATTCCTGCTCAACCCATTTGATCTTATTTCCCATTATACCCTTGTTAAATGTTCCATGCCATATGCACTCGATAGCTCTTGTCAACAAATTGCAACATTGCAGCCAGAATCAACAAGTTGAAGGTCCTTGGTGTTTAATACCGAAAGAGTAAACAAAAACTACAACAATACAAAAATAGAAAGGTACACTTGCAGAAATAAGGTTATGACAGATAATGAAAATTCAAAAGGGACATGATTATAGTTGCTTTGATTTGTCTCATCCAAAGGGAAATCCTGTCAAAGATCAAAATTTAAAGGAAAACAAGAAAAAGGTCATTGAGGACAATAATGTCCAGGGATTTGGATTTAAGAGCAAGGATGCAAAAGGTCTGAACAAAGGCTAAAATAAAAAGGTTGCAACCTCCTCCATACTGCCAACTGTTGGCTTGTGATTTCTCCCTGAAAACGGATCAAGCCTAGACCATGAAGAGGAACAACAGTTAGTGAAGAGCACAAAACAACGATTGGATTTCAACCTATGCTCCATATAACTTGAACTAATGTTTTTTTTTAATTTAACTAAAAATAAATTAAAACTATGAAAAACTTAAAAAGATTTACAACAATAATTAACATCACACATTTCTTCAGTGAGAGAGACAACTAATATGGACTTTTAAAAGTTCAGAGTCTCTCTCATTCTCAAAAATTAACAAACAATTTTAGGAACCCATATGAGATTGGTTTTAGAAACATACCTATTTTCTTTAGAATTCCTTTGATTAGATGAACAGATACCAGCTCCTAGATTCTGAACTCCCTTTCTATTTTTTGTAAGTTTCTTGAACAAACCTTCCAAAACACTTCAGATTCCATTTATTTTGTCTGACTTCAAATGATCTCTTAGGAACCCATACTTTCTTCATCTTTATGGTTCAGAAATTGATTTCTTTGGAACCCACACATTCTTTGGTTTAGTGTGATTTGACTTCCCTTTCTTTGCGAATGATGCCCTGAAAGAAGAGTTATTGAACCAAGAACATACAGTAGAGAACTTACCAGCATGAGCTCTTCTGATGTTCAGAGTTGAAGATGGATCTTAAGTCTTGACATGGTGAGATGGAGTCTTCACAGCTTGAGATATCTTGAGAGTGTCAAAATTCTTGTCACCTTGAACAAACTTATCAGTGTGAACTAATTTGTCAGCATGTGAAGAATATTTTCGAGTATGAGTAGGTTGTGGTTTATCGGGATGAAGCTTATTAGTGTGAGGCTTGTTGATGCAAGAGTTGATATGATATTCATCAGGGTGAAAACTAGAGTTTCGTGATGAACATTCCACATGTACATATTTTGAAGACTTATAGATGAAAATTTCTCTTTTTCACATCCTTTTCTTTGATATTTTCTTTTAGATCTAACACCTCTTTCTCCCTTTCAACCAAAATATTCTTTAAGTCTTATATATCTTTTTGTTTCTAATTGATGATTTTATCTTTCAGATCAAGTTCAGCAATGAAAAACATAGATAGAGGAGCCTTTGGATCATACATCAGATCTGGAAAACGAGATAAAGGGATTGCATCGATTGCTCTTTTATTTTTTGAACAATTATGTTTTTCTTCTTCATCAAGAACATTTGTATTTTTGGTGATCCTTCCACTTATGAATTCTTCTCTCATCTGAGCAACATTATAAGGACCCATACAGTTAGATAATACCAAAGATAAGAAAACGTACCATACTCCCCCTCTTTGTTTCTGAAGTTTTCTTCATGTATGGAGTATAACATATCTTCTTCTTCTTCTCTTTCTGATTTTCAAGTTTCTAAGAAGTATTTGAACTTATGAATCTTTAACAGAACTTAGAATAGATGTTCTAAACCACTCTGATACCAATTGAAAGTCCTTAACCTATTGTAGATTCATAGGTCAAACATAAACAAGAAAGAACAATCAAGAACAATAAAGAATAAAAAAGTAAAGAACACAAGCGATTCTCCAAATTGTTCTTTCACCTAGAAAGAGTTTTGTCTTAACCAAGAAGACGGGTTGTCACAAAGACGATTGCGAAACCAAGCCATTCTACAAGACGCTCAACCACATTAGGGTTTACCCTAATGTTGATTATATAATAATCTGTTCTAGAGAATCCCTTAAATCAAGGGATTATATCTAACCTACATATAAACTAATATGGCATAAAAGGAATGTATCAAATCAAATCTTCTCCAGATTCAGATATCAGCACCAACACGTCAGAAGCTGATCAATGTGTCGTCAGTGTATAACCATCAACGTCTGGACACACTAATCAGTCATCAGTAGGTGGTGTCTTCATGTCTTTGGTGCTGATAGAGTCTTCAGGGTCCTTCAGTCATCAACGGATGTTCTTCAGTCTTTGACATATGAACTTCTATCAACATATCTTTAGATTTTAACTAACTAAATTATCTTTGACAAATCCGCTTGTCCAAGTTATACTATTTACACTTAGGCAAGACTGACTATCTACAGTGAGCATATAAACTATAACTATTAAGTATATATTTTGCATCATCAAATCTATACAAATGAGTGACCCAATACATCCTTTATAAGGTTTTCTTTATTACTAAAAATGACTATGATGCATGTAATAAACTTCCAAACCCCTTTTCATGCTTTATGAAATCCTTTCCATCCTACAAGTAATTTTATTCAACACATAATTCAACTTGTAAGTATTTGCTATACCTAAAACCCTTTTAATTAATAATACTTGTAATAAGATTATCAAGTGGTATAACTAAAAATATTTTTAACACTTATATAATCATATATGGATTGCAAAGAGTGTACTATTATCAAATATATAGTTAACATGTATTTTGGATAATAGGCATTTAATTCACATATAAAGTATACTATCAGCATAGAATACAAGTAACACACTTTTAGCATATATTTGATTGTTTAAGTATTCAAAACCTGTATTAAATCGTGCTCATGAATGTAATTATGCACACACTTGATTGAGGTTGAAGATCCACGGTTAGGTTAGCTCCTCAACTAACACTTCAGCTTTCCCTTTTTAAGCAACCTAATTATTAATATTACTAAGTCTTAGTATCCGTTCGTATTCATAAGGTTATATCAATTATTTTCGGATTCTTCAGTAATCCCAAGAAATACTTAGTTCTATCAAATAAAGAATAACCGTTTAATATCACCTTGGAGGTATGATTCGTTTGGTATAAAGAGTATACTATTTGGAAAATCTACTTTAAACACCTCAGGGGTCTAGCCTAGACATCACCCCCGAAAGTATATCGATCAGTATTTTGACTAGAATTACTAATAAATCTTATGTATAGGTTCATAATAACGAATATGAATATAAACATAAGTTCCACTTAAAATCGTAGTAAGTGCAACTTAACTAACAAAAAATTCTGGAAAAAAGTTCGGAAAGTTGCTGGCAAAACTTTGACTCTGAAAACTTCTTTTCATCGGGCTCTCTGATGTCACAGTGCCTCGCTAAAGTGGTTAAAAATTCATAAAAGTCGAGCTCGGGTCAGAAAAAGGTTTCTAGAGAGATTTGGATGGAATTGTGTGAAAAATGAAGCCAAAATTCATGTATTTATAGGTTGGAAAAGGGGGGGGCACAACTCCCTTATCCTAGGTGTGAAGCGCCTTTTGTGTTTATGGCAAGGATATCTCTAGAGCGTGACATGTGGCACAAAACGGGTGGTGCTACCTCGCCTTTAACAGGTAAATCTCATAATCTTCTAAAAATCATATATTTCGAATACGAGCTCCGTTTGTTCAAGTTCTTTATATCATCGATTTCATATCGACGAGTACTACAACTTTCATTTAGACTTCATCAACTAATTCACATTCTTTTTTATTTTACAGTCTATAAGGAATACGCTTTAAAAGACTTTGCAAAATTCATATCCTCTTCATATGAGTTTCGTTCTCGACGTTCTTTATATCGTCAAATTTGTATTTATGAGGACATCAACTTTAAGCGTAGATTGTTTTGGGTAACAAGAAACCGATCTCCATTTCATGTTTTATGACACACATTGTTGTATTGAGTTGAACTCAAAACTTTGAAAAATCATAATTTCTTCATACGAAGTCAGGTTTGGGTATTTTTTATACTTACATATTGCTAATCATGACCGCTACAACTTTCTTCAAGATTATTTATCTCAAATAATCTTTTATTTATAAATGTTATTTTATCGTTGGACGATAAAGTAATAACAAGATTCTCTACAAATATTATATATACTGATAATGTTTTCCAGATAACAGGTATACAATAAATATAAATTTATATAGCCCCTAACACATGCGAAGAATAATTATCGACATTGAGGATTTTAATTATTCAGCTAAATGAATAATCATAACTAAAATCTCTTAATGGTGTAGCCCTAACTTATGGACGTTACATATGCGGGTGTGTAGTCTCCCCTCCTATATATAAGTATAAATACATATATGATGATATATATATATATATATATATATATATATATATATATATATATATATATATATATATATATTTTCAAACTTTTTTTTATCTTAAAACTACTATACTTGTAAAAATAAACGTATACTATATATTGTGACAAATAATAGATGATATACATTTCCATAAAGCATATTGTAATTATTGAATGTATTCATCGCAATAAGCATATCGAATGAAAGAAAAACAAGTATCAAAATAAGAAAATAAACAAATGATTTTTTGCTATTATTAGATAACTTATATATGATAATGATTGGTTTATCAAAATTGAAAAAAACAAATCACTATTTGTCATAAATTATATTGAACACTTCTAATAAGTTCGATGGTCAACGGTGGACAAAAAAAAGTTTCCTAAATGTTAACAAAACAAGTAGATAATTACACTCCTAAGTCTTTTCTCATTTTAATTCTCTCTCTCTCTCTCTCTCTCTCTCTCTCTATATATATATATATATATATATATATATATATATATATATATATATATATATATATATATATATATATATATGCCACGTAAATTGTAACCTAAAATAGTAATATATCAACACTTTTAAAAGATTCGTTGGTCAATCATATAAAAAAATTACTTAAATATAAACAAAAAAAATAAATTATTTTCTTAAATCATTTTCATATCTTCTCTAATAAATGAAGGTTTTTTTTGTCATTTGTCACACTCACATTCATTTTGTCACATGTCATTTTATGGTTATTTTGAATTAATTTTTATTCCACATGTAATTATGTGGTTTTCTTATTTTATTAATTTCATATGGTATTTAAATTTAATAATAAATGCATATCAATTCTATTAATAGACTTTCTTTATAATTTTATATTTCTTATAAATTCAAAATTTTCAAATGTTTATATATATTTAATTGTTTTAAATACACTCATGTAATACATGGATCTCACACCTAGTACTTATACAATAATCAATAAAAATTAACACCATATAAAAAGATATCATATCCACAACTTTCGCCAAACCAAGTGAACGTATATTATACTTTTCCTTTTTATTTATTATTTTTTTAATAATTAAACGAAGGCCTCAAAGAACATGCGTAGAAGTATATTGATAATGGACCGGAGTTGCACGCTTCCACTAACCGAAATATTGGCATTGCCATAATTATTCAATTGGTGGGTCTTTTCTTCATAGATTATCAACGTTCCTCGAATCTCTCTCCATGTATCTAATACATCAAAATGGATCCATGCAATTCAATTGCAAACGAAGTCAATAATCTGGTTTCACGACATGGGTTTGGTTGAGGTTTTACGAACAATTGATTTCGAACATGAATCCTACCCAACTTATGAAGATTTTACAATTCTTCCTGCGTTTGCTATCTTCTTTCCAACTTTTCGATATTTCCTTGACATATATGTTTTTGAGGTAATTTTTACTCATCTCATTCAATCATATCTAATTATTTAATCAGATTGGGATTGTATTCATCAAATTTTATGGGGGGCGTTAGGATAAACAAGAGTTATGTTTCATGTTTGTTGGGAAATATGTTTCACATTTATAATTTTATTCCTTAGGTTCAAATGAGAGATTCCCCATATTATAAGCTAATATTTTTTATGTCAAAATACGGATTTAGTTGCATTTGAAACCATTGAAATTGTTTTTATTTACACAAAGTTAAGAGTTTTGAAGAATCAAGAAAGATGAAAGATACATTTAAATCTAATTCGTGGATGCCTTAGGTCAAGGCTTATTTGGAGAGGAGATAGGAAATACAAAGGATTATGTATGAGTTGTATTGATGAAAGAATCCCTAATTTCGAATGGAAGCACAAATGAAGATTATTTCCAAGAATCTTGGTCTATCAAACTGCAAGTTGTTGCTTATGTCAATGTAAGGTGATTTGAAAGAAAAAAAAAGTAATGTAATTTAGGCATCTTTAAACAGGGTGAGAAATGAGTAGATGTTTCATGAAGATTTGGATCCTTTATATGTGACATTTAGACTAATTATGGTGACCATGAATACATGAACATCAACGAAAAATGCAACACAAAGCCCCTTTTTCTGTTAGTGATTTCAAAGATAGAATGAGGTGATAATGGTTGTCTCAATGAATATAACATTATGGGGATCAGAACATGGAAGATAAAGAGGAGAATGAGAGTCTACCATGGTTAAACAAAACCAAACAAAGAACCCTCAAAAAGACACGTGTCCTAAGCACGAGTGCCATAGCTCAAAGGAGGCGCCGGATGAGGACCGGGTGGAAGCATAACATGCGTGTGGAGCGGTAGAGAGAACATAAAGGCCGCGATCACATATACCCTGAGCTAGAACCTTCCGCTTCGTGCGGTCCTGAATGTAGAAATATGGTTGAGAAAATAAAACATCCAAATTATTATCAGTTGTCAATCGGCTAACGGACAAAAGGTTTTTAGAAAGCTTTGGAACAACCAACACATCCCGGAGCCATATGTCCTTAGATAAAGAAGTGTGATCAATATGAGAGATAGGAAGAGCCTCACCATTACCAAATGTGACTTTGTTGGGACCGGAATAAGAAGTGGGTTGAGTCACTCATGTTGATGAAGACGTCATGTGGTCGGAAGCACCAGAATCTACATACCAGCCAGGGCCGGCAGAGGTGACATGACATTGGGCATTAAAGGCTTTAGCGAGATCTGAGTCCATACTAGGGGCGCGAGTTGCTAACGAGGCAAGGTTGGGGCAAGCATTAGCGAAATGCCCATTTATACGACAAAGCTGACGGTGAGGAGGACGACGGCCTCTACCACGACCACCACGAGATGACCGACCACCACGACCACGATTGAGAGTGATGGATTTTGGATCAGTCACAGCAGAGAACGCAACAGGTGGGGGAGAAGAGTCGTGGAGTGATTTTAAAAAAAGTTCATGTCCTTCGGCTTGAGTGAGAAGATCCCGAAAATTAAGAGGGGAGCAGGAGGCACGAATGGCAGTGGAGAAAGTCTCAAATGTTGCACCAAGACCACAAAGAAACCAATGAATTTTGACATGTTCATCAACCGGTTGTCCAATGGCAGTTAACTGATCAAAGATTGACTTAAATTTCCGACCAAATTCAGAGACGGGGGTCGAACCTTTAGACAAAAGTCGAAGCTGATCACGCAGATTCTGGACTCGTCCCACTGAGGAGTTGCTGTAGGCGGCTTCGAGGGCAACCCAGATCTGGCGTGCTGTACCGAGGCCAACAATTTTAGAAAAAGCTTCCTCCGTGAGAGAGGCTTGGAGAAGAATCACAACACGTTGATCGGCGGCAAGCCAAGTGGGAAGGGCCGGATTCGGTTCAGTTTTTCCGTCTTTGGTGATTGTAGCAGCAGGAGGGAGAGAGGAGCCATCGACATGGCCCACCAGATTTTGGTATGTAAGAAGTGGTAGGAGTTGATTCTTCCACAGTAGATAGTTGGAGGAGGAGAGACGGATTGTGATTAGATGCATGACAGTATTCAATGAAAGAACAGAATCAGAAGTATTGGAAGTGGAGGCCATGAGGCTGTAGGCGAGAGACAGAAAGAGAAGGCAAGAGGGTAGGGAGATGAGAAGATAGTGATCAGAAGGTGAAGGATCGTATTAGGCTATGATACCATGAGAGAATAACTCTCGATGCCCAAAAAGAGGCAGAGAGGAAACTTTAAATACATGAAATATTTACAAATACAACATACAAGGAATTAAGTAAATACAGGGGTAAAACTGGAAACTATAGACTCTTCATATAACTAACAGACTGACATGGTGCAGGGTATAGGAAGACAATTAATATTTGGAAAGGAACATCAGAAGCTAGATGTCGATACAGAAGAAAGAAAGAAAAAAATACGAAAATTTAAAGAATCGGCATGGAAATGTGCTTATTATCTTTCAGCTGAAATTCTTGCTTTAATTGTAACTCATAACGAGCCTTGGTTCACAAATACTATCAACTTCTGGATAGGTCCTAATAATCAAAGATGGCCCGACCAAAAAGCAAAGTAAGATCATATAACCATATTGTTCTTGTATGCACTTTAGTTCTTTTCATCATCTTAATTGTTTAATGAATATTTTTCAGGTTAAAACTGAAAGGTCTATACATGTACACGGGTGGATTCTACGTGTATTCCATATTTGCTTTAGTTTTCTGGGAAACGAAAAGGTCTGATTTTGGTGTGTCAATGGCGCATCATGTTGCAACTGTCATCCTCATTGTAATGTCTTATATTTGTAGGTATATATATGATTTATAAAGGAAATTCATGGACTAATAATTTAATATTTTAATACACGTTTTAATTAAAATATTTGTTTCTTATAGATTTGTACGTGCTGGTTCTGTGATTTTAGCTCTTCATGATGCAAGTGATGTGTTTCTTGAAATAGGAAAGATGTCTAAATACAGTGGTGCCGAAGGACTTGCAAGTGTTTCATTTATATTATTTGTGATTTCATGGATAATCCTTCGGCTTATTTGTTACCCTTTTTGGATTCTACGGAGTACAAGGTGTGAGCATCATGGAAACTATATGTTATTAAAGTTCATGCATATAACATTCCTTATGAATTATGAATTATGATCATATCATCTATCTTTTCGTTCCTGGTTGCAGTTATGAAGTTGTTATGTTGTTGGATAAAGATAAACATGATACACTGATACCAATCTACTACTATATCTTCAACACCCTTCTTTTCTGCTTGCTTGTTCTTCATATCTATTGGTGGGTGCTTATATATCGAATGCTTGCTAAACAAATCCAAAATAGAGGCAAACTTAGTGATGATGTTCGTTCAGGTAAGTAATCAAGTCACTATGATTTAATTATCGACTAGTTGACCTTTTGAACATTAATAAATGCAACTTGTGATTGAATTAATGTTACAAAAATCCACCTTAGAGAATACTACACTTTTGTACACACTCTTATTACTCGTTTCAAACATTTTAAGTTAATTATATATGTTATGGTATCAGTTTTATTTTAAACAGTTTGGTTTTTCCTTTTGCAGATTCTGATAGTGATCATGAACATGAAGATTGATCAATCATTCTTGTAGTAAAATGGTAATTGGATTCGCCAAGAAATTGATAGAATTATAACATGCTAAAGAGTTATTGGTGGGTGAAATAATTCCAGCACGAACGTTTCGTTCCTTAATCAAGGCACATTGTATATTTGTATGAAATCAATCAAATGTTTGGTATTATACAGGAGTCAATGTATAGAAAGTTCAAATGTAATGAAAAGTCAACTACAATAGGTTCTTAATTTGGTTGCAGAATGATCTTGACTCAATATTGTAGAACTTATTTACACCTAAATACCTAATTAAAGCTAACCGAATGATGTATCTATGTAACGCCCGTAGATTAGGGCTAGTTAATTTAGAGACGATAAGTGTAAAAAATTACTTTTTGATAGAAGATTATTTAGAATGAATAATCTTAACTAAGTTGTAGTATATGTCACAAGGTTTCGTGCATATAAAGAACGCCGAAATCCGAGTTATAACGAAGAAGTTATGACCTGTCGAAGTTTCACGACAGAACCAGCATGATGCTAAATGACATAAAATGTCAATTTATGTTAGATCGATATCCAGCCTTAGTGATCTAAACGAAATTCGTAGAGTTTGTTAAACCGAGAGCATGCATAAAAAGAACGTCCAAATCTGACTTCGTATGAGGAAGTTATGATTTTTCTAAGTTTCAGCTTAGCAGTGTGTAGCCCGAAGTTCGATTATGAGATCGAGTGAATTCTAGCCGAAGTAATCTAAACGAGAATCGAAGATCTCGTTATTAGTAGTGCAATGGTGAAAAGACGGACAAAAACGGACGTCGGAGGAAGAAGTTATGAATTTTTAACGGACATTTCCTGTCCCGGCCTGTTAAAAATATAATAATAAAAATAAATTCAAAATTAGCCGACAGAGTCTAAACGAAAGTTGTAGAGCTTAGTCTCACCTACGCGTGGATATCAAGAACGTCAAAAACCGGAGCTCATATGCGAAAGTTACGCAAGTTTGAAGTCTGCTTATGTAATTTTGGAGTACGCCCAGCGTACTCGGAACCGCCTCAGCTACGCATGAAATGACGTCACTCGAGTGCATACGCATGTAATAACGTCGCGTACGCCCAACGTAAGGCTTAGTACGCCCAGCATACAGAGTACGCCCAGCGTAATCCCAGATTCAACACCCTATAAATAGAATGCGAGGGCAACTGATTCCTTTGCTCATTTTCTCTTTTCTCTCTCCCGTTTCGCCTTGATTTTCGTGCAAGAAATATCCTGAAGCCCCGATATCATTCCCGAGCCCCGAAGCAAGTCCCGAAGCCCCGAAGATCCCGAGAAGTGAAATTTCCAAGTCGAAGCTCTGCCCGCGAGAAACCCAGTTTTTATGAAGATCTTCCAGATCTACCCAAAAATACTACTTCTACAAGCTGTAGTACTGTCCGATCATCTTCTGATCAAGTGAGTGTATAGTCACTTTCATCTTACACATAGATATGAAGTACTTTATAAAATATGTGCTATGTGTATATATATTGTTGTTTATATGTGTGAGTGTATAGTTACTTTCTTCTAACACATAAATATAAAGTATTAGCTATGAAAGACATGCTATGTGTTTTATATTATTTGTCTATTTGAGATAGGATTGGAGTTGATGTTTTTATAAGGGTGTTAAATGATTTAAACTGTGTTTGTATTTATATCTACAAAAATGTTGGGTAGAACATGGGTAGATGGAATAGTTGGTGACGATGGGACTTCGTGCCTATTGAGTAAGCTTTGGTGACGATGCGACTTCGTGCCTACTTGATAAACCTTGGTGACGATGTGACTTCGTGCCTATTGAGTAAAGCCTTGGTAACGATGCGACTTCGTGCCTATTGAGTAAGCTTTGGTGACGATGCGACTTCATGCCTATTTGATAAACCTTGGTGACGATGTGACTTCGTGCATGTTTAGTAAACCTTGGTGACTATGGAGTTAGCGTCGGATAGGTATGGATTTAGTATCTAATGGATAAATTTTTGGTAGCAATGGACTTCGTGCCAATTCCTTAGGTAAATCCTTAGGAACGAATGAAAAAAGGATAATTAGTTCTTAGGGTAAAACCTTAAGAAATAAAGGAGATCATGGGGATGGGTATTTGGGTTGATTGTTTGATGATTGAATATAATAAATGTATTATTGTTGGTTGAAAACCCTATATGCTCACCAAACTCTCAAGCCTGACCCGCTCAGTTTTCTTTGTATCACAGGTATCAATACGAAGACATTTCACTGAGAGATTAAAGGAGATGTAAATCATTAGTGTAAATAAATGTAAGTTCTGTTTATGCTTATGTGTCTGTATCGGAACATGACATCCCGAGATTTTGTTATATAATGAAAATACTTTTCTTTACGAAATGCTTTGATAAATTCTTATCATATTTTGTTTTAGGGACAAATTTCGCAACAGTTTTCTTTAAACGATTACTCTGATTTTAAAAACAAAGCATAAACAAATCGGTCTTTTCTGGCCGTGAAATTGGGGATGTCACAGTTGCTATCAGAGCATTAGTGTAAGCGAACAAGGAAATTTGTAAGAAATTTCTAGACTTAAACTTAGAATGCTAAGTGAAGATTGTGAGATGTGTGTCTGTTATATTTTAGACACGAGCACTAGTTTATTTTAGGAAAGTTGCCTAAAATTCTTTTATGTGCTAAATGTTATATGTTGCCATATATGATATTATTTGTTCGGATCTACGGTCTATTGCCGACCGGATCAGGAAACCTTATGTGTTTAGGATTCTAAGCGTATGTCTACGATATTAGAACAACCATGTAAACGTTTCAGAGTGATAAGGATGATATATGTATCTATCGTGAATGAGGATCTAAATTCACCTTATTCGATGTATAGATCAAGAATGGCAAAAACTAGAAACGGAGTTGGAAACGCAAATGAGCACAGGAATCAACCACCAGTGATTGAGCAAATACCTGTTGTAGCTGCAGCACCTGAGCTAATGACGATGGCTGGTGTACAAGCAATGATGCAGGCGATGTTGGATCGTCAAATGGAGGAGACCAGGCGGTTGCTTCGACAAAATCGTGAAGAACTGTCAATTCAAGTGGAAGAGCCTGAAGTAAATGGAGGGAATTCGGAAGGAGGGAACCACAGTGGGACCGTCGGTCAAGGCAACCCACCAATAGTTCGCCGAAAAAACCAGGATGGAGGAAATGACGGACGTGGATGCAAGTACAAGGATTTCATGGCATCCAAACCACCGTGTCTTTCTGGGAGCCCGATACCGGTGCAAGTCATGGACTGGATCTCCGAGATGGAGACAATGTTTGAAAGTTGCGAGTGTAGCAACAGACAGAAGACCGCTCTTGCAATTCCTCTGTTAAAATCTGGAGTACTGAGCTGGTGGAAGTTACTAGCTGGTTTGATGCCCAAGGGGGAAGCTAGCAAGATGTCTTGGGAAGAATTCGTGGTGCAACTGAAAATGCAATACTGCTCTGAGCGGGATCTTCTGGAAATCAACAATGAGTTCCAGAATGTGACACCAGTCAAATTTAGGTCAAAAATAAATTGATCAATAATCATGATTGGGATGAGCCAAGTGGTAGAGATTGTAACAAGGTTTCCAAAAATATAAATAACATTGAAATCTGAGTTATAACGAATAAGTTATGACCAATCGAAAATTTGCGATAAAACCGGCAAAACACTTTTCAGTGTAAAAAGCGAATTTTCGATAAAAGGCTTTTTAGCCTTAACAATCTAAATGAAAGTTGTAGAATATGTTAAACTGAGAACGTTCATAAAAAGAACGTCAAAATCTGAATTTGTATGAGGAAGTTATGATTTTTTGAAGTTTCGGTTTAGCAGTAGACAGCTAAAAATTCGAAATATGGATCGATTGATATTTAGCCAACGCAACTTAAACGAGAATAGAAGGTCTCGTCATTAGTAGTACAACGGTAAAAAGACAGATAAAAACGGACATCGGATGAAGAAGTTATGAATTTTTAACGGATTTTCCTGTCTCGGTCTGTTAAAAATAATAATATTAAAAATAAAGTCAAAATGAGCCAACGAAGTCTAAATGAAAGTCGTAGAGTATAATTTTACCTACGCGTGCATATAAAGAATGTCAAAAACGAAGTTCGTATGCAAAAGTTATAAATTTTACAAGTTTTGGTACAAAAATAAAGAAAAATAGGAAAAACCGGGCAATTTCGCATGCCACGTCACCCTCGCATGGGAGCCTCCACATGTCACCTTCTGATAGGACCGAAGTTCACGTGTTCTCTTCTGATTGGACCAACTCCGCGGTCCACTAAGCTTCGGACAACACTCGCAAGAGACACCCCAGAGATGTCCCTCGGACACCCCCTCGCATCGTGGCATCCTCCCATTGGACCAAAGGTTGGTCAAATCCGAAGCCTCCATCTGTCCGACCCTCGCACACGGCCTTCGCTGCTGACTGACGCGTGGCTGCTGACTCATCGCTCTCAATAGTTGTCCTCTTTGGACCGCACCCTCGCACCCTATATAAAGGGTGCGAGACTTCTCAGATTTGAGAGGTTTTTTACCCCAAATTTCACCATCTTTCACCTTTTCACCCCCTAAAACTATCTCACGACCCCCCAAGTCCCCGGTATCACGTCTAAAGCTCAAAGCAAGCCCCATAGCCCCGGAATTCAAGAGAATTCATCCTCTCTCCTGTCGAAACTCTGCCCGATTTAAGCTGGTTTTTCGTCAACCAAACTATTTTCTGGGAAATGAAACGCTGACCGAATTACCACCTATCAAGGTGAGTTCATACCCCTATAATTTACCTTTTTAATGGTTTTTAAATGCTTTTTAGGGGGGATACAAGTTTAACACAATATTAAATTATGTTAATAATTGTATGTTATAATAATCATACAAAGAGTTTCCGTATGCTTTTAAAATGACTTAAAGTCATGTTAAATGTTTAAAGTCATGTAAACTCCGTTAAATTCTTTGAAAAATGTTTTATAAACTATTTCAAATTATAAATGCCAAAAATCATGTTTATATATGTATAAATATATAAATAATATTTGAAGGGCTTAGGACTAATGAATTATCTTATTTCCTTTTCATTGTTTGGATGTGGAGTTAAGGTTGTGTTATTTGTTGGAAGGTCGTTTCCTTCTTAATTATATATATATATATATATATATATATATATATATATATATATTATACATATATGAGTACAAAAGGTTACTCCTTTTGGTATCATTACCTTTGTATCGGGCTGAGCAAAGGAGTTCATCCATGAGAAATCATGCTTATCAGATTAGAGCATATAAATTATAATTGGTATAATTTATGATTCAAAACTAAATATACAAATATGATTCACGACTGTATACTTTCCAAGGAAATTACCATCAATTCATTTATCTATACCAGGATATGTATAATGCCTTTAATATACGAATAACATATTAAAGAAGTAAAGATACATCATACCGGATTTGCATTAACAAAGGTACGATACAGAGTACCAGGGTTAGCAATCATGGGGTAATAATACATCATACCGGGTTTGCATTAACAAAGGTACGATACAGATTACCAGGGTTAGCAATCACGGGGTAATAATACATCATAAACCTCATTGAAACAAGAAATTTGTGAGACCTTTCACGGTGTACTTATCTAAGTACGACTTTAAGTCCTGACCTATTAACCAGAATCTCTTGTAGGGAGACCGTGAATTTGTATATAGATCTATATGGGACTGACAATCCCGTACCTCTACTATTCGCTACAATTTGGCCAACAGGCCTAGGGTGTCAAATATCATTCCATTCCGACGCCTGAAGAACGTCGTCGCAGGCATATCAGTCATATTAGTATGGTTAATAGAACTCACATGGATAAAACAACGAATGAATTACTAAGTAATATACTTCTCTAAAAATAGTAAGAAAAGATAATTACATCCTGACTAAATATACCTTCGGTAGTTGTTACTTATAGTAAAAGCTACGTATCATGAAATCAAGTATGGTAAATATACTTGTACTTTTGGTTTTGAACATTTAAAACCACAAAACAGTATTATGGATAATATAATATTTTCCAAGATTAATACTAAGGTTTTTACTATAGAACAGATATAACTAAGAATACTTTTACAAATGAAACGGTTTATGGAATTAAACCACTCTTTCAAAAGAAACGGGTTATGGGATTTAACCACTTATATAAAGGAAATGGTTTATGGGATTTAACCACTTATACAAAGGAAACGGTTTATGGGATTAAACCACTTTTACAAATGGAACGGTTATGGGATTAAACCACTTTTACATATGAAACGGTTTATGGAATTAAACTACTTATCAAATGGAACTTAGTCATTCAATCTCAGTAAACTAGTATAACATAAAAGACCTTTAGTGGTTAATTATGTAAGTCCTTAGTTATTACATCAGAGTTATATATAAGTAATATCCGATTTATAGTGAAATGTGTGACTTCCTCCTTACTTCATGTTCCTTGTTTGGTTGTGGGTTTAGGGCAGATACAACCATGTAACTGTCAGTTCGATATGAGGTTATACATAATTGGTATAAACTAAGTAATTACAGAGGGAAACTATTGAGGTTATCAGTTTATCAACTCCGGAAATATAGGATTTTCTGGAGGAACCAGTGAACTTTTCCAAATAACCTAGAGTATGCTTAACAGAACTAAAATACTTATGAACTCACCAGCTTAAATGTTGATCTACACTTTCCAAATAACTTGTAATCTCAGGAATCCAGTAGACAGGTACACTCCCGAAGCTCTTGAGAAGACTACCTAGTACCGTACCGCAACTCTTGTCTTCTATTGTACCTACTTTGGTGTTTGAATATGTAATGTTTAAAAACTTATGTAAAACTTATACTTATTAATGCAATGGTTGTTTGTACTTGGATTACTATATTGCATGTGTTGTGATACTTACATGAAGACCTCCGCCCCCGAACGTTTCCGTCGTTCTGGTTTGGGGGTGTGACATAGAATCTGAAGAAGGGAAAATTGAGCGTCACCGAATACGCTACAAGCTTTACGAAGAAGATGAAGCTTATTCCATACCTAATTCCAACTGAACTTTCCAAAGTCAACAAGTTTGCCAATGGATTACCAGCGGACTTTGGTCCGATAGTCAAGCAAGCAACCACTTTGAAAGCCGCCATCTGGGCAGCCAAAAATGTTGAGTCCCAAATAAAAGAAAAGGGTCTGGAGAGAGCCGAAGTTGGAGAGAAAAGGAAACATGAAGGATCTTCAATGAATAACAAAGAAACCAAATTCTCGAAATCTGGAGGAAGAGATGAAGCTAAGTGGTGTGAGAAGTGGAAAAAGAAACACATCAGGAAGTGTAGTGAGGAGACGACCTGCTACAAATGTAGGAAGACAGAGCATTTCGCCAACAAATGTGCAACTAACAAAAAGGTGTGCTACGGATGTAACGAAGAAGGGCATATTTCTAGAGACTGCCCAAAGCAAAACGCACCGCCACAGCCAAGGGCTTTCCACATGCTCCTCGACGAAGTAGAAAACGATGGGAGGATTAAAAGATGAAGACTTCATATCAATATATAAAGTCTGTATCAGGAAGTGTAGCCTGTTAGAGGCATAGTATAGGGTGAACTTGAACCTTTGTGTAATTGTTTCAAGAAATAATATAAAACTTTGGTTTTGTTATCTGATCTGTTGAATGATTATATGATTTATGTATGGTGACTTGGTTGACTGCGAGACAATACTTGGGACGAGTATGAGTAGATGTGAATAGTAGTAGAGATCTATACTACTGGAAGCACAGGACTCACGCTTGGATCAGGGAATGTCACAAGGTTACCAAGAATCTAGTGATTGGTCTCGTTTTATTCAAGTATGTCATTACCATTGTTTCGATAATGACTAGTAAGATGGTTGTTATTCTGACCCTAGTGGTCATATCAAAATGAGTCCGACTACGATGAGTTTGTTACGTGAGAACCAAGTTCGATGTAACATCTGACGTAAGTCAGAAGATTGGAATCATTTTATAGGTCCTATTTCGTTGATGATTCCGGGACGTAATCATCCTAAGGGGGTGATAATTGTAACGCCTGTAGATTAGGGCTAGTCAATTTAGAGACGATAAGCGTCAACAACGACTTTTTGATAGAAGATTATTTAGAGTGAATAATCTTAACTAAGTTGTAGTATATGTCACAAGGTTTCTGTGCATATAAAGAACGTCGAAATCCGAGTTATAATGAAGAAGTTATGACCTGTCAAAGTTTCGCGACAAAACCGACACGACGCTGAATGATATAAAATGTGAATTTATGTTAGAGCGATATCTATCCTTAGTGATCTAAACGAAATTCGTAGAGTTCGTTAAACCAAGAGCGTGCATAAAAAGAACGTCCAAATCTGACTGCGTATGAGGAAGTTATGATTTTTCTAATTTTCAGCTTAGCAGTGTGTAGCCCGAAGTTCGATTATGAGATCGAGTGAATTCTAGCCGAAGTAATCTAAACTAGAATCGAAGATCTCATTATTAGTAGTGCAATGGTGAAAGACAGACGAAAACGGACGTCAGAGGAAGAAGTTATGAATTTTTAACGGACATTTCTAGTCCCGGTCTGTTAAAAATATAATAATAAAAATAAAATCAAAATTAACCGACGGAGTCTAAACGAAAGTTGTAGAGCTTAATCTCACCTACGCGTGGATATAAAGAACATCAAAAACGAAGCTCGTATGTGAAATTTACGCAAGTTTGAAGTCTGCTTAATCGAGTACGCCTAACGTAATTTTGGAGTACGCCCAGCGTACTCGGAACCGCCTCAGCTACGCATGCAATGACTGATGGGTTTTAGCCATAAGAACTTTCCTATGTGCGCATGCAAAACCCTAATGCTTGGATCTAGGCTTTCTAATTAAACATTCTTTGAATCCAAGACTTCTAATGACTAATTAGGTGTAAGAACAATACTAAATCAGATCTAGAATCATACCTTTGAATCTCTTGTTTGATCTTGTTGTCTTGGAGCTCTAGAGTCACAGTTGTCACTCCTCTAATGGCTTACAAACACCAAATAGCAAAGAGGATGATTAGAGAGAGATGAGAGGGGAGGGAATCGGCTAGGGGTTCTCTACTTTAGTTGAAGTTCCGATTTCCCTTTGCCATAGGGTCTATTTATACTTGTAGACTCCTTAAGGGTTACAGCTTAAACCCTAATTGGATAATCTTCTCTTAAAGCAATCCAAATCCATTCCTTAGATAGCCTTGGACGATTTTAAGCTATCCTTAGCTTCTAGAATTCGTCCAATCCCTATCCAATATGGATTTACAGTCTAAAGTTTAACTATCAAACAATTGACAGTTTATACCCTCTTATTTAATTAATCTCTTTAAGTCACCAAATTAATTCTAATTAATTCTATGACTTATATTAATCAAATAACAATATTATTATTCTTTATATTGTTCTCATAATATATTAATAATATTTATTCTCTCTTAATAAATCATCCTATCAAGTTGCTATGGTGAAGGCAACCCAAAAGGACCATGCACAACCGGGTCAAATACTTGCCTAATATAGTTGCAGCCTTAGACACTATTCCAACAGTCTCCCACTTGGATAAGTCTAGTAACTATATACACAAGTACAATTCGGTTTGCAATCGTAGCTCTCAAAGACGTTGTCAAACTCTGATCTAATCAATCTTGTCCTTTAGATAAGGGATCGTACAGTCCTCTGTTAGATATCATGCTGACAATTCTATGGAATGATTAGTCAAGCATTTAGGTTTCTCGATCTCTGATTTATTTGACATAGAACTTAATCGAACACATCAATTCAGTTCTGACCGGGCCCGGCACATAAGTCAAATCAAATCATCGAGCGGCCGAGATATCGCTTTTACCCTCTTGGGATAAAAGTTACAGATAAACTTCGACTTATATGTATTTACTTATTCATTAATCAACTATACACAACAATGCGTTTTATAACACCGAGTTACTGATGCGTTTTCGCATTATCAATGTACAATCAATTAACAAATAACAAACCATATATCTAGGTTTTAAGACTATATGATATTATCGTCTTGCGATCACCCTTTTATATCATATTCCACAAGGTGATTCCAGCAAGCGCGGGTTTGTTCCAATGCTCAAAACTAGTTCATACGCACTCATGAACGTTGCAGCAACCCTTTGCTATGTCTAACACCATTTAGAAAATCTACACACCAATTCATGACAATCTTCATTCATATCTACTTCCAACATATGAACGATTGTGGACAATTTGAATAATTCGATTATTCCTAATAAACTTAATTATTCTAGAAGTCAAAACATGCAAAGTGAAACAATAGTTAAACAATTAATATAAGACAGTAACATTACTCATAAATAAAACTCCTTTATTTAATCATCAAATGTTAATTACATTTATCTATTACACGCTTCTAATACTATCTAATCTATGCTAATATCATCCTTCAGCCCAATACTCCTAGCATGCTGCAAGTGCTTAACCCTACTCAGTCCCTTCGTAAGCGGATCTGCTGGGTTATCTTCTGATGATATCCTATTCACTAAGAGTTGTCCTTCTTCTACACAATGTCTAATAAAGTGATATTTTCTATCGATATGTCTAGATCTACCATGATCCATCGATTCCTTGGTCAAGGCAACCGCTCCTTCGTTATCACAGAAAATCTCCATCGGCTCCTTTATGGGAGGTACAACTCCAAGATCACCGATGAAGTTCTTCAGCCATATTGCCTCCTTCGACGCTTCGCTCGCTGCAATGTACTCTGATTCGCACGTTGAATCAGCTACGGTTTCCTGCTTGGAACTCTTCCATGTTACTGCTCCTCCATTCAGGGTAAAGACCTAGCCCGACTGCGAACGCTAGTTATCCTTGTCAGTCTGAAAAATGGCGTCACTATACCCTTCCACCTTCAAGTCATCACTCCCTCCGAGTACTAAGAACTATTCCTTCGTCCTCCGAAGGTACTTAAGGTTATTCTTCACCGCAATCCAATGGGCTCTGCCAGGGTTCCCTTGATATCTACTAACCATGCTCAAAGCGAAGGCTACATCAGGGCGAGTACAAGTCATAGCGTACATGATTGAGCCAACTGCGGAAGCGTATGGTACTCAGCTCATTTCTGCTATTTCAGCTTCGGTACTCAGACTTTGAGTCTTACTCAACTTGGCATTACATTGTATCGGTAATTCTCCCTTCTTTGAGTTTTCCATACTAAAACGTTTTAGTACCTTCTCTAAGTAAGTGTTCTGACTAAGTCCTATTAGTCTCTTACTTCTTTCTCTTACTATCCTTATTCCCAAAATGTAAGAAGCCTCTCCGAGGTCCTTCATAGCGAAGCACTTCCCGAGCCAGGACTTAACTTCCTGCAGAGTCGGGATGTCGTTTCTTATTAGTAATATGTCATCGACATATAGAACGAGGAAGCTAACTATACTCCCACTGGCTTTGACATATACACATGATTCATCTTCGCTTCGTACAAATCCAAACTCTTTGACTTTCTCATCAAAGCAAAGATTCCATCTGCGAGACGCTTGATTAAGTCCATAAATGGACTTCTCAAGCTTACACACTCTATTCAGATGCTTCGGATCCACAAACCCCTCTGGCTGAGCCATGTAAACATCCTCAGCTAACTTTCCATTAAGGAAAGCGGTCTTGACATCCATTTGCCAAATCTCATAATCATGAAATGCGGCAATTGCTAGCATCACTCTAATAGATTTTATCTTCGCAACTGGTGAGAAGGTCTCATCATAGTCAACTCCGGGAGTTTGAGTAAAGCCCTTCGCGACCAATCGCGCTTTATATGTGTGTACGTTTCCATCCACGTCGGTCTTCTTCTTGAAGATCCATTTGCACCCAACGGTCTTACGTTCGGGCACATTATCAACCAAATTCCAGACTTGGTTATCATACATGGATTGGATCTCGCTATCCATTGCCTCTTTCCATTTCGCAGACTTCGGGCCTGCCATGGCTTCCTTATAGCTATTAGGTTCATCAAGATTTATTAGTGTACCATCACTAATATACGTGTCCCCTTCGGTAGTAATATGAAAACCATAAAACTGGGGTTGAACTCTAACTCTATCGGAACGTCTAAGAGGTAAGGACTCGTCAATCGGTTCAACCGGAGTTTCCTCCTCGGGTTGAGTGCCAGCGGTAGAGGTTCCTTCATCTATTGACTCTTGAATCTCTTCAAGCTCGATTTGCCTCCCACTGTCTCCTTGGCCTATGAGTTCTCGCTCTCGGAAAACTCCTCTCCTCGCAACAAAGACAACATTGTCCTTCGGTCTATAGAAGAGATATCCAAAGGATTTCTGCGGGTAGCCGATGAAAATACATCGCTCACTACGAGGTTCGAGCTTGTCGTGAGTATCTCGTCTTACGAAAGCCTCGCAACCCCAAACCTTGATATGTGCTAACGGGGGAGCTTTCCCTGTCCACATCTTGTGAGGTGTTTTGGCAACCTTCTTAGTAGGGACTCGGTTAAGGATATGGGCGGCAGTCTCTAAGGCATACCCCAAAAAGAGATAGGTAGTGAAGCACGACTCATCATAGAGCGAACCATATCCAATAAGGTTCGATTACGCCTTTCTGCCACACCATTCAACTGCGGTGTCCTAGGAGGCGTCAATTGTGAAACTATTCCACACTCCTTGAGATAATCGTGGAATTCAACACTTAGGTACTCTCCTCCTCGATCGGATCGAAGCATCTTGATTTTCCTGCCCAATTGATTCTCCACTTAATTTTGAACTCTTTGAACTTTTCAAAGGTTTTTGACTTTTGCTTGATTAAATAGATATACCCATATCTACTATAATCATCAGTAAAAGTCACATAGAAGCGGTTCCCATCCTTCATGGTTGATCTAAACGATCCACTTACATCGGTATGTATTAGGTCCAATAGACCCTCACCCCTTTCACACGTGCTCGTGAAGGGTGATTTAGTCATTTTTCCAAGCAAACAAGACTCGCACGTATCATCTTCCCTAAGGTCGAATGACTCCAACACTCCATCCTTTTGGAGTTGGGCTATGCGTTTCTTGTTGACATGCCCAAGACGACAATGCCACAAGGATGCTTTATCCATACTAGTGGAAGAATCTATGTTTAAAACATCATTTCCTAAGTTATCAACAATCGTAACAGTTTCATAAATTCCATTACATGGTATAGCTTCAAAGTAAAAGACACCATTTAGATAAGCCAAAATAGAACCATTCTCATTATTAAAAGAAAATCTAAAACCTTGTCTAAATAAACCATGAAATGAAATGATGTTTCTAGCCATTTCTGGCAAATAGCAACAATTGTTCAAATCTAAACACAAATTATTCCTAAGCACTAAAGAATACACTCCAATCTTGGTCACAGGCGACGATCTTCTGTTCCCCATGATTAGATTGATCCTTCCTTGCTCCACATCCCTACTTCTTCTTAGTCCCTGCGAAAGATGGCTTGATCTTTCCTTCCTTGATGGCTTGCAGGTACTCTGGGCAGCTTCTCTTCCAATGTCCTATCTTGTGGCAGTGGTGGCACTCTGCCTCCTTAGGGTTAGGGCAGGGCTTAGCGGGATCAACTTTGGTCCCACTAGAAGAGGCACCATCTCGGGCTTTAACCTTGCGATAGTTCTTAGACGAAGCCTTCCTCTTCTTTCCCTTTCCTTGACCAATAGCCAATACAGGAGCAGCGGGTGGATTGGGAGTTGGTGCAACAGACTTGTCTTTGAAGTTGCTCTCAGCGACCCTCAAGAGACCTTGGAGCTTGCTTAGGGTGACCTCCTCTTTGTTCATGTGGTAGGTCATCCTAAATTGATTGTACATCGGAGGCAAAGAGTGAAGCACCATGTTGATCTCCAAGTCTTCCCCAAAGTCAACATTTAACTTGCGAAGGCGGTCGACATACCTTTGCATCTTTTGCAGGTGCACGGTAAGAGATTCTCCATGACCCATCTTAGTGGAAATCATGTTAGTGAAAATCTCATAACGCTCTTGTCTCGCGTTTTGGTGGTATCTCTCCAATAAGTCTTGATGCATCTCGTACGGGTACATGTCCTCATAGGACTTTTGGAATTCAGAGTTCATGGTGGCTATCATGATGCAATGTACCTTCGTTGCATCACGCTCATGAGTTTCAAAAGCGGTAATTTCAGCCGGAGTAGCGATTTCAAAGTTGATTTTCTCGAGCTTCTCATTGAGGACATACTCCTTATCCTCATAGCGAGCAATGGTGCGAATGTATCTTATCCATTCGCTAAAGTTCGTTCCATCGAAAGTGACCTTTTGGCAAAGGCTCATCAATGTGAAAGAACTAGCAGCAGCGTTGTTTGCGTTCGACATCTACAAATAGAAAGGACAAAGATAGATTAGAATATGAATCCCTAATTATCACCCAATAAGAAACATTAGGGCTAGGATCCAACAACAATATTTACATATTAGAAAAGGGATGCCGTAATCTAACATGCAAATAAATTGAAGGTAAGTGAATGACGATTCACTAATTCTCCACCATAAAAAACTAACTATAAGTCCTAAATGTATTGAGAATTCCTAGGTTCGGATGAGATTCATTGAAACTATTCAATGACATGTTTAAATCTCGATATGCCCCTCTTGTTTGTGACTGGGATACCGAGGATCACAAAGCGGGTGTGAATTACCATGCAAATTCACATGGTGCCTTCATTGTAACGATCACCTATTCGATGTACCGGTAAACCACACACGCTCCATCGAACTATGATAAACAATGAATCACCCTTTGCCACCTTTGCTTAGAACCAATTAGTGTGCCGGTAAACCACACACGCTCCACTAACTTCTTAGCAAGGGTGCAAAGTGTAATTTCATGGGATTGCATCAATTCACTTTTCCTAAAGTAACTAAGATTGGCAAAATTTTAAAAATGTGTAGTTACTTTGTTTTACATATTATACTTTTAATGAGAGGATGAGGTCGCCCTATCCTACCCGTTCGGCTAACGACCCTCCATCGATCAAGCAAGCGGTGGGTGTGAGTGTGCACCCATTAAGCGCCATTTTATAGGCCGCAACCTTATACCCACCTTATAGATCGGCTTCGTGAATGAGGCCTACTAACGGTAAGACTAGCATTTTAGTTATATATATATATATATATATATATATATATATATATATATATATATATATATATTATTCTTGTAATATTATATTAGTATAGGGTTGTATTTTAAACCTTTTAAAAATCTAGGGTTTGAAATTTAAATTGTCTAAATTAAAACTTTTAATCACAAAATATAAATTTCTAAACTTGAGGACAAGTTTTAAACATTTAAAACATGGAGGATCAAATAACAAATAATTTTAATTAACAATTAATTTCCTAATTATCTATATTTGATTTATTCAAGATTTCTTGCAAGATAATTACCAAATTAATCAAAATAATTAAATAATTATCATATAAGGAAATTAAATATTTTATTAGTTGATAAATATCTTTAATTAGATCAAGATTATAGTCATATATATCAAAAAATCGGATTAGGGTTGATCTAATATGATTAAGGTAAGTTTCCATAAGATAATCATGAAGAAATCCCGAATCTGGCCATTCCTGACGCTTGGACTCGCCGAGTGCACCAATGGACTCGCCGAGTCAGGCCAACATGCCGAGTCCACTATGGAACTCACCAAGTCCATGACTCAGAAACACAAAAATCGAATTTTGCAGTTAAGTTTCAAACAAATAAGCAACAAGTTAATGAAAACCAAGCTAGGCTCTGATACCACTAATGGGTTTTAGCCATAAGAACTTTCCTATGTGCGCATGCAAAACCCTAATGCTTGGATCTAGGCTTTCTAATTAAACATGCTTTGAATCCAAGACTTCAAATCACTAATTAGGTACAAGAACAATACTAAATCAGATCTAGAATCATACCTTTGAATCTCTTGTTTGATCTTGTTGTCTTGGAGCTCTAGAGTCACAATTGTCACTCCTCTAATGGCTTACAAACACCAAATAGCAAAGAGGATGATTAGAGAGAGAGGAGAGGGGAGGGAATCGACCAGGGGTTCTCTACTTTAGTTCAAGCTTCGATTTCCCTTTGCCATAGGGTCTATTTATACTTGTAGACTCCTTAAGGGTTACAACTTAAACCCTAATTGGATAATCTTCTCTTAAAGCAATTCAAATCCATTCCTTAGATAGCCTTGGACGATTTTAAGCTATCCTTAGCTTCTAGAATTCGTCTAATCCCTATCCAATATGGATTTACAGTCTAAAGTTTAACTATCAAACAATTGACAGTTTATACCCTCTTATTTAATTAATCTCTTTAAGTCACCAAATTAATTCTAATTAATTCTATGACTTATATTAATCAAATAACAATATTATTATTCTTTATATTATTCTCATAATATATTAATAATATTTATTCTCTCTTAATAAATCATCCTATCAAGTTGCTATGGTGAAGGCAACCCAAAAGGACCATGCACAACCGGGTCAAATACTTGCCTAATATAGTTGCAGCCTTAGACACTATTCCAACAATGACGTCACTCAAGTGCATACGCATGCAATGACGTCGCGTATGCCCAACGTAAGGCTTAGTACGCCCAGCATACCAAGATTTACGCCCAACGTAATCCCAGATTCAGCACCCTATAAATAGAATGCGAGGGCAGGCGATTCCTTTGCTAATTTTCTCTTCTCTCTCTCCCGTTTACCTCGATTTTCATGCAAGAAATATACCGAAGCACCGGTATCATTACCGATCCCCGAAGCCCCTTAGATCCCGAGAAGTGAAATTTCCAAGTCGAAGCTCTGCCCGCGAGAAACCCGGTTTTTGTGAAGATCTTCCACATCTACCCAAAAATACTACTTCTACAAGCCATAGTGCTGTCCGATCATCTTCTGATCAAGTGAGTGCATAGTCACTTTCATCTTACACATAGATATGAAGTACTTTATAAAATATGTGCTATGTGTATATATATTTTTGTTTATATGTGTGAGTGTATAGTTACTTTCTTCTAACACATAAATATAAAGTATTAGCTATGAAAGACATGCTATGTGTTATATATTATTTGTCTATTTGAGATAGGATTGGAGTTGATGTTTTTATAAGGGTGTTAAATGATTTAAACTGTGTTTCTATTTATATCTACAAAAATGTTGGGTAGAACATGGGTAGATGGAATAGTTGGTGACGATGGGACTTCGTGCCTATTGAGTAAGCTTTGGTGACGATGCGACTTCGTGCCTACTTGATAAACCTTGGTGACGATGTGACTTCGTGCCTATTGAGTAAAGCCTTGGTGACAATGCGACTTCGTGCCTATTGAGTAAGCTTTGGTGACGATGCGACTTCATGCCTATTTGATAAAACCTTGGTGACGATGTGACTTCGTGCATGTTTAGTAAACCTTGGTGACTATGGAGTTAGCGTCGGATAGGTATGGATTTAGTATCTAATGGATAAATTTTTGGCAGCAATGGACTTCGTGCCAATTCCTTAGGTAAATCCTTAGGAACAAATGAAAAAAAGGATAATTAGTTCTTAGGGTAAAACCTTAAGAAATAAAGGAGATCATGGGGATGGGTATTTGGCTTTATTGTTTGATGATTGAATATAATAAATGTATTATTGTTGGTTGAAAACCCTATATGCTCACCAAACTCTCAAGCCTGACCCGCTCAGTTTTCTTTGTATCACAGGTATTAATACGAAGACATATTTCACTAAGAGATTAAAGGAGATGTAAATCATTAGTGTAAATAAATGTAAGTTCTGTTTAAGCTTATGTGTCTGTATCGGAACATGACATCCCGAGATTTTGTTATATAATGAAAATACTTTTCTTTAAGAAATGCTTTGATAAATTCTTATCATATTTTGTTTTGGGGACAAATTCCACAATAGTTTTCTTTAAACGATTATTCTGATTTTAAAAAAACAAAGCATAAACAAATCGGTCTTTTCTAGCCGTGAAATTGGGGATGTCACAATCTATCTTGATGTAACACCCACAAATTGCGGTGAATTATTTTTAGCTTTAAGATATTTTAACACTCGTTTATATAAGTTATGAATTATAAAGGGTGTTATGTGGGTGTTTGTTGTAGGTCTATAGATTATGGATATTATTGATTTCAGGAGGATAATATCCAAGTAACTCATAGGTATAAAGAGACATGAATTTTCATTGATATTTTAGGGTTGTCCTTAAATTGGTGAAATATTGTGTTATATGTATGTAATTTATACATTTGAACTAATAAGAAGGGCGAAGGTGTTAATTGGTTATTTAAATCTAATTACTTATTCATTTAACTAAATTTACAAGGATCACTGAAGATTAGCATGGCGGTAAATCAGGCGGATAAACTAGAAACGTTTTTCAGGCTATACTTTAAGAGGCGGTAGTAGAAAACGATTTTCTACCTAATAACCTTGAATCTTGCATGATAACTGTTTGAAGAGGCTCCAAGGATGCCCGAAGATGAAAGAGATATCCAAGCCTTGAGTATCATTTAAGCTTGGAAACATTCTGATTATGTTTAAATGGTCTTATTGATTCACTTTATAATGTGTATTGTGTAACCAAAATGGTTAAGGAACTACTTGAAGCATAAACGAAAGGAAATGAATATTGAGGACCTAATTGTTCGCCTCCAAATTGAGGATGAAAAATAAGAAAATAAGGAAAGTGTCATGGAAAAGCTAACTCGTGATGGTTCTAACATCGATCTTGCAACAATCATCTCTAAAGTCAGCCTCGTGGAGTCTACCCCAAGGAAATGGTGGATTAATACATGTGCCACCCTACATGTTTGCTTGAATAGGGAGTGGTTCAGAAACTTCAAAGTTGTGAATCGGGGATGATCTGCTCATTTCACACTGTTATGGGCCTCAACACACGTGGTTCGCATGGAACAAGTGTCGGGATGATTAGTCACATAGGCATTGTATATATACTACCCAATGTAACCGATATAATTAAAACGAAATCGTAACTTTCACAATTAAATAAGATAATTAATCAAGAAATCAAAACCGAAATCTATGATTAATAGCTCTTAATTCGTTTTTGTAACCGTTAACCAAAAGGAAAAAAATGCAAAAAGATCATTGAACTTTTCTGGTCAATCGGTGGTGCATTCATGTCCAAAGCCAATTTGGCTTGCATTTACACGCATGTGTGCGCAAGAAAAAGCCTTGGTTCTAATAAGACTTATAAAAATAGCTAGTATTTGTAGTTATAAACTAATTTTCTTTTCATTCTCCCACCAATGTGGGATGAGTTTTAAAACTCACTTAACTCCTTTATTT